>NC_051163.1:52362211-52687915 GCF_013339745.2 Dermacentor silvarum
CTATGAGAATCTATTTCATTCCTGTTTTCTCCATTAGGGTTTTTCCAGGTCCAGTCCCTGTTGATGCGCTTCCTGAAGAAGGTATTTCATGATTCCGATACTATTCATTCCGCGAATTCTACCAACATCTCGCCTCTAGTGTTCCTAGAATCGATTCCGTAGTTGCAAATTGCCTCCTCACCAGCCGGCTTTTTCCCCACTTTTGCATTGAAGTCGCCCATGACTACAGTATACTGAGTTTGCCCGTACTCATTGCTAATAGATATATATATATATATATATTATATATATAATATATATATATATATGTGTGTGTGTGTGTGTGTGTGTGTGTCACCATCTGATTTCGACGTTTCGGCCGGTCTCAGGCCGCAACTCTGAAATTAAATGGTTTTGCGTTTCTACTTGCGCCTGCACTTTTAACGTCCGGCTTCGAAGAACTACGTCCCTACGAATATATATGCATATCCGGCTCCGAAGCACTACTTATATATACAGATGGTCAGGTTTCCTGCTGCCTGCTACTCAATATCACTTTATATATTAAGTGATATTGAGTAGCAGGAAACACTTAAGGCATTGTGGGTTTTAAAGTACTCGAAAATAAGAGAATTAAAAAAAAGCTACGTTCACAAGGAGCTGCGAATGCTTTCGCCCACTTATACCACAAGAAGCACACTGTGCTTATAAACGTGCTAAGTATATGCTCCTTCTACTTTTCGGCGAAACCGGAGCTTTGGTTCTGGTCCAGGCAGCACACTTGACTCGTTCAAGTACGCCCATGAATCGGTGGCATTTATTCGAAGTCCGGTTCCGGTGCTACTGCCATGGCTTTTCTTGGCAGTACTCTCCCGCCGGCGCTTCGGTCAACTTCATTACTTGATCGCAGTTTCGATCTTTGTTGAGGTAGTTCACGGTTCCGCGGGAGTATTGCCGAAGCTTCTCGACGCATTTTCTGTACGCGCTGGCGGTCGAGGTGGCGCTTATGAAGACGTGGTAGTCTGAGTGCACGGGGAAAAAAAAAGAGACAAGAGAGCGACAGACATTGAGGCCATGGGAGGGTCGCACTTTTTTGTCTGCTCATCGTATTGTGCGGGGCCTGCAGTACAACAGCAGTTGCGTGAAGCAGAAAAAGAAAGGGGCAAAAGAAAAACGAAACTATGAAAAACACGAATGTAATTGTAAACGCGAACAGAAGACATCAGTGGTCGAGAGCATGGTAAAACGACTAGATTTGAAAGTAAATGACATCGTTCAGGCATCTCTGGGTGCGTCTTCACCGGCCAGTGGAGCCAAAAGGAAATTAAACTAATGAGAGCATAGCGGAATGAAATGGCTTATTTTACTCAGCAGTAATATTGCCTGAAAGTACACTAATACAATTCTGGGTTGAAAAGATGGATTGGAAAGAATGTACCAAGTCCTCTGCCATTTTCTAAATTGCGCTGGGGAACGCTTTTACCGCTAGAGTTCTACGTGATGTACGCGAAGGTTCTCGGTTCGAATCCCACAGCTCATCTTCCAACGGCGGCATATTTTTTATGGGCTTTTTTCCAATCTTTATTTCTACAAATAACTTAAATATAGTTAATTCCTCTGTACGCTTTCTTTTGCTTCACGGTCTGCTGGCTTCGTATGTGTTCAAAAAGAGCGCACAAAACTAAAACCACGGCGATGTTTTTTTTTTTTTACTTAGTTCATGACGTACAAGTGTCCGCAACAACAATCATTGACTGACAGATACTATTTTATTTTTTTTATCTCTTGCCTTCTAGCGAGGGCACCCGATGCAACACACAGACTAGAGGTTTCTAACACGCTGTGGCTGGACACAGGCGCTATACCAACGCTGCCGCGATTCGGTGTTCTTTCGTTCCCTAAACGGAAATATTTTATGAACAATGCTGTGACTAAAATTTCCACTGTGATTGCCACTGTGACTAAAATTTCACTTTTTCGCCAGCGTCTGCGCTCATCGGTCGACGGCCATTACTGTTACATTTGACTCTCATGGCGTCATCTTTTAACAGCGAAGCTGTTAAAGTCCGGCGAGTAGCTCCCGGAGGAAAACCTCGCCGAGCGATGACGTCACTCAGCGTCGCCTAGTAACGCCGAGCCTCGCAACAGCTGCGTAGGTGGCGCTGCAGCTAAGCCCTGACGCCATCGCGCGCGCCGTCGCTTTGCCCAGCTTTCCCGAGCCATGACGTCATCACGCCGAGCTCCCGCATAGCCGTGTCGCCAAGCTGTGGTAGGCCGAGCTAAGACGTGAGGTCACTGCGATTGTCCTCATAATAAAAGCTCCGCGTCGCCGCTGCGGCGACAGAATGACGTCCCACGTCTCCACGCCGAGCACATCGCCGTGAGAAAGGGCGACCGAAGAAGTGCGTTACTCCCGAAGGAGAGAAGGAGCGGAGCGAAAACCGTCGTGCCGCTACTAGAGAGCGGGTGAGACGACTTCGGACCAACCCCGAGTATCGCGCCTGTGAAGCGACGGCGAAACGTCGGCGATTTGCACAAGATTCGGAGTTACGAGCTCGCGTTACCGAGAAAGAGCGTGTGTGCAGCCACAAGCGTCGACGAAACGATCCGGGCCGGCGACTTAGCCGATCCGAGATAAAGCTAGGTGGGATCGAGAGCTTCGCTGTTTGCGCAGTCTTCGCACCACTAGTGTGAAGCTGCCTCCATTTTGTTCGTCGAAGTCTGGAGAAAATAACACTATACTTTAAACCCACACCCGGTATTCCACGCCCGGTCTCGATTGTAAAATTAGGTCGTTTCGTCGGGGTGCCATCGTAGTACTCATGACATCATTGTAGTTATCGTCGTCATCGCGCCAGCTATCAGTGCTCTGGGTGGCCCTTTAGGAATTTCATGTGAGTTGTCTCCCATGCTTGCGGCTAAGTCAATCTTGCGAAGCCCTGCCTCCCGATCTAGGCTTCAGCGAGGTGGCACATCTTGCCACGGCAAGTGTATCTCTACAAATTATTTTTATGCCCAATGCTTATCAAGAACTAATGAAGACACTCACAAGATTTTCCTTGACTCAATTGCTCAGCAACAAAGCACTTGTATTCGTAAAGGAAACGCAGCTTGATCTGGAAATGCTCGCCGCCTTCACCTAACGTGAGAAAAAAATGAAAGGTGTGGACATGCTTATTCACACGCATTAAAAAGGCACTGGAACACTCTTTGGTAGCAATAAGAAAACGTTCGCAATCTGTAGACGAAGCTGCCGTGAACACACGAGCAAAATAGTATTTGCTGCGCGGAGCAGGCAGACCACAATCTCCCATAAAACATTGCTCGCTCCCACGCGATCGCTTCGAAGGCCACTTCTAATAGGTTCCCCTATGACGTCATCGATAAGCGAGCAACCGCCTATGGACAGAAGCCGCTGGGCCGTCGTTCATGACCACGAGTTACTCCCGAGCGATGACTCGTGCACGCACGCGCGCACCTCGAATCTACTCGTAAACGTGGAAGCGGCGGTTGTTAACGCAACCTACCCAACCTGTTCACCGCTGCTATTCAGTCCACGACACTTCTGTCCCATGCTAACCTTGAAGCGCCTCAGTAAGCGCACCTGTGGAAAGGTGAACACAAAAATTCGGAACCCTTCTCGGTATGTACCGACTAGCCCAAGCATCTACGGTCAGAACCCTTCCCCTGTCCAGAAAATGGGGGTAAGCGAAGCTTGTGGCAATCAAGACGACGCTCGCTGGACGACGCTCGCCCTCAGTTTAGGGCAAACTTCGTTTTCCCTAAACTGAGGGTCGGCGGCTCTTCGCTCACGTTTGGCCTCAACAACGCGCTCCCGCAACTCGGGGTCCGCGGCTCTTCGCTGACGCCTTGGCTTCGGAAGCCCTCAATTAGCTAGAATCGGACCACGAGCGTCGCTTACCCCCATTTTCTCGACAGGGTAAGGGTCGGTGATTTTTGTCTATTTGGGTCCCACGTGTGACAAGGGTAGTTCAAGGGCGCGTTACAGGTCCCCGAGCCCACAGGGCTATTTGCCATTGAGCTCGGACCACTTCTGCACTATCACTCGGATCGGCCCACTTTCCAGCGTGACACCACCACCATCGCCGAAACTTGCGAGCCTGTAAAGCTTCGCTTTAAAGAGTCAGACGAATGTCACCTCACGACGAATGTGGACGTGAAGGTGATTAGCACTGAGGAAATGTAGTGACACGCACTACTGCCACTGCCCAAACGCGTCTCGTATAAGATACGTGCTGCCGCCGGGCACGAAAATCTTATGTGACGTTGGCAGGCCTAATTAGTTGCTGTTTTCTTGTGGCTTTCTGCAGTAAAGTGTTATTATTATTATTATTATTATTATTATTATTATTATTATTATTATTATTATTATTATTATTATTATTATTATTATTATTATTATTATTATTATTATTATTATTATTATTATGTTTGCAGACTGTCGAGAGAATTCAATTCTAATACACCGTTCCGTAAGTAGTACACAACAATCTGTCTTCCTCAACTCGAATACGCATCGGTCGTCTGGAACGGCACTTCTAGATCCAACAGTGACATTAGAGATCGGGTCCAGAAAAAGTTTCTTAGCATATATCATCACCGCTTTGCTAACACGGACTCTGGGCCCTGCTCTAGCACTGTTGGATTATCGCCATTGCCCTTACGTCGCTGCCGATGTAATCGCGCTGACCTGCTTTTCCTTTTCAAACTCCTTCACGGTATCCTCATGTGCCCCAAACTCCTCAGTTGTATCAAGTTCCGTATTCCGCGCAAGATCACCAGAGAACACAGACCATGTTCCATGTTGCTGCCTGTCACCACCAACACTCAACCGTTCACAGAATACAAAGTGGACTTCAAAGTGGAATACGCCCACTTTCATGACCTTGATGGTTTTCACAACTCTCTGTCTGTGTTCTGCTCTGAGCTTTCCGTCGTTGTGTCTTAGTCTCACCATACTGTTCAACTTCCCTGCACCTCCTTTTTCTTATGCGTGCATTTTGCGCCTACGGTTACATATATGTACACTTTTCTTTTCAAGATTGTTATTTTTTATGCATTGTTTTTTTTTACTGATATTCCCCTGCTATATTTATTTTTCTATGTATACGTGTGCCAGCACCTAGACCTCACGGTTGTCCCTGGCACGATGAATAGTTGATTGATCGGTTTATTGATTTATTGATTGATTATTACTATTATCATCATTATTATGAAGGCGAACGCCCTAAATCTCTAGGTTTCAAGGTCGTTGTTAGGTACAGAAAAAGTGGGCGAGCTCGCGCTCCTGGCATTGCTCGCGCGTTCATCTCCTTGCGCACCTGGTTCCGACACCTATCATTATGCCAGCGTTCCGATACTGCTCCTCGCGCTTAACGCAGGGGGGCTTCGAGTGAAAGGGCAACAACGGCGCTGGGGAGGAGGAGGGAAATTTCAGCGGTGGCGCCCGTGAAACGTTCTCGAAACGCGGCAGCTAAAGTCCCTATATAAGAAAAGTACCGCCATCTACTCTTTCCTCCGCCGCCTCCTCTCCTAAAGCGCTTGCTTTTTCTTTACTTTTTGCTTGCGAAAGCCAAGTCGACGGTGGTGCACCTAGAAAGTCCACGTTGAAGCTTTCAAGCCGGGCGCGCGCCGCCGCCGGCGACTGCGGCTGCGCAGAGGACTTTCAACATGGCTCTGAGGCGGAAAAAAAAGAAAATATAAAGAAGTGAGAAGGCGCGCGCTATCATCGCCCAATAGGAGATACAGGATAACACAGGAGAGAGCGAAGCGGCATTTGTCAAAGGATGGCGGTATGGTATGGTATGGAGAACTTTATTGAGTCCTGAAGGTCAACCCTGGGTTGACGCGGGCCGCTCCCACGTTGAGACTGTCAGGCCGAGCCCTTCAGCCACATCGCGGGCCTTCTGGACTGCCCGTAATTGGTCAGAGAGTGATTCACTTCGTAGCATTTGCTGCCACCATTCTTGTTCCTTGTCACAGTCTGCGAAGACCGCGGGGCACTGCCAAAGCATATGGTCAAGAGTAATGATGCCATTGCACTTTCCGGAATTTCCCTCTCCGGATAGATCCTGTTAATAAAATATGGACTTGGGTATGTCCTTGTCTGTAGCAAACGTAATGTGACCGCTTGGGCTCTGCAAAGGTTACCGTGTGGCAATGGGTATTCCCGTCTGCTTAAATAATAATGTTTCGTGATTTCGTTATATGTTAATAATCGATCCCTGTGTTCCCCATGTGAAGTGTAAGCTGCTCGGTCTTGAAGAGCACGGCTAGAAAGTCCTCGTGCTGCTTCATTTGCCACCTCACTGAGGTTTCTCCGAGTTCCGTCCACCACCCCCCGATGTGCAGGAAACCAGCGAATTTCGATCCTCTCACTGTTGACCTTGTCTAGTAACTTGGTTGCTATCCGTGTCACATATCCGTTAGTAAAGTTGCGTATAGGCTGTTCTAGAGTCACTGTAAATATGTGTCCACCGATTTGTCCGGATGGCTAAGGCGATGGCTACTTGTTCTGCTACGGTTGGGTCCTTTGTATAGACGGTGATGGCATCCCGTATGTTACCTTGAGTGTCTACAACAACGGAGGTATACGCATCCTTATTTTTAACCCAGGCAGCGTCAACGAACACCGCCTGCTGCTTATGTTGATCTATGTCTTGAAGGAGTGCCTTGGCTCTTGCCTTCCGTCTCTCGAGGTTATGTGTCGGGTGCATGTTCCTAGGGAACGGGGTGGTCTTAATTTTTTCTCGTAGTCCCGCTTGCAATTCTGTTAATAATTCTCCTTTGTTGGTTTGGTTGTTACTTTCTACGCCTATTTCTTCAAGTAGCGCCCTTCCAGGTCGTGTCCTCATTAGTCTCTCTTGGTGGGCCACCTGTTGAGCCTCAGCTATCTCTTCTAGTGTGTTATGCAGCCCTAGGCGCAATAACTTATCATTGGCAGTGCTGATAGAAAGTCCTAGTGTAGCCTTTATAAGTCGTCTGATTAAAGCGTTTAGCTTGTTCTTATCAGCCTGTGTCCATTGTAGCATGCCTGCCACGTACGAGAAGTGGCAAAATGCGAATGCATGTACCAATCTTATGGCACTGTCTTCTCCTAGCCCCTTATGCTTATTTGTAATTCTACGCAGAAGTCTAATGACTTCTTCAGACTTCTTAGAGATGTGTTGTATCATCCTGCGATTAGATCCATTCGCTTCCAGGAGAAGGCCTAGTACCCTAATAGTCTCCACCTGCCTGATTGGCTCTCCATTCTTGGCGTATATGTCAATGCGGGGTTCTTCCTCTGGGATATATCCGTTCGGCTTGTGCCCACGCTTACTGCTCCGTAGTACCAATAGTTCTGATTTTTTAGCAGAGCAGTTCAGTCCCATACCCTCAAGTATGGTTTCCACCACATAAATGCTTTCCTGTGGTTTGGTCTCTGTTTGTCCCATATTACCTTCAGCACTCCAGATTGTTACATCATCTGCATATATTGCAAAGTGGATACCTTCAATCTGCGCGAGACCTCGAGCCACTTTTGACATTGCCAAATTAAATAACATGGGATAACATAATAACATAATAATAACATAATAACATAGGACAGACCCTTGTGGTGTCCCACGATTCCCAAGTTCCAGGGTTGTCGATTGGAGTTCGCCTAACCTGAGACAAGCAGAACGGCAACCGAGAAAGGCTTTGACTATATTGTGCAATCGCTTACCCAATCCCATCTCCCAGAGGATATCCAATATGGCCTTGTGTTCGATGCGATCAAAGGCTTTTTCTACATCTAGGCCTATAGGAGAGCTCTCGTATGTAGCGGGCTAGCAAGAATAAGGTGATGTTTGATTAAAAGCATTTCATCTTGAGTCGAAAGTCCAGGACGGAAACCGATCAGGTTATGCGGAAGAACATTTCTGTTCTCTACATACTTAGTCAGTCTATTAAGTATGACATGCTCCATGGTTTTGCCCAGACATGATAACGATATGGGCCTTAGGTTATCTAGATTGAGTTGCTTGCCTGGTTTGGGAATAAGAATTGTGTTAGCAATTCGCCATTCCTTCGGATAATCACCGTTTTTCCAGAGTTCATTGAAATACTCAGTTAAATACGTTATAGAATCATCGTCCAGATTTTTCAAAAGCCTATTGGAAATGCCATCTGGACCGGCAGCGGATCTACTGTTGAGGTCGTACAGGGCTGCGCGAACTTCGCTTTCTGTGAACTCTTGATCCATAAGCTCACAGTCTTCCCCTGTATATTCAGGCTGGTCTGTACTCTCATTGCTATCCTTAAGTGGTAAATACTTAGCTGCGAGCCGATCAAGAATGGCCTCGTCCGTTGTGTCCTGACTCTCACGATGGACGAGTCGTGCTACTGCTGTTCTCCTATTAGATTTCGTGTCGTTCTCATGAAGCAAATGTCTAAGTAAGTTCCAATTTCCACCTCGTTTAATTCGACCATCTATGGTATTACAAAGCTCATCCCATTGTTGTTGCTGTAAATATCTGGAGTGTTCCTCAATCTCCCTATTCAACAATGCTATACGCTTCCTGAGTCTCCTGTTCAGCCGTTGCGTTTTCCATCTTTTTAACATAGATTGTTTGGCTTCAATCAAGTGCGCCAGCCTACTGTCCATGATTTCGATATCCTCCTCAGTAGTAATAGCCTTCGTTGCCGCCTTTACATCTTCCCTGAGCTGAGTGGTCCAAGTTTGGAGTGTTTTCTTTTGTCCTGTCTCTGTCTCAGCTCTGCTTTTCCTTGCTTTCCGAAAAAGATCCCAGTCAATGTAGTTAAAGTGCTTTATCTCATTACTGGGTGTTTCCAATACTATTTGTAATATGTAATGGTCACTACCCAGATCAATATTGGAATTATTCCAGCCAGCGTTCGCTAAATTTGATACAAAAGTAAGGTCTGGGGTGGAGTCCCTGCACGTAAATGTACCACACTTAGTGGGATAAGCTGGGTCAGTGATGAGGGAGAGATTAAGATCTGTAGCTAGATGCCAGAGTCCATCCCCTTTCTTAGTATTCCAGCGATATCCCCAGGTTTGATGTGGGGCGTTGAAATCCCCTCCAATAATGAGTGGAGCGTGCTTAGTAACAGCCATAGTCTTATTAAGAAGTGCCCTGAAACTTTGTTTCATGTCGCTAGGGCTGCTGTAAACATTGCGACAAAAGAGGCTTTGCGGTTTGCCTCTATTCCTTTTCAAAATTATTTCCACAAGTAAGTATTCTAATTTGTTTAGTCCAAGGCGCAAATCATGTTCTATGAATGGTATTTTCTTATCTACGAGCGTGGCTAGCCCCCTACCCGGCTCTTTGCCCCTGCATGTCGCTTTGTATCCGGATAGGCTGATCTCATCCGCCAAGGTTTCCTGCAGCATAATTATTTTTGGTTTATCTGGAGATGTTTTTATCAACTGCATGAGAGGTGCTTTTTTATGATGAAATCCTCGGCAATTCCATTGCCACACGGTAAAGCTCCCCCTGCTAGCCATTGCTTATAGAACCCGCCTTACTGCTACCCGCTAGAGTACGCTTCGTAGAACTCCCCGACGCACCAGGGAGCGATCTGACGCTCTCTGCTTCTGAGCGTAGGTATTCGTCGTCCTCGCCTTGCGCTTCTACTTTTGAAAGCCTCTTTTCTGTCGTCACTCTCCATTTCCATAACTTATCAACTTTGAAGGTAGTTCTATCTGTGGCATCTCTAAGTTGTTTAATCGCCTCCTCAATCTCTTCCAAAGCAGAGCTCACTGTCGCTTCCACTGGGCTTATTGCCCGCTTCTTTGGAGCTGGTGAATTTTCTTCTTCCTGACTGTTGTCATTATTCACCGGTTTGGCTATTGCTACTTTTGTGGAGCTAGTCTGCGAGTTCTTGCGAAGTTCTACAACCTGCTTAGTAAGTTCTTCATTTGCCTTTCTCAGATATGTTACTTCTTTGATCAGCTGTTCTATCCTGGCATCATTATCTCCGACCGGCTGCCCCTCACCGCTCTCTGCAGCCCTCACAGTACCTTTCACTTTGTCGGCCCAGGCTGTTCCAGATGTCGTCCTGTCGCCAGGCTTCTGCTTTCCTCCTTCAAAGCGCACCTGCACTTCACGTGATCTGGAGCGGCTTCTGCCCTTCGACGGCGAGCGGCGTCTTGACCGTGTGGGGCTCTTTGAGCGTGAGCGCTCCTTGGCGCCCGTTTGGGCATCCCATTGCCGCTCAGCTGATGTCGCCCTACGATGCAGATCTGTTGCGTTCACACGTCGTCGAATTCGCACCACGTATGGAATTTGGTACCGCTCTTGGCAGGTCTTGTCTCCAGTTGTCGGTACTCCAGTTTGTCGCCAAGGATGGCGGTACTTTTCTTATATAGGGACTTTAGCGGCAGCACGCTCTCAGCGCCCTCGCGCGCCTTGTATACGTCACTGTGTGGGCTCGGAGCTTCATTCCACATCGCTATGGGTCCAACTGTGCTTTCGCCTTCACATTCTTAGAAAGTTTTAAGCATCCCCCGTAATTTTTATTACAATCATTCTTATTATTATTATGTTGTTATTATTATCTCTTTTATTGGAAGGGCTGTTTCAAGAATTCTTGCTTGTTTTCTTGGTTCGTTTCATTCACGGCAAATTTCATAGGAAATTGCCTTGGATGAAATGGTTAATGACTGAGGAAATGCCTGACCTGTATGTCTCGTATTTACTTAGCTAATTGTTGGTCTACGTAGTCGGTGCGTTTCTGATGTTTGTATATTAATATAAACTCATAAGAATGTTATTGCTGTCCACTACTCAATCACGCTTCTCTCGTAGTTCATCGGTATGAATGGAATGTTTGTTCCTCCTTTAGGTTTAAACAGCAAGTACTTCGTTATAGCTATGTTGAACTTAACATTGGTTGCATTTACCCATATATTGAAAATATTCACCCGAGCGTTTGCTTCTTTATAAAATTTATATACGTCTGAAGCTGTTAAAAATACGCTTCGTCTCATCAGCACACAATATTATTTGTTGTGCCCTTGAATTCTTACAATAGCATTTTAGAACAGCCAGAATAGGAGAGGTCCAAGGATGGGAGATGCCAAAATAAATTCTACTTAAAGAATGGTTTTATTTATTTTAGCGTATTACTGCGCCGATGTTAGATAATGACTGTTCATAAGTTGTCACGTGGATCGGAGCATATCATAGTAAGGAACCTTCCGTAAAAGTAGGTCATGGTGTGGCAGTAAAATGCCTTCCTGAAAACCAAAAATATGCCTAGTGCCAATATTGCGTTTCCAGGTGCTGTCTAGAATGTATTCCTTCAAACCAACTAATGCTGTTACTGTAGATTTGTTTTTGCACAATTCATATCGCTTCTTTGCGATTATTCTGTGCACGGTTAAAAAATACTCTAATCGCGTTATTTATCCTCTGTTCGGCTACGTGTACAGAAACAGAAAGGGCAGATATTGGTCTGTAGTTTAGTTTGTAAAACGATCCATCTTTATAAACCGCAGACGCTTTAGCAAGTTTCATTCACTCCAGAAAAAACTCGAGAAGTTAGTATCAAATTATACATGAGCATAATAGCAGCAGCAATAATGTGAGTTCTAGCTTTTAAAGGCTTTTGCTTAGCGTGATCGGTGTCATATTCAAAGGGGTCCTTTAATGACAGAACTGAATGCTGGACAGTGGGAGACAGGGAAACAATCTAGGGACTGTTTGTACCTATGTAGTTCTCGCAAGGTGTTTGATGAGGCAGTATGCGGGCCCACCTACAGTTAAAAACAGCCTACTAGAAGTATCGGTGGACAAATGGCTCACAGAAATAATTGAATGTTGCCCTCAGGATGCACTAATGATCCCGTCATTTTGGCGTCGCATAATTTCGCATTAGGGTCTCCCATGCCAGTCATTTCTATCTGAAAATATCTATACAGACGTTGTCACGTAAGCTCATCGTGCACGTTTGAAGGAATTTTCGTTTATGCAGTTGTTTCGCATCATAAATGATTAAGCCTAGCCAGCCTTTGATTATTCAAATTTGACGTCACATGGCGTCATAAATATCGCTTACCTAAACCTAAACTGCGCCGTGTTAGATAAGCCAGATCGGGAAAAATACATGAGCGCACATCATGTCATCCCCCGTATTTCGTTGTTTCTGCCACCCTAACCTATCCATATTGGTAGGGTGAAATTAGCTAAGTGTTATTCTCAAGTTTTTAATCAAAGAGTTTTAAATGATGGATCACCAGAGTTGGTAAGCATTAATAGCAGTCATTTAAGCAATCCCACTTAAGGATGCAGTCTTTTTAATGCAGCGGGAAGTCACGAAAGCATCAAGCGAAAAGAACAAGCAAATTGAAGAAGAACCCATGTCTCAATACTCACTGCTCTTGAAGTCGACACGGATCTCGGCCATGAGAATAGTTACATTGGCATAGTCCTCTCTGAAACCAGCGTATTCGCGGAGGCAATCTGATTATCGAAAAATCCAATTGAAGTTCATCTAGATAGCTGATACAGACCAAGAAATCGTCATTGACTGATAGCTCAGTTTTCTTATATGTGCTGATTGTCATACTACGAATATTTTCCCTGCTATCCTCCCAATCTTCAGCAAGGAGGATACAACTGTATTTTTTCATTGTTCTTTTAAGTGCATATGTTTTCTCAGGTAGCCGTCGAGATCTTTTTTTTTTTCAGTTTTCTTTTTTTTTTTTTTTTTTCCTTTTGTTGGTCGCTGTAGCACAGTGGTGTATTTGGCATCGTTTTCGTAGCTTAGTCACCGAAATAGCTAAAACCGTGAACCTACTGGTTGTCTCTCCTTCTGTCGGATTCTACCGTCATATTGAACATAGACGTCTAATGAAATTTATGAAAGCACCTTATAAACAATCTTTATGTTATTGAACGTAATTCTAACGCAATCGCAAGTGACGACGTTCTGATAATCTGCAAAAGTTTAGGTGCCCCTACTGGGCCATCATTCCTGCAGCTTTTTCCTGCAGCTTTTTCTTATCTGGGTTCACGTGTAATAGTGCTATAGGAAAACTATAGCACTATTACACGTGAACCCAGATGCTAGGCCTATGAATGTATTCTGCAAATGTGGCTTAAGCTACTGATTGTAATCTTCCTGGGGTATCCGTCCTATACCGTCTTGTCCCTCTGGCTTATTGGTCTTAACCTTACACTTTTAAGACCTGCATGAAAATCTGCTCTGAATCTCTGAATTTTCTCCGTGTTATCGAACGCAATGCCCGACCGAATTAACGTAATCCTACTGGATTATCGCTCTTACAATCTTATCCTCCAGTCTTCATGGACAGAACGGTAGAGTTTTTCGAAGCCCACGAAAGTCTTCTCTAAACGCCACCTGACATATTGAACGTAACCATACAGCATAATACAATTATGCTTCGTTTTCGTTCGCACAGTTTGGTGCTACATGATCATTGGTCGTAATGTTAGCGTTTTATTATGTGCATAAAGGTATCCTCTGAACTAACCTGGTGATATTATACGTAATCCCTCTGTGTTGCTGTGTATTGCGGTTGTCGTGGCACTTCTGACACTCCAGACCTCTTGATGGTCAGTACGCAGTAATAGTTGGTACACAGTCAGGACAGTAACTTGTTTGCACCCTTATTAACTTTTAAGGGTGTAATATACATTACAGTGTACGAGAGTTCACTTTAATCTCCAGGACGTTGGAACTTTTGGCATATCAGAGGAACTCCTTTAAACAGCCTTCAGCCAGCCTGGCAGTGGCAGGCATCGTAGCCCGTATACATTTGACAAACCCTGCACATTCTAGAAGACCGTTCTTATCTTACCGTGTCGTGTCGTTCTCCGTCGTGTACTTGACTTTGTAAGTGGTGCTATGGAGATATCTGTGTGGAGGTACGATATGGGTTTCTGGACACCCCTCTCTTTCAAACGTCAAGCAGAAGTGCTGCGGCTTCGAGTCTGAAGTAGCTTCCAGGCGAAAAGACGAGAACTTTATCAGCGCCTAAAGATAGAGTGGCGAAATCGGCGAAGTTTTGTGAGGAAAAACAATGAGGGAGGAAAAGTGGTAGATAGCAATAGTCGCAGTTTCACCCTAAAGGCGAAGCATCGATTGCGACAGCAAATTAGTGGACATCTACACAAAGTAAGGGTAATAGTTTTATCGGCCGTATAAGCTTTTAAACGTAGGCATACTAGCTAATTTAATAAGCATGGCGTCACGCGCGCACAAGCAAACATGAACGTATCTCACTTGATGACCGCGGAAACTTCCTGTCAAAACGCTGGAGTGAGTCAGCGCAGCAGCAGCAGCGAGCGAATTGAGCAACGTGCCGGTGCTCGCTTCAACGCGATCTTAGCCGCCAAAACACAGAGAGGGCAGACTCTGCCCCCGCCACAGATGGCTTTCAAGGAACAGCCGCGCTTGCGGCAGCTCGCGGCGCAGAACGCGTCCCCCCGCCTGCTCCGGAGCCTTGCGGCCCGGCAGGAGCACGCGGTCGCAGTAAAGCGCGGCCCCTCCACGTCCCTATACCTCCCTCGGGAGCGTTGTGCGCGACTGGAAGACGGCGCGCTTCCTCCACGCTTCCCGCCCTTGTGTGCGCGAGCCGGGATTGTCGGCTCACAGTAGCATGCTTTCACTCGCACATACAGCATACAGCGCGCGGCGACGATTTTGTCGCCTGTGGATTTGAACGGAACCTCACGGCGACGATGGCAGAAATTCGCCTAGAGTATCCATGTAATTACTATCGCAATAAAAATGATCGAGGTGCGTTAAGATCAGGCAAACAAGACGGTGCTGATGATAATATTTGACCCTGCATGCATACGAAACCCACTGTGTACGTTCTACGGCGGTCAGGTGCGCTGCCCTTACAGAAGCAGCAATTGGTGTAAGCATGGGTTCCCAAATAACAGCACTGCTCATCGTCCCTGCTATACGTACACTGGGCCACAAAATACTCCGCAGCACTCAAACACATGGCAAAACGGCCCTCTGCGCCTTCTGGCGGGGCACCCCTGTTGTCGAGACCGACGCTTGCACGTCCCTCCGTGACTGCAAGCGTGCATGTTTCCGCGCTTCCTCCTTGCGACCCGCCGTGGTTGCTCAGTGGCTATGGTGTTGGGCTGCTGAGCACGAGGTCGCGGGATCGAATCCCGGCCACGGCGGCCGCATTTCGATGGGGGCGAAATGCGGAAACATCCGTGTACTTAGATTTAGGTGCACGTTAAACAACCCCAGGTGGTCCAAATTTCCGGAGTCCCCCACTAAGACGTGCCTCATAATCATAACTGGTTTCGGCACGTAAAACCCCATCATTTAATTTTTTTTCCCTCCTTACGCGCCGGCGATGTCCGAGTCTAGCCGCGAATCCACGATTGGCGCTGTGGCGGCTTCGACGGGCAAAACTGTGTGTAGCGTGAGCTGGCCCGCGCCACTGCTGCCGCTTTTTGTCGAGTCACGAGCGTGCTTGCATATCGCCCGGTCGCGAACGCAACGTGCGCTTTTTTTATTATTATTATTGGGTAAGCACTGCTATGCTTACCCAACGAGAAAACTGTCCGTGCGTCTCCGGCCGTCCGTCCTTCCTCCTCGTAAGACAAACGCTTTCAAGAAACAAAATTTGCTTAGCTTGCACTAGTGTCGCAAGGCTAAAAAAATGGCGGAGATAATCGGCACCTAGCAGTCCTCGCCTTACGGGTTATGCTTTTCCGCAATTTATTGATTATTGATTGATTATCAATTACCTACTGATTGGCTGTTGATTGGCTATCGCCAGGTAGGGTTCACGTATTTGTGCTAGACTAAGCACTACCAAGTCATCCCCAGCATTTCTTTCCGGAATTTATTAATTATTGGTTGATTATCGATTAGCTATCGATTGGCTATCGCAAGGTATTGGCCACGTATTTGGACTAGGCTAAGCACTACCAAGTCAGCCCCAGCATTTTCAGGAATTTATTGATTATTGATCGATTATCGATTGGCTATTGCAAGGTATTGGCCACGTATATGGGCTAGGCTAAGCACTACCACATTAGGTCTGAAGAACGTGTTGGTTGATAGCGAGGGGATTAGCAATGAGACCATGAGCGATGAGCTCCAAACAGACTGAACTTCTTTTCTCTCACGAGACAAGGGAAGGCGCGTGCGCCAACAGATTTGCGTTTCAGGTGCTTGACGTGGTGTTCAAGAGTGGCGCTATAAACTAGCCGTTTAAACGCGGGCCATTTATAGCAGCGCGCGGATGGCGTTCACTACGAACAAAATGAAGTTAGGAAATTTGCAGGTGCAAATCGTGGAATCAGCTAGTGCAAAACAGGGGTAATTGGAGGGAGAGGCCTTCGTCCTGTTGTAGACCTAAATTTAGGCTGATGATGATAATGATATGAAGAAGCACTACCATGTAATCCCCAGCATTTTTCGAAATTTATTGATTATTGATCGATTATCGATTAGCTAGCTATTTATTGGCTAGCGATTGGCTATCGCCAGGTAAAGCGAGGCACACTGTGCGCAGTGGCGTCATCGCCAGGCGAGTTTTTGTGAACGCTACGCGGGGAAATAATTTTTTCCCTTTAGTGTCCCGTTAAACAGCTCCGCTGTTAATAAAGCCCGTCTCATCGAGGCGCTTTACCTTCGTGCGGCCTAGAGAGCCTACATGCAAGCGCTGTTTTACAGCGCTTGCATGTAGGCTCCCTAGTGCAGCCTGTCACTTCAACGCGAAGGCGGCGGCGAGAACACAGCGCTCACTAAGCTCTCAGCACACGCCGAACTCTGCCCGTTTCGCAGATCGCTTTCAAGATGTGGATCCGCGCGTCACTGTTCAACGCTAAGTGAGCGGCGAAAACAGCGCGCCAAGCTGTCAGCAGTCGGCACTCTCTGTCGGCATGGCACATCGCTACATCTAGCCACCGTAACATCGCCTTCAAGATACAGCCCGCGCCGCCGCGCCAGATGTAGCCGTCGCCGGTGCACGGTTCATGATGGTTCGACACGCGTGGATAATGCGCGTAAGAGCGATAACGGCTTATAATGATCGGTAACGCCATCAGAGCACCTGGCGCCGACACCTGCAGCAGTTTGCTTGCGTCGTCAATTCACCTTCCGACGCCATCGGCAGGAGTTGTGTCGCCGCAGCGTGTGTACTGGGGCGGTATTCTCTAAGAGTCCACCTAGTGGACTGTCCATTTCGGCTGTCACTGATCGGCTACTGCTTGACGTGCAGGAAGGTGCCAGCCAGTCTCCTTCCTGCACGTCAAGCAGCAGCCAATCAGCGACAGCCGAAATGGACAGCCCACTAGGTGGACTCTTACAGAATGCCGCCTCTGGTCGGATCAAGTGTCGTAACACTAATGATGACACCGGGCTGCATGGAGATGGGCAAGTGGCACAATGCTTACGCATACTTAGACAACTCCCAGAGTAGCTCATGCGTGAATTTTCTTTTTTTTTTCTGCGCTGCGCCTTCTCGTGGCCAATCAGTCTGATTTAAAAGAAAACCAAAGTCATTTTGTGTTTGGAAGGCCGAGTGGCGTAATCTATTCGTCTTCCGAGCACGATGCAACGGGCTCGGAAGACGAACATGGCAGCAGCGGCGCGGGCAAGCTCACGCTACACATAGTTTTTCCCGTCGAAGCCGCTCCAATCGCAACGGGCGTCTTGCGCTCGAGTTTGAGGTATAGTAGCGGCTCTTGGTGGCGGCGAGAAAGGTTATCTGAGTAGTACCAGCTTGGGTAGTATTGAGTCCTGGCTGTGGCGAAGCACATTTCTAGTCCGAGTTTTGCGTTGATTCGCACTTTTTTCTGCCCTGTTGCGAGTGCGAAAAGTCTCGTCACTTCTCAGAGACCACGCCGACCACGCTGAAAGCTGGCCGTAGCCTATAGTTTAACGAAAACGGACCCTCCGTGTGCCGTGGGACGTAATGCTGGAAGCAGAAGACATCGGCGACGCCGATCCGGAGAGACCTGGCTCAGCCTCGAAAAAGCGTCACCGTCGTTGCTGCTGCGTCGTGGGCTGCCATGAACAGGAAGGCCTGAATCCCAACATCCGATTCTACCGTTTTCCTTCAAGGCCTCGCGAAGCGGAGCATCGGGCGCGCTGGATAACTGCAGTTCGTCGCGCTGGGTGAAGTGACCAGGTGTGTGCAAATGACCACAAATGGTCGGGCTAATTCGGTGACCCCAGTACGAGCAGCACAGGTTAGAGAGTTGAATGTGCTCATCCTTGACCTCAAGCCAGCACGCTGAGGCAAGCGCAGCAAGGTAGTATTGATTACAGCGCATCGATGTTCGAGCGCTGTCATTAAAAGCTACATCAAGCGAGCAGCGCACGAGCTCGCGCTGCAGCGCAATTCGAACGTACGTTACTGCGAGCTCATATGCATTGCATCAGTTATTTATCAGTTGGTAAAGGGACAGATGGCCGCTACTACAGCGCAGGCATGATTACTTGTCTAGCGGCATGCAGTCAACAAAGGTTGCAGAAGGACCGCCGTTTCGCGGCATGCTGAAAGACCGCTGCCGTCGTGGCGCGTAGCGTCGGGCGCTCGAGCAGTTCCGTACACATGATGTCTGCTTATCGCTGCTGTGAATTCATTCATAGCAAGCATTTCCCCGCGTTTGTGCGCCTGAAGCTTGCAGCGTGCAATCCTTACCTGAAGTTCAACTTCGTACGGGACTCGCTTCACTTGCGATTGACACCGCGCTCAAACTTCGCCGCTTATTTCTTGAATGGCTTAAGCCCGTTTCACATGGTGCGGTATTGTCTGCGAATTTGCAGTTGCGGGAAATAGGCCGCCGGACCCTTCGTGAGAGCGATTTTTTTATGTTCGGCGTGCTGAACTTCTCTGCGAAAACGCAGATGCGGTGGTAGCCACTGTAGCGGTGGAAACAGACGACCAATAAGAGGCGGCTCACTCATACGTCATCGCCAGTCAGAATGCTTAACGAGTAGATCCATGTGATCCACGTGAGTAGAGCCGTAGATCCATGTGAAACGGGATTGCGAATTTCGCATCTGCGGAAATCGCAGCTGCGAAAAACGCGCTGCAAAATCGCACCATGTGAAGCGGGCTTTACACGTATTCGGCGTTGCATAATATTGCCTTTACGCAGCATGCCACCCCTGAAAAATCTTCGGCGCCTGATATTCGCTGCAAGCCGGGGTACAACACAACCGGGAGTGGCGGGTCCATATTGTAAACTAGCTTTCTGAAGCAGACGACCGAGCTTGGTACTACCCAGTTTAGGACAGAGGGCCCTTTTTAGCACCATTTTTGCAGCGCCCCCTGGGCAACGCAGGAGCCCCATAGGGCAACCTCGCGGCTGCGCTCGGATATCGCCGGCGCGCAAGGAGGAAGTGCGGAAATATGCACGCTTGCCGTCACGGAGGGACACGCATGCGCACAAGCGCCAGTCTTGACAACAGGGGTGGCTCGTCAAAAGGCGCGTGCCCCGCAATATTTTGTGGCCGAGTGTACCTTCTTTCAGAGAAAAACTGGAGAAGAAAATTTATTCGAGCTGGGTGTTATGTAATTACCCTACTGTATCAACCGTTCACCGTTAACAAAAGACGCTTGGTACGCCAGAAAAGGCGCAAAATCGCAAGACGGGTGACGAAGCTGTTTTGAAGTTCCCACACCAGCCTGTTGGAACGCCATGGATTTTGTCGGCATTTACTCGTCCCGCCTCGTTAAAATTTATCAGTGATCATGAAATAGATTGTATTATAAAGGAGCCAGAGACAGAACTTATGAAGTTTCAATATCTTTTTAGTGCAACGACAAATGGCCGAAACGCGAAAAATTATTTTGAAACCGAAACGTGAAAATAACGTGCCAGCTATGCTTTCCGGCGCGAAATTCGACAAGTGCAACTTTTACCTTCATTTTCTCTTTTAATAATCAACTTATTACCGCGAAATTAAGACGGTAGAGTTCTGAAAGTACACTTTGCCCATGTAAACTGATTTAGTGTTTCTCTTATGCGTATCTTTAGGATATGTCATGGTACACATCGAGGTTTTTAACTCAACCTTCAAGGTCGTTAACAAGGTAAACATACTTACTCTCTTGTAAGGGCAGCCATTCAGGCAGTCTTGACCGCCCATGCACTGATGGAGAACCGCAGCCGCAGCAAGGATGTTTAGCAGGAGCATTTCAGTTTTTCTCATCTGCATCGTGCAAGTCCAGCAAAGATTTTTTGGGCAATCGCTGAGTTCAAGAACAAACGCGCATAGCCCAGAAGCAAAATAGGGCGTGGAATAAACGTACCGCAACAACCGGAATATAGGTCGAACTTTTTTTCAAAAAACCATTGCGAAAAGTCGACCCTCGTCTTATATACCGGACATTGGCGGAAAAACTAGGGAAGTCTTGCAACAATGGGCAGATGAAGTAAACAGCCGCCTTCGCCATCGCATTCAGGCTGCTTTTTCACATTTTGTTTTGAAATGAGCGGAAGCCGACGGCAATTCACCGTCGCCTTCAATAGGCGATTGAGTACGCGGAAGCCCACGCCAACCCGCCAGGTTGCCGTGGGCTTCGTATCGTGGGACCATCGACCCGCGTGTTTGCCAGCACCTTGTCATCACGGCACGGAGCAGCATTTAAATAAATACTGTCACCATTGCGCAACCGGCTGAGTTGCATTTGTTTAAAGGTAACGGTGTCTTTCGGTACTTTTGCCATTGTAAACGATTTTTTTTTTCATTTCTAGAATTGGTTAGTTGGGGGTCGACCTATATTCCGGTTCGACCTATTCATCCGGTTTTTACGGTAGGCCTCGATGGTGGCATCAAATGTTTAAAATGGCTGAAACATCTTTTATCAATGATTCAGTCGGGATCTTGGCAGCATTCAGTGAAGAAAGAAACTCTAAATAAGAAGAAAAGTACCCGAAATGAAATTGCATGAGTATACATACCTAAGTCGGAACCGTCAGAGGAAAGTGGTTTTACGGGAAGGACTCGGACGGACGGACGGACGGACGGACGGACGGACGGACGGACAGACAGGTGCTGTGAGAGTCCCCTTTGAAGCAGGGCCCCAGTGGCTGACGCTACCAAGCTCTATGTTTCTTATTTTGCTGAAAGTTTTAGCTATCCTACTTTTTTAAACGGACAACAAAAGCACCTAATGGGACAATAGGTGCCCAATAATAGGGCATTCAAATAGTCGAAGTTTTTCCCGAACGGTGAAGCGTTGATTGCGATAGAACATAATTAGACAGGTATGCAAAGTAAGGTAGTAGTTTTATCGGCTGCATAAATTTCTCTTAACTTTTCATTTCCGACGAAATCAATAAGCACGTTGTCACGCGTGCACGAATACATCGGCCTAGCTGACTGAGTGAATTCCCCTCCGCGCTGCCTCTTGCTTCAGTGTGAACTAGGGGCCCGAGAACTCGGCGCATGTGAGGACATTACCTACCTCGGCTTGGCCTAGCCTTCGAAACCACCGCAGATAATATATATTTATACCGAACATGGCGGCTGAAATTCTTACGGAGCCTCCATATAATTATCACAGTAAACTGTCAAACGCCATCTATCGACTTCCGCAGAACGCTATCTGCCATCTTGGCTACGCTGCTTCAAAACCAGACTCCAGGCTCTTTAGCCTAGCTACACGCATATTTGCTCACGTCACTCTTGTTTTGCGATGGCCTCCCACTCCTGTACGCTGCTACAAGACCAAAACCGACATCGCAGTTCTGCAAACCGCATCTCTCTCAATATATTGTCCGGGGTCTTGCACAAGTCCTACTGAGAATTTTTGGGTGCGTATATTTTAGAGCGGCGCAAAATACACGAGTTTTGTTCGCTTTCGATTTCTGGATTGGTGCAGTTCATAAAACTGTAATTTTGTTTAACTTCTGATGTTAGGCTGTCGTAAGGCTGACGGTTGAGTTGTACGAATATAATTATTTCGGCCGAAATTTGGCAAAAAAAAAGAAAGATCCGACAACAGTGCAATAAACATCTAGAAATTCGATGCAGCGGGTGCTGAGTAAAGCTATTTGTCCAATTCAATCTATTTAGGTATAAGCATATGAGGTAAGCCTTCTGCTTACGGAAGGGAAATATTGTGAATATGTAGCAAAGGACAGTAAGTTGCGTAAGGACAGTAACTTTGGGCAGAATTTCATATCAAAGGTACTCAAATCCACTAAATCCAGTAAAGTTTCAAGGAGCCGATTTTAGAATGCTTTTTGTTCATACATGTAATCTGTCATTGGCACGCCAGGTTGGCTAACTATCTGTCTGACTTAGAGCAGGCCGAATATCTTCTCTACGGCAAGGTTCAGTTTATCAAATTCGAAGGAAATCGATATTAACATGAAAAGAATGCCTGCCCTCACGAGCAGTTCTAGCGGAACATTTGAAACGTGGCAGCATCCAGACAACAGAACGAGGAATGAAAAGATCCGACTACGCACATCGGAGGGCCAGAGGACAGCGGTCTTGAGAAACGACACAAACTCGTGCGTTTAAAGGGTAGCAGGCGGCAAACTTTTGGCGGTTCGTCTGTGGACTAGCGGTTGAGCAGCGCTATTTAAACGCAAATGGGGTCGCATGCGCCGGCAACGCAGACGCAAAGGCTTGATTGCATTTTCATTACCGCAGAATTACATAAACGTGGTTTTGCTGCTTAACTTCTATCACAAGCATAACTCCCTACAACACCCACATCTCAGTGTACTCAATGTATGTAAAACAGAAAACTTGAGCCTTTTCTTTGTAGTTTCACCTTCTCATGTTAATATTGTCTGTTTTCGTTCTTTCTTTGCATTTTTTAAACAGACCTTCATTGGATAATTAACGTCTACAGTTTTGTTGTAGAGCACCTGTGAGCACAGCAATTCAGCAGCCTCGGAGAGTATTGTTTTTGCAGTACAGAAATATATCTGTCATTATTTTTTCTTCTTGCATAACCTGAATGCATGCATTACTGCTTAATTCCGGCTCACATGCCATCGACATATGTAATGTGAACACTCGCTTACTTTAGCGTTGTGGCGCCAGCTTAACGGGCTCGTGAAAGGCCTACCGTGCATGACACAGCCGGTTTCTGTCATTGATAACTCAACTGCGATAACGCGAACTGCGAAACTGGCGTCAACGGCGAATAAGTCGGCTGCGAAAAGCGGCGCTTGTTGCTAGGCCCGGACACCAGCTCACAGAGGCGCATTCCAGCCGCTACGCGGGGACCATAGGTGAACCCTTTTTTGAAAGGTTCTGAGAGAGCTCTTAACATTTATCGGAAACCCAACGCTCAACATGACTCGAATTATCTTATTGGGGACGACGCTAAATTTTTATAACCCGCAAAAATGGATGCAGATGTACCATGTGTTCCAGCTTACGTTAACCAAGCTGTACAACAAAAAAAATAGAAAGCACGGGGCAAAATGCACTTAGCTGGGTATTTTCACGCTTAGTTATGTAAACGATTGCTGATGAAACTAAACATAATCAAAAACAGGAAAGAGAGAAAATAGAAATAAATATGCAAATCCAGGGAAAAAACACAAAATCATTGTCATCACCGACTGCGCATGCGACTACCTTCCAAGAAATTCCACTTCTTTTCCCAATGGCACTGAATTGGAAGTGTACGTACTTGCATGAGCAAGCTGTCCGTGAGTCTATTGGGAAAACAAAAACATGTTTTTTGGAAGGTGCCGGCATGCACGACGGGCAATTGTAAAGATTGCTTTTCTTTCCTGCACTTGAATTGTTTATCCCTATTTTTTTAACGTTTTTATTTATGTTTGGTTGCATTAAGCACCAATTTTCAACAGGCCTTCTTGCTGTAATACTCCAAACACTTTCTGGTAAACTGTATAACTTTGAGATTTGAGATATGCTTTAATTCACCATTATGGCACATCAGTACAGAACAAAAATGTACATAAATGGTGAGGATAGCGGGCAAAAAGCTGCATTTGAGCAGCTTGACTAGCCCCGCCACCCCCTGCTTCCAAAGACGGCAGTGGAAACAAGCTCACAAAGAACAATTCAAGGCAATAATTTTTTTTCAAGCTCATACACAATAATTCAAAACAATTTTTATGTTTTCAGTACAAAACATTCAGGATATCATAATTAAAATAGCATTTTTCGATAACGTGCGTAAACCTTCATCTGTAAGTTCAAACTTATTTAATGTGCTCGGAAGACAATACTGTAATAGTTGCAGTCCATAATTAGTTCGCGGCCGGGGGATATACCAATGGTTGGTGTGTCTTGTTAAGCGTGAGGAGGTATTACGAGTTGAATTTGCTAAAGTGCCAATGTGGCTGCCTTTTTTTAATTAATTCGGACCTAAAAGCTGTCAAAAGGTGATATTCGTATAGGGTTGTAACTTTTAAAGCGTTAAACTTGGCATATAATTAGGACGTGTGCGCATTGTATGACAAACCTGCAATGCAACGCAAGGCATTTTTTTTTTTTGCAATGTGATTAAGTTGTGCAACGAGTTCTTGGTACCAGTAGCCCAGACTAGATGACAGTAACGCAGATGAGAGAAGAGAGCGTTATGTAACATAAGCTTTTGTGGCTCTGGCAGTATGCGCTGACATTTTCGCAGGGTATACCTACGGTTTTACTAAGTTTATATCTTATATAGTCTGTGTGGTGTACTCAACACCCGATGTCTTTGCAGACGACGAAATTTCTATTCTAACATTATTTTTACTTAGGGAATTAAGCATTTTGCATAATGTAGATTTGCCCGGAAAAGAACAGCTTTTGTTTTAGCACAGTTAATACATAGTGAATTCTTTACTGTCCAAGTGTGTAGTCTGTTTAATGTGTCATTTCCAGATGCTAAGATGGTGTAAGCATTTGTTCCTTAATAAAACTAACTCGCATCGTCTGCATAAATTACGTATTGTGCTGAGGTGTCTATACTTACAATATCATTTATGAAAATAATAAACAGAAGTGGACCGAGTATGCTGCCCTGAGGTACACCATATCTAATTTTTTTCTAGCGCCGACAGTTCTTTGTTTATGGACACATTTTGGTGTCGATCGGTCAAGTAGCTTTCAATAAATTCTAAGACAACACCACTAATTCCGTAGCAATTCAACTTTTGTAGTAACGTTGCATGATTTATGGTATCGAGGGCCTTAGAAAAATTTACGTAAATTTCTAAAGTTATTCTTTTTGTCTCTATATTGTTTAGGATTAGTTCTTTTTTTTTTTAGTAACGCGCTTTGTGTCGAAAGACCCGGTCTAGACCCGTACTGTGATGGCGTTGTAACCGAGTGTTCTTCAAAAAATTTGGGCAATCTGGCCAATGCAATTTTCTCCAGTCCCTTTGAGAATATTGGCGATATAGAAATCGGCCTGTAGTTACTCAAATTATTTTTCTCACTTTTCTTATATATTACAGTTATCTTGGCAGTCTTCATGCGCTGTGGAAAGGTACCGGTACTTAAGGAAAGATTATATATGTGTTTGTTAAGTATGGGCAGCGTAGGTCAATAACAAAATTAACAAGCTATAGTTTTAAACCATGTATGTCCTCACGCTTGCTCACTTTAAAGCATCTAAACACATTTATTACCTCGTGTTCATTAGTTGGTGTGGCGAATAGGGATTCTGTATGGGAGGGGGTACGTATAGTTGAGAACGTCGTCATCATTTGTGCTCTCAACTAGTGTAGTAAAGTGCTTATTGAATTTGTTAGCCAATTCTTTACCTTTGTACGCTTCATTGCCTATTACGAGTTCATCAATATTGTTTGCGGGTTGCCTTGCAGATATTACAGCATTCAGCTTGTTCCACATTTCTTTCACGTTTATCACACCAGCAAACATTGTGAAATAATAATTGTTTCGTATCCCTCTGAATTTTGTTCAAATCATTTCGATACTTCTTGAAAGTCTTGAAGGCAACTGAGTCGCGTCGTACAAGAAAGACATTAAAAAGCCAATTTTTTTTCTATTTATAATTTTGAGTATGGAGGCATTCATCCATAGCTTAAGTTGTATGCTAACTCAGGCGAGGATAAGGACAATACGTCCTCCCAATTTACTGAGCTAATTTCTTCTCGGAAAGATAATAGAGTCATATGTCAGTGCACTCAGGATTGCACAGAACTAGTTTATTCATGCAAAATGAATACCTGCTCGGAAAATAGAGTGAAATACTTGTGCCTACCCATGGTCATTAGGAAACCTGAAAAAAATGTCAGTTTCGCCCTAAGCGCGAAGCAATGAATGCGATAGCAACACAGCAATGTCATACGAAGTAAGGTGAGCGGCTTTGGTAGCAATATGAATTGTAGTAAACATGAGCTGATTAAGTAAGCAGGTGTGCTGCGGCGTAAGTAGACCGACATGAAGAGAGACTCGATGACCACGAGAAGGCGCGTGTGAAACGGTGGTGTTAAAACCCCTATATATAAAAAGTAGCGCCATCCACTTCCATCCTCCTCCGTGACACTGTCGCGCTCGGCGCGACCAGCACGATCGAGGCGCGATATCGACAGTGGCGCCACCTGCGTCGGGCCTGCCGTGGCAGACGACAGCTAACGCGCTATCAGAGGAAATCCGAGGAAAACTTCGATCGCGCCCTGCGGAGAAGTTTTTGAGGCGCAATTTTGCTTCGTCAGTTAGTAACTGGCCTTAATAATGCCGTTTTGGAAGTAGCAACGCGACGATGCGAGACGGCGCAAATATCAAGTGTGCAGCAAGCGTTTGCGCACGCCGGATGGTAAACAAAAAAGCCTTTTGCCCTCGCCTTGTCGGTTGCGGCAACTTAAGGCGCAGCAGCATGTCATCACAACGAAGTTCTTGTCCCTAACACGTTTGATACGTTTGTGCGTACATCACTTTCGTCGCACAGGCCCGACAATGGCAGTCGGAGCGCGCTGGAAAGAAAAAAATATACAAAAGCACCACGCGTGCTTCCACGTGACACGGATTGGCCAATGGGGGAGCGGAGGAGGCTGGGGCGACAGGAGGCGGCAAGGAGGTAACGCCGGGGTGAGCGCGGTGGCGGCAAGATCTAAGAATGGCGCTACTTTTTATATATAGGAGCTTTAGGTGGTGTTGATGAGAAGTGCTTCCCGTGGGCAGCGCGTGCGAGGGGACACACCTGTAGCGCTGCACTGCCGATCCGGGCAGCATTGCATGTGTACCGTGCGTTGGAAAATGTGGCCGACTATTACTAACTGAATGAACAAGCGTGCTGTGAGCGCGCACAAACAAACATGAATAGATCACACTGAATGACTGCAGACAACGACTGTCAAAACGCTGGCAGCAAGCGATACGCCGCAGCGGGCGAAGGTACGTGTGGTCTATCGCTTCAACGGAAACTGAGCGGCGAATGCACGGCGCATAAAGGTCAGAGCCGTGTGGAGATAAGAGACGGTGCGAGCGAGCGACGAGAGCGGTTGTTGGCAGAGTAGAAGTGCGCCCCCCGCTCCCTCCGGCGCTGGCTTCCTTCTTCCTTCCTTGCTTGCGCATGGGAGATTGAGTGCGTTCGCTCTCCGTGCTGGCGCGCGTCCCCGCATGCTTCCGCTCGGGCATACGGCGCGTGGCGAAGATTTTATCTATAGGGAACCTCACGGCGACGGCGACGGCGACGCTGACGGCAGAAATCCGGTTGAAGTGTCCATATAATTGCTATCGCAATAAAATTAATCTTCCCGTAGAGGAACCCTGAGTAGTATGCGAAGCAGCCATGGGGTCGACTCAAGTTCCCATTAGTTTTCAGATCGGCTGCTTCGCACTTATTGCGCGCGGATCCGCAGGTGTTGCCATTCGTTGCGCAATCCGGAGAGGAGAGGAGCGTCGGAGAGGAGAGGAGGAATGCCGAGAGGAGAGAGATTAGACAAAGGAGAGGAGGGGGAGGAGGATGCGCGTGCGCAGTGCGGGTGTGGGATGAGGGAGGGAGGGAGGGAGTGAGGGAGTGACATAGCCCCGACCATAAGCTGCTTCGCATCTAAAACTTCGCAGAACTAGAATTCCCGGTGTTCCAACACCAAAGAGCCGCGCAACATATGTGATGCCCCGATTTAGCCATCTTCGTCTAATGCTTGGTCGACCTGGCTTCCTGCGTCTCCCGTTCGTTGCACGCCTGATCAAGCTTCTCTGTCTTATATTTCCCATCTTCACACTTAGGACGACAACCGAAGCAGACGAGCAAGCGCGATCTGACTTCTGATATCGCTGAGTGAGTGGAAAGGGTGAGCAGAGGCAAGCTCGACGGACGCACGATAGCGACCACTTCCCGGGCTTCGCCCCATTTAAAATTCACAAAAAGAGAAATAAGAAAAATAACTTAGGATGTCCGGCAACCGCTAGGAGTGCGCAAGTTCCTTGAAGCCGAAACTAGCTTTACTTTCCGGGGGCTGACTGAAGTTCGCACCTGTGCTACCCTTACAGTTGCTTTTATATATATATATATATATATATATATATATATATATATATATATACTACAGCACTCGTCTTTGCAGCGGCGGGCATCGCAAGCTTGCTGATCTTACGAACAGTTTTAGCTTTGTGAATACGCTTTTTCGTAAGTTTTTTACTCACGCAAAAATTTGTTCGTAAGTTTGCTTAGTGAATTCTGAGCTCTTGAGGCAAAGAATTTGCACCTAGGCTGCACCTCTACTCTGTCAAGTTGCTTGTTTGCTCTTTCTCATAGAGATCTTCAAGCATGGCAAGACCTGTCAATACCCGTATGTCTGTGTTCGATGAGTTGTCTTTTTTTTTCGTGCGCTGCTGGTAATTCATGCCGTACAATATTTTCGACATAAGTACAGCATCTTCGCTTTTACAGCGTAAGCTGTTATCGGCTCACTCCGATAGCCGTTTCTGGTCGCGATGATGATGCCGCCGCCGCCCCATAGCCGCTATCGCCAGAAATGCGAAAATAATTACCCGCTCTCCGCCGGGATCGAACCCAGGCCCGCCGCGTGCGAGTCGGATACTTTGCCACTGTGCCACGCAAACGCGTGCTATCACGCAGAAGAAAAATTCTCTTTATACGCACATTGCGCCTCTGCGCCTGCGCGCATAGGCGGCACGCAGGTGCAGACGACCCGTGCCTCCGCAAGTATGGTGGCGCCATCTAGTTAACGTGCCTGCAATCGCTGCGTGCGACGAGATGCGATTCAGACGCGATGCGATTCAGACGACGCCCGCAATCAAGGCTATCCCGATGTTAAATGTGCGCCACGTATTCTGGGTAGCTATTCGGTACACGTTACGGCGTTTCCTCGCAAGGTACGAACCGCTGCTGAAGAAGCGAATAGTAGAGTTACGTGCGCGGCTACAACCAGGCATCATCGGGCTCAGCAGACTGCTGTGCAGAGAGCATTACAAGCCGCAGCTCGCCGTCGACGCCGGGCGGACAGTTCAGATCGTTCTCGTCAAAATCGAGGCGAAGACACTTTGCCGCGAAGACCTTGTTGTGCGTGATGCCGACATTGCAGCTACTCTTGCGCCGTTCAACCAGCTTACGCTGTGACTGCGCTGTGTGTGCCGTGCAGGCCTGTGACTTTTTCCACAGTGTCCGCTCGTCCACCCCCCATGATTGAGATTATTAAAGCGAAGCTCTCTATGTCTGACTGATTCGTCTATGAACGCCAAAAACGCACTGCAGGAAAGCCAACTTACACAATGAAACAATCTGCACATCTGCGCACACATAAAACAAAGGATGCGCATATGCGCACACAATAGAACAACGGTTCACGACATACGTATCGTAGAACACTACACTTTACATTCGCTGTTGTACCGATAAGAACAATGGGAAATGCAATGCCATGATACCCAGACGAGCTGCATATATCTTCATTGCATTACGCGCGTCACGCAGTATTTTTCCGGCCGTCACCATGGGTAGGCCGCGGGTGTAGCGTGCGGCAGAAGAGCCTGCCGTAGGCGAACGTAAGCGCGAGCGCGATCGTGCCCGTAAGACCAATCCCGTGTATCGGCAATGGCAGAGCCTCTGACCATCTACAACAGCGATCACAAGGCAATACTGTGCAAGTGTAGAGTCGTCCGTGAAAGTGTGAATGTGTGCGTGTAATAGACGTCTACATGATCTAAAATAAAGCTTATGCAACGTAACGAAATATGTCTTCATTTAAGTTCATCGTTCAAAAAACGCAAAAAAAATTAAATTATGGGGTTTTACGGGCCAAAACCAGTTCTGATTATGAGGCACGCCGTAGTGGGGGACACGGGAAATTTGGACCACCTGGGGGTTCTTTAACGTGCACCTAAATCTAAGTACACAGGTGCTTTCGCATTTCGCCCCCATCGAAATGCGCGTTCAAAAAATACAATCCTTAACAAGCAATCAAATCACATATGCATCGCATCGGGTCGCTCAGCATTTCTTGGGTTCGTTGCGTGGTCGTTGGCCTAGGACTTTGATTCAGTTGCATGGGAGAAAGCTTCGCGTTCAACCATGTTTCTTCAAGAAAGGGACTTTGATTTTTCGTTTCACCAGGTGTACAATTTGTGTCCAGGCGTGTCATAATTGTTTCACCCACGTGCTGGCTCTGTCGTCTTTGTCTTACACAAGCCGAGGATTCGGAGACGTTCACTTGCGGGTATACTTGTCCGGCTATGTGAAGGACAACGTGCAATCCAAGGTAGTTTTTCATTCCAGTCTTACTTCCGACGTCGATGTATGCTAACTTATCAAACTGGCTAGGAAAGCCTTCAAATTTGTCGATAGCTTGTTGCATTGTTTTTTATTTCTGTTTGAGATAGCTTTCCCATGCAGACTGTAGTACTTCATAGACTGTACTACTTCTTGTAGTATGTCTGTATTGTTGGTGTGGATGGACCAGACGTACCTCCAACTTTCACCTGTGATTTTCTCTCTTTTAAAAAAGTTACGGTTGAACTTAAGGGCTATACCACAAATTTTCTTTCTCATCGTTCCTCCTTTTAGAGTAGCATAAGGTAATGTATCAAAAGCCTTCGTCATGCCGATATCAATGGTTTGCAACATAATTGCATGTAGTGCATGAGCACATGCAAATTCAAGTTCACTAGCAACCTGGTGCTAGTAAGTTGGCCAGGGGCCTTGCATGGTTTCGGGATTGGTACTACTATACCTGTATTAATATACAGCCAGATCATTCTAACAAATATAAAGTTTGTAAGACCATTCTTGCAAACTATAATGTTGGAATGTACCTTTCACTCAAGTGTAGTGAATTATCATCTAATAATCACTTCTCTGTGGACCAGCATGGCTTCCGGTGAAACTTGCGAAACACAGTTAATCGATATTTTCACTGACTGACATTCAGTAAGTAAGGTTCACTTACTTGTGAGTAAGTACACATTCTATTGTAGACGTCTACACGCTGTATGTTTGTTGATTTTGTTAAAGCTTTCGGCAAGGCACCGCAGGAATGCTTCGTGTTTGAAAATGAAAGCAATGGTCATTGATTATTCTGTGATCACCTGGACAGTAGCGTTTCGAAGTCATACTGCGAAGTCATGAATCTAAGGAGTGGATAGCGATCAGAGACCGTGCGCGCGTCGAGCGCACGGTAGTCGCCGCACGGGCGCCTATCCCCTGGGTCACGCTTAGTTACCATGTGGAGAGCTGAAGACCAACTGCTCGACGAATGACGGATGATACCCAGTTGCCGCATGTGGTCTAATTCTCTCCTTGCGATGGCAAGGCAGTCACCAGCGAGGCGTCCGGGTCGCCAGAACACTGGAGGGCCTGTGATGACAACGTGATGCGTGACGTTGTGACATACTGGCAGATAAAGATTTAGAGGTTTGGTTATAGCTGGGAAGTCTGACAGAATTGAGGCGAACGCAGATGGTGGTATCTGTGGTACCGTTCTGGTGATTGGTATCATAGGCGCGAGGATGCCTTTTATAGGCATCCTACTCGTCTTGTCCACGAGGCGAAGAGCACGGAGGCCAGCACAAAGCGTGAAGTAGGTCAGAAAATCCGATCCCAACATGGTCATACGTACGTCTGCAACAATTAACACCGATCGGAAGGCGCGTCGGAGACCCAAGTCGATGGTAAGAGAGCGCTGGCCATATGTGTTGATAGAAGAGCTGTTGGTTGCTTGAAGGGGCGCAGTTTTTCTTATACGCGGCCGGTCTAGTCGCGCGGCCAGAACGACGCTGGCCTCAGCACCTGTGTTCACGGGAAATCGTGAACACAGGTCACGACGTCAGTGACGTGTGAAGAATCACCAGCCGCCATCACTGACTCTACGGCATGTTTCCCTGCCAGCTGCTACAGGAACGGCACTGACATGCACTGGCACCGAATTCGCTGTGATACCAGTAGTAGGCGCCAAGACGAGGTCCAGAGCGGGAGCTGGACCGAGAAGGGAATCTGGAACGGCAATCGTGGTCGTGCTGACGATGGTGGGGTGATGACTGTAGTGCAGTAATAGTCTCAGTAAGTTCGTGAATCATTTGCTCAAGACGAGACAGCCGGCCTTACAGAAACGACAGCGGAGTGGTGTGTGTGTTGCCACGGTAACTCTTGCCGAATACTCAGCGATACGGTCGGCCAGCTCTTTGTCGAGGGACATGTCTTCTGGTTCGGTAGCCAATGCTACCTACCACCAGATTCTGCGGCAGTTGCTGAAGGAACAGTTCATGCAGCAGCGGGCTGTTTGCGTTGAGCCTATATACAGTCAGTAAGAAACCACTGCAAACATAGTAGAAGTTCCGACGGTCGACGAGCTCCTCTTCGTTCAGAATCTGCTGGAGGCGCCTGTGTACAGACACGGACTTGCGTGGCATCACCGTCGTTTTGAAGTGGTCATGAGGGATGGTGTGGATCTTGACTGTTGGTTGTCGCCACGGGGTATTGCAACCTTCGAAGGGTTGCTCTGCGTGTTCTAGTGAGGTTGAGGCGTGTGATTTGCGCATGTCGGTGTGCATCAATCAGTTCTTCTAAGGTGTTGTGGGTGCCCAGGAATAGAAGTTTCGTTGTTCCCGTGCCTGGAGGAAGGCCGAGGGCATGTTTGTTCGCTTTTCGCAGTTACACGTTTATTTGGCCGTTTTCTGTTGATGTTAGGTTCAGATAAGGTGTCGTGTACGTGACTCTACTGACGATAAGGGCCTGAATCAAGCGTAGTAGGTCTTTTTCCTTCATGCCATGTCTCCGACTGGCGACTCTATTGATCATGCGAGCTACGCTGTAGGCAGTTTGTCTCAGTGCGTTTATATCGTGGTTATTGCGACCAGGTTTTTGATTGAGGTGTATTTCTATTACCTTTCTAGCTGTGATTTTTCTACTGGATTTCTAATAGAGGACGAGGAGCTCGGATTTTTCTGTGGAGCGTTCCAGGCTGCACTCTTTGACGTATTCGGTTGCAGCGTCTGCCACCACTTGTAGGGTGTCCTGCTGTTCTCCATCCAAGCCTCGAGTTGTCCAAATTGTGATGTTGTCCGCATGTATTGCGTGGCGAAGGTACGGAATCTTCTCTAGATGCTCTGGGAGGTTTTCATGGCGACATTGAAGAGAAAAGGTGATAAGACTTAAGGTGATAAGACCTAAGGAGTGCCTCTATTTGGAACTTTTTTTCTGTTTTGTTCTCAGAGCATCCACGCCTGCGGTTGCCGGGCGGTCCGTTAAGAATTCTCGAATGTAGTTGTAGATTCGTTCGCCGCAGCTCAGTTGCGATAATTGTTTTAGAATGGCCTCATGAGCTATGCTGTCGAATTCTCCTTTAAGGTCCAGCGCGAGTATGCGTCTTGCATGTGTAGTGACATGGTCAAGTACTTCTTCCTTCAATTGGAGTAGTACGTTTTGAGTCGACAAATGCGGCCTGAATGAAGCCGTACATCGTGTCAGGTAAGAAACCCGTGTCAACCACGTGAGGCTTAAGGTGATTACTTAAAGCGAAAAGTATCCCCAGGCACAACGTCAGGGATATGGGTCGCATGCTGGTGAGGCCTGGACGCCTGCCCGGTTTTGGTATAAGTACTATGTGCGCGTGCTTCCATTCCTTTGGTACTGTTTCCGCTTCCCAATGGGTATTAAAGAAAGTCGTTAGGGCTTATATTTAGTCGTTATCCAGATTTCTGAGAATTTCATTTGTGAGTCCGTCTTGTTCCAGTATTGTGTTTCGTGTTAGGGAGTGAAGCGCTGTCCAGACTTCCGGCGTTTCAAATGGCCGATGAAGGTCTTCATTTGGCTTCCCATTATAGTTTGGCATAGACGTTTGTTTCTGTGTTTGATCGCCGATGTATATTGCCTCTAGCCCTCACAGAATTTCTTCGTTCGACCCCGGTTGGTTGTGAAGTATGCGTCGGATTGTGTGCCAGGTTTGTTGCTTACTTTTGGTTGGGTCCAGTAGGTGCTTTAGGATTGCCCACGTTTTGGACGAGCAGAGCTTTCCGCTCAGGATGGTGCTCATTTGCTGCCACTTTTGGCGCACCAAGACAGTAGCGTATTCTACCGCCTGTTCTGTAAGGACTTCTGTCCGCAGTTTTAGTTTTCTATTATGTTTTTGTTTGTCCCACCTTTTCAAAAGGCCTCTACGAGCGTCCCACACACATCAGCACGATATGTGGTCCCACCCCCGGATTTTCCGTGGTTAGTTGCATCCGCTTCGAGTGTAGTCTCATCGACTCTTTGAGCTCACTCATCCATTGTTGTAGCAATGTGATATCCTCCTTCGCTTATTTTTGTTCACTGCCTCCACTGCCATGCATGGAGTTTTTGTGCATGATTATTGCGCTTACTCGCCATCGTGGGGTAATGGTGCATTCTCCATGGACCTATCCAGATCCTCAACGCTTCAGTTAACCGACGTTATGCCCACAACAACAATGTGTGGGTGTGCGAGCGAAAGATCTGAGAACCGTTCGGACCAGTAGTAGGAGCAGAAGCAGCTTTTTTCTTCTTTTTTGCTTCCCTCGTTTCTAACCTCGCAGAAAATAGCCAAAAGCAGCTCGCTGCCATGGCTTGCTTTCCGAGATAGAAGATACGAGATAGAATTTCTTTATTGGAAGGCAGAGATTTTTCCCCGCCATCATACGACTGGTGACGTGCTATTTTGCATAAGGAAGGTGGAAAGGGATTAAACTGAATCCAGAGTAGACTGGAAAAAAGTAAAATAAAGTCTGCCTGCGAGAATTGAGGCAAAGCTTCCTAGTTTCTGTTTTTTATTAGTTATTGCATAGATTAGTAGTTTCTGCGTTGACGTTATTTTTTTAGCAATAACTATCTTTCAGGATCTCTAGTTTGTTAGCTCAAAGAATAGATACCGAGAGTCGGCTGGTGTATAATTGTAAAAGATAACTGCAGGATTGCTGTCCATAAACACAGGGAACAATCCACTCGAAAATATTTTGTATTTCAGAGAAGTAAACGGATTTCTATGTTCTAACAGTTCTTCCAGGTTCCATCATTTGTTAACATAAACCGTATACCCTCAGGGCCGATAATCAACGCAGAAAAATGCAAAGATAACAAGCTCAGTGCCATCAGCCCCCACACCGTTTCAAGGAGGATGCTCGTTTAATTCATTCAATATGATTAATTACAGAGACTTTTCTTAGCAATAATTGTCTTCGGTAAGACCTCCTACGATAGGTTATATGTTACGGCACTGAAATATAATTTTGCTATACCATGTATACGATATCGACGCGCTTGCAAGGTTTCGAAGAGTTCGTTGAAGGAGTGTCACGCTCCGAAGATAAAGATCTTTGGGTTAATAGGGAGCTTGCATGTAGGCTCCCTATGGGCTATGGTCTGCTGTCGCCATCTGTCAACAGACGAGAGAACATCCTCGCTATACTTATGGATGCGCTGTGTTTCAGTACCTTTTAATGCGTAAGCATTCTTTGGCCAGTGCTCCGGCTCTGTCACGCGAAGTGTAATGCCTTGTGTCGGCACACAAATACGTAATTTGCAAAGTTAATACATTTAATTGTTATAATAGTGCAAAATTAGGTGATTGGTAGCCTTATAAGCGATAAGGAACAATCTAAACAAAAAGAAATAAATAAAAAGAGAATATCCATAGTGATACATAGGGCTCCCTTAGGAAATGCACGGGGAACCTTATACTAGGGGCTGGGCTATCCTGAAATTTGCAGTTTCTGCATTTTTTGGGGTTTTCAATTGTTTCTTATTGCTTATGAAGCTGCCAATCATCTACATTAGCATTGCAATAACGATGACATGTCTTAACTTCGCAAATTACACATTTTTGTGCAGATACAATGCGTTACACCTTTCATGTGACAGATGTTGCTGGGGTACTCGCGAAAGAATTGTTACGCATTAAAACATGTATGGCATACCGGTTTAAATCAAGCAGGCTAGCTGACAGCTTTGCACCGCCCCATTTCAAAGCATGTGCTAGTAAATCATCATCATCACAACGCATGTAATTGTTATCGCTCTAAAGTTAGCAGCAGCCTACAAACTTTTTACTGTGAAAGGCGCTGGTTGCACTGGCAGTATCCTCAGATTTAAAGTGGCAAAAGTGCGACAGCGTTTCAAAATCATATGAAGACTCCGAGAACACAAAGTGAAAGTTTAGTATGTGAGGATTGCTTGCTTACGTCATAGCGTTAACTTATCTTCGACCAAACCTTGCTGAGCTGTTATCGAATCCTCGAAATAAGGTTCGATGCACGTTTCGAAACGTAGTTCGTTGCTTTTAAAAATGCCGATATGCTCGCAGTTTAGACGGTTTGTTTTAAGAAAGTTTACAGAGAAGCTTTGTGTCACTGTAGATGCTACAAACAAACGAGTTCCACTATTAGAATGCATGTAAGATCGCCTCCAACCGCGCCATCGTGATCCGAGGAAAGTGATCTCAGTCGTTTCCTTCGGTGTCCAGAGGGAAAGCGCTAGCGAGGAGCCCCGTTGTCGCATGGCGCGTTTCTCGGCGTTCGCACGCACCAGCGCCCCCGCGCATTACGGAGGCAATGCGCAGGCCTCGCCGTGGCAGCGCTACATGACGTCGAGTGTTCTTAAGGAGGCGCGCTAGAGGAATCGTGCTGCAGTGCACGCTTCGTGCATAAATCGTTTAGACGGGGGCAATACGTCGTGTCGTTATGGTGCTTCAATGTTGCGCGCACTGCCGACGACAGTCATCGAGAGATGTCTTCTGCCACAATTTATTTTTTTAGGGGCGAAGCTCCTTATGGCGGCACCCGTTCCGTCCCCGTCGTAGTAGTAGTAGTAGTAGTAGTAGTGTGTAACCAGTCTGAGAAAAATGAGAAAAAAAAAATTCCGAAGTTGTGTCCGTAGCGCGGAATCGAACCAGGGACCCCTCGCTTCCGAGCGCGCGGCGTCAGCCCACTACGCCACGAAGCGGACATGGACAAACGCACCACGATGGCTATAAATACCCAACATTAACGAAAGGCCGCGTTTCTAGCGCGTTTCTAACGCGTTTGTGCTAGCGCGTTACGGCCCGTGTAAGAAGCTGGTGTAAGACGCTGTGGCCTCTCCACCTTCAACGCGTTTCGAACGCGCTGCCCAAAGCGGTGGCAAGTCAAGTTCAAGTCGAGGAGCGTTTATGAATACGGGGGGTATACTCTCTCAGCAGTCATGTGATGGCGTCGGCAAACGCGATGCACGTTCCGGCATGTGTAAATGGCTGCGTAAGACGCTGTGGCCGCTCCCCCTTACTAGAGAGTACTGCACGTTTCTAACGCGTTTGTGCTAGCGTCCCCTTAAGCGGGAGATCCGATGATTCCCTCCGGAGCTTCGCCCACTCATCATCATTCACCTCGTGGATCTGCTGTCATTTTTTTTTCATTTCGCCCCGATCAAAATGCGGCCGCCGTAGCCATATATCTAACCCACTATACGTTGTCCTTAGCAGCGCAATGCCTGAACAGCTAAGCCGCCCATGCCAGGTACGTCCAACTTCCTATACCAGCTCCTCTAAACGCGGGTGTCTGCTAACTGCATGCCTCAGAGAGTGGGCGTTCCTGCGTCTGACCCAATTCATCAACGCCCAGCTGGCTGTGCCATACACGCGCGCATACCGCGTTTCGCAAGCCCGATAAGCCTAAAGCCCCAGGGGCTTTAGATAAGAAGCTGGCGCCGCAGCGCTTTGCATTACAGATGGCGGCGCATGTTATCCGGAAACAAGTCTGTATTCAGATTGAGCGTACAGAAATGCAGAGAGATTAAACAAGTTGCGTATGAAATAAGAACGGGCGCTGCAGACGGATGCTTTTCTACCTTAATCCCTGCGTTCACATGCGCTGCACATGCGAGAAATACCAATGTTACCTCTGCAGGAAAGCACCTATCACGAAAATAACGAAGTTAAAAAAAGAAGGAAAGGAGCAACAGAAGGAAATCTATCGCGCGTGACAATAACACAAAAAGCTCAGCCATTGCATTTCGTAATTGCAGTCTGTCTATAGAAATGTGCGCGTTCGACGAAGGTATACCGGCGATAAAATAGTGCAGGAAAATAAGGTTCTTCTGCTCAATTAACACCGCAATGGAAAGTTATTCTGTGTCGCCCACGTGTTCAATCCCTCACGCCTTTAAATAGGGTCACTGAAACGCCAGCCCACACTTGTGCCATCCAGAAGGTGCGCCTCGCGGCTCTCGGAAAGCACGACTTAGTTGAGTCGTTCCTGAATACTGCTATTCTTCGGCACTCCGACGTACGTATTCGCAAAATTTCCTTCCTTGTTATATTCTCGCCGGTATTCCTGCATGCCTAGGAGATCCAAACTAGTTTCTGGCTGAATTCGTTTCAACGATTCTAAAGTTGTAATGCCACCAGGTCCATTTCGCACATGTGGGTATTGCCTTATATATGTGATCTGAAGATTCGTTTCTTTTTTTTTTTTCAAGCTATCGCTCAGTTAGGATCGTGATAGCATTCTTAGCGTCGATGTCTTAGTCTAGCGTCAATATCGATTCTTAATCTAGGGTCTGTAGACAAAAATGTTCTCATGCAAATAAGTGCGTTTTCGCCAACGGTTCTCACACCCACTACTATTAGATTTAGCTTGACAGGTAGCATACCGTTTGTGACGTACCGCGGAGAACCGGAAATGGACTGGCAGCGACGCCTTGTGACGCTTCATATCACCACAATGCCTTCTAGACATGTTTTATGTGCAACAAGTGTTCATGTCGGAAAAAAAAAATTAGAAAGGCAACGTGTTCACAAATCCCCGCTGCTGAAAATTTGCACCAGCAGACAAGTCCAACATACTTGATTACTGCTGTAATAGCACTGTCTTTGTCTGGTTGAGCTGTGCGCCACCAGTTGGAGCCACAAACCCGGCAGCTCACGTTTACGCCTCCGGTAACCGGGTGATCCGCAAAAGGTAAGATCATTGCGGACAAACTAAAATTGTCCCAGGACGGAGGACCGAAGAACACACTCCACAACTTGGGATGCAGCAGTTATCACGACGTTTAACTATTACGCGTCGGAGATGCGGCAAACCGACCACGCCCAAAGCGCAGATCACACTCGGGAGAAAGCTCCACAAGCGATGATGAAGAAGAACCCCAGGTGATGATGATCGTGTACAGAGGACCAATAATAGCTTAATAAAATGCCCACAATATAAATAAGATGTTGCGTTTTGTTGACTGAGGACAATGGGGACACCTACCGTGCATCTCCTAGAACGCATGAAGACAAACAGAAGTCAAGTATTCAGTAAATATTTTTTACTCTTATTATTAAACCAAAAACCTTTCACTTTCTTCACACATATCCCTAACATTGCCTTCATTGTCTGCGAATGTGAACTTGGTGTCATGTGCAATTTTAGTGGGACTCTGGTAAACATTGCTAACGACGCCTGTATAACCCTGTCAAGATCTTGGTAAAAGAATCGATCTCAAAGCGTGTATGTTACTGATGCTCCTAAAACTTTGCTCACACATATATCACTCTAAAATCGACCTTTTCTCACCTTAAAGATTCCCCCATATACCAAATATTTATCAACCTTCTGGTACAATAAGTTCTTCCAGGTCATTGCGTAAACTGGCTACGTCATTCGCAAAGTAGATTGTTAAAGCTCTGGAACGCTTTCGTAACTAACAGCCATACTCACGGACTCGCAAACCGCCTGTCGCCTGTATATCTCCGGGACGGCGCCGCGCTTAGTACTAAAAATTCTAGGGAGTCAAATTACCAGATTCCACAAGCTCACTTGGTGCCCCGCACACGAGGGCATGGAGGGCAACACAAGGGCGCACCGGCTACCTCGCATACTAAGCATCCGAGCTTCGGACCGACCCAGTGACGAGCCTCCCTCTACACCGCGCGACATCCTCGAACATCAAAGACAGGAGCGGAGGCAATATGGACGCCCTCGCCCTAAGTTAAACAGTCAATAGGCGAGGAATTGGCGCCGACTTCAAACACACACATACCCAAACCTACATACACTTAGCCGTATTCACCAAGCACGATACACTGACGAATGCCCGTGATGCGGGGACACGCCAACGTTACCGCACATCACGTGGATATGCCCAAACAGACCGAAACATATAAACTCCGCAATACTAAATACACAAGATTTTAACAGGCGGTGGGAGGCGCGGCTTGCGGACGAGGACCAGAACAGCCAACTGGCTCTCCTGGACCAAGCCCAGCGAACCGCTCGTGCCAGTGGAGCAGTGTACTAGGGGCCCCAACCATGGGACCTCAAATTTCATTTTATCCATTAAAGTTTCTCTCTCTCTCTCTCTTCCTGCAAATCTTGTAAGTAACTTACGCATTTTAGACATTTCCCGCATACATTGCCCACATGTTTCTTATTGTGACAAAATATAAATAGCGTACTCCATTAATTTCACCAAGAAGGCCAGTAACACCAAAATAATGCCTCGTACATGAGGCATGAAAGCAGAGCAAACGCGCATTCAGCGATTATAATTAAAGTGCATAGTTAACCTGCACACTTAGACCTTTTGATATGGGCCACCAAATTTAACCTGCACAGTTAGTTAACCTGGGCGCTTTAAACTTTCAGTACATGTCGCTCATAACATGGTCCCGTTTACTATAAAAAGTTGCACTTTCGCCTGAAAGGCGAATCATCATTTGCGATAGCAAATTAGTAGATAGCTATACGGAGTAAGGATAGTAGTTTTATTGGCTGTATAAACTTGGGCACATTAGCTTGCTAACGGAATTAACAAGCATGATGTCAGCGCGCACAAGCAAACGTGAATACATCACACTCGATGGCCGCACACAACCACTGTCAAAACACTTGCGTAAGCAAGCGCGCCAGCAGCAGCGTGCGCAGGTTCGTGTGGTCTATCGCTTCAACGGAAACTAAGAAGCGAAAGCACAGCGCATACAATGGTAGGAGCCGTGTTGCAGATCGCTTTCAATATACGGTGCGCGCGACCGCCCACCGCTGCGCAAAGTACGCAGTTGCTCGCAGAGCAGAAGCCGCACCTCCTCCCTCCCGCGCTGCCTTCCCGCTTTCCTCCTTTCGCCTGCGAGAATCCAGTTGCCCTTGCCCCGGTCGCAAGATACGCATTTGGTGCCGCAGCACAACGTCGCCCCCCTCCCTCCCATCCCCCCGTGGCCTTTCGCGCAACGGATGACGTCGCGTTTGCTCTCCCCCGTGCGTTCGCTTCCCGTGTACAGCGTACATACAACGCGCGGCGACGATTTCTTCGCCCTTAGACTTTATACGGAGCATCACGGTGACGACGACGACGACGACACTGACGGCAGAAATCTGCTTGGAGTGTCCATATAATTGCTATCGAAATAAAATAAAACTGCTATCATATTTGGTTATTTTAGGGCAGCAGGGGAAACTTTGTGAGCGTTTCATTTAAGTCAAATAAATTTTGGAACAGGGACCACCCTGAGTGTTTTCCCTTCAGTACCTATGAATAAATGCACGGTAGATGCAATGGCGTAAAATTTGCGCGATATTTAAGATGGCGTTCGAGGTGTACGATATATATGTTTATATGTCTTCCTTTACTTCCTACAATTACACTTGTATTATGCACTTTGGTTCACATACGGATTGTCTACTGAACAATTGTTCTTGCTTTCCCACGACGGCAGATGAGCGTAAGTGCATTGCACCTGGAAATTGTCCCAGTTGTGGCATCGGTACTAAACCAGTGCATGTGTGCCCAAGACTGCAAAAATGGCTGCAGTCATTTTATGGTGAGTACCTTTGCAGCCCTGCCGACGGTCTTATCGTTCGCTCAAGCCTTGGAGGCGCTAACGATCGATCTTAAAGAAAAGACGATGCACTTTGGGGGCACAAGGCAGATTAATTGTGAGGCAGAGAAGACGACGGGTGCAAAATGGTCCGCTCCACGAGCGGCGCAGAGCGCTGGCAGCTGTCTGTCTGTCTGTCTGTTTTTTTTTTTTTCTGTTCGTCTGTTCGTCTGTTTGTCTGTCTGTCTGTTTTTTTGTTTTTTGTTTTTTTTGTTCGTCTGTTTGTCTGTTTGTTTGTTTTTTTGTTCGTCTGTTTCTGTTTTTTTTTGTTCGTCTGTTTGTCTGTTTTTTTTTGTTTTTTTGTTCGTCTGTTTGTCTGTCTTTTTGTTTGTTTTTTTTGTTCGTCTGTTTGTCTGTTTGTCTGTTTTTCTTTGTTTTTTTTTTGTTTGTTTGTTTGTTTGTTTGTTTGTTTGTTTGTTTGTTTGTAAAGGCGTGTTCTTTAGTTTAGTTTCAGAGTTCTTGCCACCGGCTGCTGTTGGTCAGCGACTAGTACCTTCGGCTGCCGAACACGAGCTTACGGGTTTACTTTCCCGACACGCTGTCGGTGGCAGCTGCATTCCTATAGGGATGCATAGTGCAAAAAAATGATCATGTACCGGGCTTCGGGTGCACGCTTAAGATCCCCACGTAACTGAAATCAATTCGAAGTCGCTTCCTACTGTGACCGTCTTTCCCAAGCCGTGAGTTGGCCGGGGCAATGAGCCCCGCAATTTAAGTTTTGAAGCGAAGCATTCTTCTCGAACACTGCTGTTCCGAATAGTTTGCCACACTGGGGCTGCGTTCTGGGGGCGATCACTATCGTGGACAATTTCACTTCCGCAACATTTATCGGGAGTAGCTCCGGACGCATCAGCGTCTACGGGTTGCCGTGCTCCTGGCAGTGTACTAAGACAACGTGCATGGCAATGTGAGGGTAAGGCTGGTGCCTGTAACGCCTTCGTGTCCCGTGGTATACCGTTGGCACGTCATATCGTTGACATGTCTATCACATCTAAGCTAGCTCTCACACACTGTCGTAGACGTGCAAATCAAGGGAGCGCGTTTAGTTTTCTTCAAGGCAAATATTTACGAAATTTCAAGAACACGTACTTTATAAACAACGAGAGCATGGCTTGAAAGATCAGAAAATTAAATTTACAGTCAATTTGCTAGAATACCTTTTTTTCCGCACGCACTATATCTCTGTAACTATGTTCCTGACTAAGTTGAGCATTGAATCAAATTGAGTGTTCTACAATCGAACTTCATGTATGTAAGAATAGAAATGCATTGCAATTTTGTTGCTTCGTTATACCCTTTCACTTTTCTTCCTCTTTTAATGTAGTAGCTCTGTATCACTGTGTTTCAATATGCTCTGCTTTTGCGGACATTGTTCTTATTGCGTTATTTTCTCTTCTTTGCAATAGCCGTATGCGGTTCGCGTGTCACCGTGTAACACGTTGTTTAAGAAATCACAAATACAACCACCACCTTTCCCCGCCTGCTGAAATGGTTTTAGAGCAAATTCGGTATTTTGTAATAATAAAATTAATAAATAAATTCTTCGGCGTATTGGAAAATGCTACAAAATGCATCCATGAGGGAAGGCATCACACTCGATGTCTACCACTCCATCAGCCTCATTTCCTCCATTCGATTGACGCCCGCTTAAAAAGACGCCTAAACACAGGAGTTCCTATTTAAATGCGTTTAGTTAAAGATTAATTCGACGGCACCAAATTTGGTGACATTGTTTTCCATATAAAAGATTATGTTAAAATCTAGCGAATGACCAAGGTAAAAAAAAAAGAGTCATCACGCTTACAATTCTGTCACTCAGAAATAAACTCCGATAAAACAATTCCGTAAATAGAAATTATTGGTGCACATAAAGCGGAAAACAGTGAAATATTATAAAATACTCGGATAGGCTGCACTGAAATGTCAGTGGTGACTTTCTGGAAATACCCTTTAACGTTGTAGCAATGTCGGATAATCTGTCGGCTCATATATCAGGTTTGTCAGCTTCACATCCTTTAACAGATGCAATTTATGGAACTGCGATATCTGTTTTCAGCACAGAACGTACACGGCTTTGTAAACTTTCTTTTTTCAAAATTTGTTACTTCTTGATTTCTGGAACTTTAAAAGCTGCTTGTCCACGTACTAATATTCCTCTAACTGGTGGTACGAGTCAGCTTTATTTTATAGTAACTTCTGTGCTGTAATGAACCTCACTTATATAAGTTCAGCGGTTTTTCTAATGAGTGCATTTATGCGTTTCGGGTATACTCGGATTTGAAAAAATCACAGTTGGCCCTGAACTCCTCTTAAAGTAAGGACTTCTCTGGTGGGCTACCTCATCAGTGCTATATTGGTCAGAACGCCGCGTTCACCGACAGCTACTTCTGCCGCCTTGGACTTGCCATTAATACTCAGTGCGACAAATTTGGTGCCGTTTAAAATAAGGTCCACACGTGCGCTATTTATCATGCTATCGTTGTATAAAGACGAAGGCACATGGTATTTTCGTTTTATGAACCAATTTCCCGAGGAACCACTAGATCAATAACAAATACCACGTGACTTATACTTGAAAACAATGTGGAGCGTTAGGTTTATTAATTATCTTTCTTTCGCCCCATTGGCTTCACAAACCGGATCAAAAGGGTGAGTATATGTGCGTTGAATTAACTAGTTTGAATAATTAGAAATAATATTTATGTACTCTAATTTGTGATCCGCTAAAATTATATAAATATACTAGTATATTTGGGTTGTTTGCTGATGCTGTTACGCATACTTTATGTTCAACTAATTCCCCACTCCCCTCTGTAATTCCATTGGCACTGAGGGTATAATTAATTAATTAATTAATTAATTAATTAATTAATAAGATATCTCTGTCTATACCATAAAGTTTTTGGGGCTTTTTTTTCAGATACGTTGGTCATAACTTTTTTTTTTCTTTTAGCGCTCTCATACTCCTAGGGCATTTCTGCACCCTATCCATTTCCCACACTGTAAAATAATTTAGACCGTTAAAAGTGAAAAGGGTGTAAATGAGTCCATAACTCACACCCTTATACCTAAAAAACACCCTTACACCCCAAAAAAGGGTACAGGGTTGTTATAGGCACATTTACACCCATATTCGTTTTGAAGTGTGTAAAGTATTTGAGAGTACGCAGCGCACAATGTAGGCGACTACATAAGTTACAGCAGGATTCTCTTTACAATTACAACCTTTCTCTCACTCTCTGTTTCAAGTAACAAAACATCCATGACTTCTCCCCTCCACCTCCAGGCACTCGTGTTGTTCGATGTTTTTCGCCTGTAAGTCACCTCAATCCCGAATCCGAACATATTCTGCATGACGTTTTGGAGAGAAAGATATTACGAGGGGAGACGATATCCTTTACGGACACGCCTCTATCGCGCCATTTATGCGGCGAAGTACACCACGGCACAGCATGAAACAGGGTGAGTTTAAAGCGGACTTCACACAGCGTATTTTCATGCGCACCTGAAAACTGCCGGAAGGCATTCTATAAGATCTAGGAATAAGACATAATGACTTTAGTCGATAATATTCGATTAGCTTAGAGCAGACTCTTATACACCAGAGAATTCGATAACATACTTCTTTGCGCGCGTCGAAGCTACATACGGTTGCGTTCATTATAAGCGGAGAGGGTCATTATAAGCGGAGGACTCTTCACTCTGAACTGCTTGAAATTGCTGCGGGATTATGTTCGATGACGTAAGGTGAGTATAGAGCAGGTATTCATGAATTCGTTGAACTCTAGAATAACGTAGAATCAGCCCACGGAATAGAAGAGTAGCAACGATAACCCGGTAGGATTATGCGGAATTCCTCCAGGAATATGTTCAATAATGTAATATCTGGACAATAATGTATTATCTGGATATCTGGACTTTCATGAACTTTTTAAAGCTACGTTAGCGTCCCATAAGACTATAGGATAAGATTGTGGAAACGGTGACACAGCATGAATTGCGTGAAATTACTGTGCGACTACGTTCAGTAGCGTAGTTTAGAGCAAGCCTGAATGCACTTCATAAAATTGAATGATTCCATTCGCTCTGGCAAAGTTACCTTCAATTTTTAAGGCGGAGCTTTTCGTTAAGTCCGTTTCGTGCCGACAGAAAACTCGGCCCAGCTGTACGTCACCGAGCCACGCAACCTCCTCGCATCACAAACGTGCGTAGGGCGGAGTCTCGCCGCGGCATGCGTGTGCTTCGTCTTCCGTCTCCCCAGCCGAGGAGAAGCAAGTGTTCGCTTAGGCGTGACGTCACTGACATGCTAAAACGCTCTGAGCAGCCGGCGCGCCGACAGACGTGTCGCCTCTCTCGTCTAGTGAACACGCGTGCACAGCTACCATGTGGTGACCGAAGAAATGCAAGACTCCCGCGGAAGAAGTCGCCTACAAGGAAGCTCGGCGCGCGGCTCAGCGGGACGACGATGGACGAAAGAGAACCGATCCTGCCCATCGCACCGAGGCCGCCGCCGACAAACGGCGTCGCCGAGCTGAGGATCCCGAGTTTCGGGCCAGAGACGGCGAACGCTGCCGACTGAATGCTCGGCGCCGCCGGGAATCGGTTCTGGGCCTGCGCGTCACCGAGAACTTCCAACGCCAAGCGCGCAAATCTATGGGAGGGGCGAGCGGCCGGTTCCAGAGTGAATTCCTCATCATAGAGTTCGGGCACAGCTGCCGTGTCTGCGACCGGCTCTTGTTTGACATGAATCTCTCCACAGTGAGCTTGGTGCGGAACTTTGAACAGAAGAGCTCTGCCTTGCAGGTGCTTCGCGAAGCCTTCCCCGACGCCACCGACCACGACGAAATGAAGGTCTGCCGGACGTGCCGAGATTCGCTGCTGAAAGGCAAGTTACCGCAGTTCCGTATCACGAACAGTTTCGTGTACCCTCCCAAGTCTGCTTCTCCGCCGCTTCTTTTTCTTCGTGGACTACGTGAACAAGGCTGATCGCGGGATGCCCGTTCTGCACAAAGCCGTGAGCGACATGCTCGAAGAGAAGGGGGACATGACTTACCCGGACGTCGTGAAAACGCTTGGACTCAACATGCTCAAGGCGCTCCAGATGTCTTCTCATGAAGCGGCGTGGTTTCTCCTCCGAAAAGAGCCGCGGCGTGGTCTACATCCGCACGTGCGATCCCGAGGAGCGCGTTCTGGTTCGGGTTCATACGTGGCCTGGCCGTGTATGACCCCGCAAGAACTTATCGAAACTTAGCAAATATTGGCCACACTTAGTATGAGCATAGTCAAGCCATGCATAATCTCGTAAGACTTATCAAAACCTAGCAACGCTTACGAAAAGCCGGAACTAGCTCCGCTGTGACCCAGCCTTGCACTACTAGAGCAAACTGCCCACAATTTTGTTCTTAAACCTCGTTTCGTTTCCGCGGTATAATGTTTGCCCTATGGTATGTCAAAGGTATGAACAAATTTTGCAATATTCCATGGGCACTTTTTATCGCCACTGAATTTAGTACTTCTTCTTTCTGGGGGTTTACGTGCCAAAGCCAGTTCTCATTATGAGGCACGCCGTAGTGGAGCGCTCCGGATTAATTTTGACCACCTGGGGTTCTTTAACGTGCACTACAACGCAAGCACACGGGCGTTTTTGCATTTCGCCTCCATCGAAATGCGGCCGCCGCGGCCGGGATTCGATCCCGCGACCTTGTGCTCAGCAGCGCAACGCCTTAGCTGACTGAACCACCCCGGCAGGTCTGAATTTAGTATACGAAGTGTACATGTCTTCAGGGAAGGCATGCATCTTAGTTTTGCGATATGCGATGCGACTATATCGCAGAAAAATCCTTTCTCGGTGTTGGAAGAGAGCGGTGTGGTCCGCGATAAGTAAATTTTTACAATTTGAAGGACATGCAAAGATATATAACACAACGATTTCACTAACAAGATCAAAATATTGCCGGAGTTTCCCGAAAAAGTGAATAAATTTGGCAGGAACATTCGCATCACACTATAACCGAGATGCGCGCCTCCGAAAAACGCAAGGCAAGTCTGTTTTAGGTACCTAGTGGCGGCTCTCAGAGGTGCCACATGCACTTGTGCTTGAGATTTTAGACAATCCCGTGCGTTAGCTTTGAAAACGATGCGAAATACCACTTCCAGGTTTGTTTGCTAGTGTGCTTGTTTTTTTTTTTTTTATCATCGGCCCATTTGTTTTCTTTTTCTCAAAGATGAACCGTATAAGGTAGCATTCGTCTTTTTATGGGGATTCCTGAAAGAAGTACCGGCATAGTAAATCGGTGTTCAAGTCACTAATTAAAAAGATTCAGTGTAAAGCTTTTATCTAATTACTGAAAGACTCGTGTTGAAATATTGCGAACCTGAAATTGGAGTAGGGAAATGCTGTCTGCTGAGAAAAAATCCCGAGACAACCCACTTTCGAGATATCCGTTCGTCACAATTGCTAACAAATACATTAGTCTTCGACTTAATACAGGAGAGGGAAGGAGCGCATGCGCGCGCCGCGCGCATGCTCTCTTTCCCTCTCGTTAACGTCCCATGTCAAGGCAGCATGTGCAAATAGCGCGTCTTCCTCTTCACAACCACAATCTCTGTGCACGGCACGGAGAGGAGGCGAAGCACACGCCGCTCCGCGAGGTGGTTGCTAGGCAATGCAGGTGACGTCACCGCTCAGCGAGGTTTTGTTCGCTACACACGGACTGACGGTCGGCTTAAACAGCTCCGCTGTTAAAAAAAGCCTGTTTACTGACCCACAGCAGCGAAGCACAGCAGTTCACCGAACAGCTAGTTTCGCTGACCGCTTTCCGAGTCGCCCTCAGTTTTCTTGTGAACAGGCGAGAGGGACCGTTGTCGTAGCGTTTTCTATGTCGCTCAGAAGCAGTTTCTTCTTGACGCTTCTTGGGGAGACTGTGCTTTAATCATAAATCGACGCAGACCACAAACAAAAGTTTGCAAATTGGCAGCACGTGATACGGCGTCGTTTGCGAGGTTTTGGTTCTGCCTACATTTGAAAGCACACTCGGCCGTATCCGAACACAGTTATACTTTAAAGCAGCCTCATGTACTTAAAGTAGGGAATGCCATGTAGGCGGGGTTCTGCGCAATCGTGAGGGAGCATCTATGTGCAGTTGATCGCTTTGTTGAAACTCGGTGCCAGTGCAGGTGAGAGCTTGGTTTTCGAACGAGACAGACGTTTCCTATCGGTGAGTTGTCAATAAGCAAAAGAATAAGACGTCGATGGGACTAGCTATATAGGCCTGTTGGTGCGATATCTTCTACTCTGTTGTAGCGCATGCAGAATCATTCGCCTTGACACACGGAGAGACACATTGGCCAACACAAAGCGTTTTGTGTTATTTAATGTGCGTTATGTGTGTCCGGTCGTTCTGCCTGCTCTGCAACGAAGTAAAGGTTCGTCCAATCTTAGTACGAACACGGCACCGCGTGGCCGCGCTCCGCGTAGCGCATGCGCACATGGCGCGGCCGCGCATCGGAGCCGAGTGGCGCAGGCGCACAGGGGCTTGGAGGCGGGGCTTCGTGTCATCTGCTAAAGCACGGGAGCGCGCCGTGCTCCCGTGCTGACTGAAAACATATCAGCCCACGCTTTATCGTCCGCGGTCGACAAAGCGCGGACAGATATGTTTTCATGCGCTCGCCTTCCTCATTGGTCGAGGCGCCCGTAGATTTCACAGTACCGCGCGGAGCTCCTGAGAAAAAGTGTAGTTCTTTGAGACGCACGTGCCGTCGTGGGGCATCTTTTTGGTGTCTGAAGCTTTAGGGGGCTTCGATCGCAGCATGGCGCCGGGTTACTCCGGCGCTTGGGCTGACTGTTCAGCGCCGAGTTTGACGACGAAACCCGTATCGGGTCTCTTGTCGCCGAAATGTACTCTTCTTCCACTGGTAATGCACATTTCAATGAAAAGTAATTGCAAACCTATTTGGTACTACTTCCACCATTCCTAGTGGTCACTCAGTGGCCACAGCTGATGCAGTAACCTAGTTTGGTACGGAAATTTCATCGTCCTACTTTTCTTTTCCTCCTGACGTTAGAGAAGGGCCGCCACCCTTTACAGTTCAAGCTGCTTTTCTACTACGACGGTCATTGCTATGTTGTTCAGCAACTCACTGAAGGTAAATCCGGTGAGTGGTTTTATTTGGTAGTTCCTGCAAAAGAACGTGTTTGTAACATCTTGTGCAGACTGGCATGGCGTGGTACGTTATGAATCAGCTCATACGTTTTAACAGCGGCAAATAACTACCTATAGTAAAGCAACACGCTTTTCACATAACTCTCGGGTAATTTATATAAGGTGTATGTTCGAACATCGTTAGACAACGAGGTTGTAAACTATTTCTATTTCTCTCAGGCTGCGTTATTATGGGGGCTCTGGTATCGGTCACAAGCGCTTTAGGGGTTCTTCATGCAGGCTCTGGTGACTCCCTTAAGCAAGCCATCGGAGAGAGTACCTTCAAATTATCTTTGATCCTGTATTTCTGAATACTGCAAGGCATATCCCTTACAATATATTAACTAGTGTAACCCAACATCGTTTAATGAATCGGTTTTCCTCAATAGGCGCCTAATTGGGTATTTTAGTTGGGGCTTCACTTGGCATTTAATGATAGATGCAAGCACCTATAAGAGATGCGTTTTAAATGCGGTTTAAAACTAATAAAGGTACATGAATTAAATTTTGCATCCTAAACGGAAATTCCTTGAACTCTAATTTATCCAAAATTTAGCTTCCTTGAGCGTGTAGTTGCCGGGCCGTTTGCAACAGAAGTTTGCGATATTTGGCAATCTTCAAAAGCAAATTATCGGAAAAGTAGAAATTCAAGATTATTTTGCTGCGTCTAGGAAATAGATAAATATCTCCTAAAGCTACACAGCAAGCCGCAATGCAGTAAGTGCGGCAGTTTCTTCTAAATATGGTCACAACTGAGACACAGTTCGCAAAAACCATGTACCTCATGCTTGTTCTTGAACCTTTATTTCTAAATCGAATCAATCAATTTCTTTATATTACATATAGTTGTAATCTACAAGAATTAGGCCTTTTTTACGGTATATACGACAACTTTATATCCTAAGTAGAAGAGCCGCCACGGTCGCTCCAAAAGTACCGAAAACGGGGGGCTCGTGCCGCCGGAGTGGGACCGCCACTTAAACAGTTGACGAATGATAAACAGATGCGATCGCATTTCACGACGAACGCCTGCCAGGGGATTTCGGCTGGAACCATGCAGGAAGACATTTTCTGCGCACTTCCTTTGTAACCCGTGTGTTGTAAAAACTAGAATAACTTTTAGAGGAAAAGAGACAAGCTTGTTTCTCTTTCTGTTACAGAAACTGCAGCGAGAACAGCAGGAGTCTCACCGAGGCTCCCATTCCTTCGAGCAGTAGGCAGTAGCAATTGCGCTTACAGCTTACCATACTGTTCAGGATACTTGAGTGCAAACTGAAACAAAGAGTCCGTTTCTGTTAATCGTGCGTCAACTGCTGAGAAGACGCGACACTAATGTGTCAGGAGCACGCCTTCGAGCAATTTTCTGAGGTTTTGAAAGGTGGGCTGCCAGAAGTTCGAAAATCGACAGCCGTGTGAGCTAGCGCTTGTCGCTGGCTGGCATTTGGGCAGCCCGCCCTCGGAGACGCTAGTGACAGGAGTGCGGTCAACAGTGTCATTGACCCACAGAGCGCCCAATGATCCGCACTTAGTATTGCCCCCTGTCATATTTTTTTTTTCTTTTTTCTTAAATTTTTATTATTATTATTATTATTATTATTATTATTATTATTATTATTATTATTATTATTATTATTATTATTATTATTATTATTATTATTCTGTGACGTAACGGCTAGGGTGCAAAACTGGCGCCCCCCCCCCCCCCCGATACAAAGGGGAAAGCCACATCATCATCATCATTATCAGCAGCAGCAGCAGCAGCACGCGCTGCCGTGGTCCGCAATATTTTGTCCCCACTTGCACATCTCACTTCTGCAGACCATCCGCCTCGTGTGGTGTGTATTCAAGAAATAGACGCATTTTCGTGCTTGTAAATATGTGGCAATTTTTTTTTTCCTCCGCATGCCCTATATAGAGTACCACGTCTTCAGAAGCCCCATCTCGTCCAATAGTGGGTACAATCAATGTATCAAGAAGCTACAAGAATACTACGGTGGAACCGTGAGCTACGTTAACCGAGGTCAAAACTGTGATCAAGTAATAAAGATGGCGAAACCCATCCCATCAACTTGAATGGAACAACACGATTGGCATCCGTCGCACTTCGAGTAAACTTTCGACGGGAAAGCCACTAGCTACGTGTTAACAATTTATTTTCGAACGCGTCCACCATGAATAATGAATTTTCTGCGTTTCCTCTCATATACTTTGCGACCGTACAAGCAGTAGCATTCATTTGTATTACCGTCGAATAAATGATGTACTATTCATGCGTGTGCACGGGCAGGTCCTACTTTGCGGCGTGAAGTTGTGGAAAACAAACTCCAGTGCCGCCGAATTGGCGAAAGCGCCAATGTGTGGACGAACGACTTGAACAGCTTTTCTTTTTCTTGTGCTTCAGCAGGTGACACTGCAACAAATTCAGCCTTCGCGAATGTCAGGTCTCTCCATGTGGCGAGCCTAATCAGCCCTGCAGGCTGAGGGTTGGATGGTTTTGTTTTTCTTTTTTTTTTACGACACCCGAGTGTCGAACCGAAAGTTCAAAGCGAATCGTTTCTACCGAACTTTCCCGGGCTTCCTGGCCGTGGTTGCTGCGTTCCCGAATATATAGGGTGTTCCAACTATCATGCACTAAAATTTACAAATATGCAAATGCCACGTAGCTGGACAGAACTAAGGTAATGTTGTTTGCCATCGCTTGGAGACACTCAGATTATTTTTACGTTCCGCCTAATTACATAAGTAACCTACATAATTAATCAACTTCTTAAATATTATAATTGGATGAAAAGTGTGAATAAGAAAATTGTAGAGCAACATGAAAAAAAAATCACCACCCAAGCACTCTGTACAGATGGTTAACCAGCGAAGCTGAAACGTGCGGCCCCGGTGTTTATCACTGGGTTACTCTCGAGGGTTCATTAAAGTATTTCTCAATTATGAGGTTACATACACGTTCTCACGGAGAGAACGCGACGTCACTGAAAGCGCCCGCAGTCCGCCGTTGTCGCTCGCGTTCGGTGTCTCGAGTTTGCACGGCGGCGTGGTAAGCAGCATTCGCCTGCCATTGCTGCTTGCGATTCTTGCTTCAAAATTAAATCTGTCCGTTACGTAAGACAATGAATGGCTCATACCCCCGTAAACGCAGTCTCCCAATTACGACGACAGTAGAGAAGAGCGAGAGTAAAACATATTTATTATTAATATTTGAACGGAGCGAGAGGCGTGCGAGGAACCCGCAGTCCGGGGTTGAGATTCTACGCTGGAATGATGAGCGGCAACGCAGCCTTCTGCGGACAGGCGACGGGCAGACACTTTTTTCGTTTTGCCTAGCCATATAAAGCTTCGCTTTAAAACTCGCGATACAGCTTTCTGTTGCTCAATGTTTGCTACATAAAAGTGTTTTTCCGAGCTTGAAATAATTCCACAAATACACGCAAAGCGCCTCTAGCGGTCAGTCGCACGACAATAGCCGCATGGAGGGCTGCGAGTTCTGCCGACGTAGATGGAGTCATGTTTGACAATTTGAATTGAACTGTACCCTGCTCAGCTGCAACGATGAATGCGGCAGTTGAGCTGGTACGTCAGATTAAACCGTTGGTATACAGGGTGTCCCTGCTAAATGTAGTCCATGTTTTAAAAACGACGGAATGTGCTAGGAGGCTCAACCAACTCAGTGGTGTTGAGGATTGTGTGTCCTATTCTGCGGCAGTGGTTTTTTTTCGTTTTGCAAATTAATTAGTATAAACTAATTGCATAACTTTTTAAATATTGGCTTCACCAAGTAAGTGCCAACACGAAAGTTGTAGATCACATTTAAAGATGGCCGACTGAAGTGTTTGCAACTAAGTACTTACGAAAGCAAGTCGACGGTGGCGCCCCTAGAAAGAGTCCCCGTTGAAACTTTCAGGCCGGGCGCGCGCCGCCACCGGCGACTGCTGCTGCGCAGAGGGACTTTAACATGGCACTGAGGCGGAAAAAAAACAAAATATTAAGAAGTGAAAGTGCGCGCTATCATCGTCGAATCGGAGATATAGGACAGAGAGAAGCGGCGTTGATCAAAGGATGGCGGTACTTTTCCTATATAGGGACTGTTGATCCTTAGGGAGGTGTCGCTAAGGTCTGTTCAGCACCTGCCAAAATTATATATATATATATATATATATATATATATATATAATAGGCAGGTGTTTCAATCTTGTAACACAAGAAGGCGAAAAGCCTGCTGCCCATTTGGTAATACATGAAGCGATAGAATTGTGGTTAGACTTCTTTGTAAGACATATTAGTAATGCATAGGTTGCATTAATGCATTACACGTGCGGCACTAAAGCGACCGCCTAAACGCCACATACGAACACTTATCGTAGTGCCTAAAGTGCAGCATGTTAGTGCACGCACTAGGCCACACTTTTAGTCAGTGAGATGGCTGCGACGTGACCTGCGCAATCACGCACGCACTATAGACACACTATTATTCGTATTAAGCGAGAACCATAGAGCAACCGTGGTTTCAGGAAAGCGTGCTCGTCTCTGGGCCGTCCGGATGGCCGAAGACGCCGCCAGAAAGCAAGGCCTGGCCGCCGTCTGAGGAAGGGAAGGCCTGGGGGTTTAGTCTCCCAACCCCCGCCGCCCCCAGACCCCATCATGGACACAATAAAGTTTTATCTCTCTCTCTCTCTCTCTCTCTCTCTCTCTCACTCCGGTTGCCCGGGTTCGATTCCCACTCAGACCCAAATGTACCAATTTTTTTTTTCAAAGCCGTGAATTGACTTTGTTTACAGGAATCTCACTGAGAAATGTGACCTCAATGCGAGCATTTTTTTTTTTCGGTGTCGGCCGTTTTTCGTTACAGCGCATTTTCGCCAAGGGCACCGCCAACGTAGACACGTAAGGCTTTCACCTTAAAATGAAATAAATTCTGGAGCTTTACGCGCCAAAGCTATGATCTGATTAAGAGGCATGCCGCCGTGGAAGACTCCGGAATAATTTTGACCACCTGGGCTTTTGTGGCGTGCATCCTGTGCACAGTACGAGAGAATAAAGATCATTTGACTTGTGTACGGCTTTTAGTTTCCGAGCGATCTTGGATAAGAGCTCTCTTGCTCAACCTCTGAACAACCGGTGAAGCCTCTGGCATGACGTTGCAGCTAGACATCTCCAGTGCGACGTGTCGTCCTGGCCTGACGACAAGCGCCGGTTCGCGCAATTGACTTTTTCCGCATTTGGCGCCGGTTTTGCAGTCGGCATTATATTGGATGACTTATTATCGTCAAAAAAATATGATTGCGCCATGCGCGTAAGCGTTCCAGGAACCCGTTCAACTGGCGCCAAAGCGCCAAAGTGAGCTAGGAATCATGTTGCAGACAGCGGTGCATGTGAGACGGAAATAAGTCGTCCGCATTCAGATTACGCAACAACACAAACAAAAATTAGAAAAACGATACAGTCAACAGCTGCTTTTCTACCGTCAATTCCCGCGCTCGCGAACGTTGCAACAAGCTGCGCAGCTTTGCAACAAAGCTGCGCTCAATAAAAAGAAGTTGAAAAAAAAATCGAAAGAAAGGAAAATTGTCCAGAGAAGGTAAAACTAAAAAGGAAAAATACACAAAGTTCTTGCTTTCCATGCGTACTCGCGAATTCACTGAGATGTGGGTGGTGTAGCTAGATATGTCTGTCATAAAACTAACATAGCAAAACGACGCAATCAGCCTTTAAATAGCGCCGCTCGAACGCTGGCCACCACTTGAGCCGCCAGAATATCGTCTCCTTGCTGCTTCCTAAAGAACGACTTTCTTTGCGTCGTTCATCAAGACCGCTGTCCTGTGGAAGTCCAATGTAAGTGCTCGCACAATTTGCAAAGAAAAATTAATTTTACGGGTTTTACCGTACCAAAAGCACGATTAGATTATGAGGCACGCCGTAGTGAGGGGCTTCCGTATTTATATTTGACCCCCTGGGGTTCTTTTAAGTTTCACCCAGTGCACAATACGTACGGGCATTTTTGCATTTTACATTGACCGAAATGCGGCCGCCCCGGTCGGGATACGATCCCGCACCCTCGGGCAATGCCATAACCACTTCGTCACCACGACGGGTCCGACTATTTCATTCCTCGTTCTTTATTGTTTAGCATGTAACAGTGTGGACGCTGCTGAAATACGCAGGGTGTTTCATTTTAGCTGCACCAAATTTTCAAAAATTGCCTGTGGCCAGATAGCACAATGATAATCCCACATCTAAACTATACTCGATGAGGCGGCCATTACTTCCACGAGAAATCAAAACGCCTAATTGAATAATTATCATATTCATGTTAGTTAACTTTTTAATATAATTATTTTGCGGCACATCTTTCAATCTACGAATTATGGGCGCTGAAGCGTTAGCGTGGAACGAATTCTGAGGACTGAGCCAGTTTCGAGATGTTAATTTTCAATGTGTCCGACGAAACGCACGGGCGTTCCAGTTAACTTTTTGAGGAAAACCCTTTTTTTTTTTTTTGCATTGAAGCACAAAGTTAACTGGAACGCCCATGCATTTCTGGTCCGTCCGTCCGTCCGACCGTCTGTCCGTCTGACAGACGGACCGAATGAGCGTCTTTGACGCTAACTTGGGTAACTAAGTATGTGCCGCTGCAAATGTGCTGCTCAGCAATAACGAAAAAGATCGCTTAAATTTCTCCAAAGCGGAGCGCAATAGAGCCACGTCACAAGGTTTCCTCAAGAACAGCAACCCGACGCTTTGGCGCAGGCTGCGCCACAACTGCGCTGTGTTTGTCCCGCTCTTCAATGAACCTATCGCCATGTTGCTTCACCGAGTATGTTCCACTGAGTGTGCGGCAAGCTAGGGAAATTTTCTCAGTGTTCGCACGCACCCGGCGCGCCTCGCTTCTCGTCTCAGAGTGCACGCACGCGGACTTCTCGACAGTGCCGCTGGATGATGCTACGAGTCCAGAAATACGCGCGAAAGAGGAGCCCGATTTCCGCATGACGCGTTTCGCGGCCGCGGCGCTAGATGGCGCCTTGTGTTTGTTCTTAGAAAGAGAAATCCTGCAGCTGTGCACGCCTCATAAGTAACTCGCTTCGACGGTGGCAATACGCTATGTGGCTGTATTGATTCAATGCTCACGCATTAACCACCGACAGTCGTCATGAGATGGTTTCCACCGCATTTCTTGTGTTGCAGTAACGATCTTGAACGCTATTACGTTGGGCGAATAAAGCTTTTCTTACGTTGATGCTTTTTTTCTTGCCCCAATGGAGCACTGACGAAGGAATCATTGCTGCGTATACAGGATGAAGATGTGCGGAAGAGTACACCTTGTACTGGCCCTCACTGTGACAGCGGTACTGTACCGGTACACGGATGCGGGAGACTGTTCCACAGAAGACTGCAGTTATCTGCACGTGAGTATGCGTGCCAGCAATGTACAAAGTTATTCAAGCCACTCTCGGTGTGTGTTGTGGGCTCTCCCAGGACGACTCAGTGTGCTCATATAGAATTGTATAGCTGATGCTACGAGAACACTGTAGCTGTGGGCTACGAGTTAACGTATATAAGGCACTCGGTAATCTTGGAAGTATCTTAAGCCTTTGTGTTTAAATAGTTTGCCTTGCCATGTAAATTAACCCCCTGTTTTCATCCTCCATCCTCTCCTCCTCGTAACTCATCCACAAAAAATAAGCAACTCTCCTCTAGAAAGTTAGGAAGACGACGTGCACCAGCTTAGCCTAAGTGTGACGCCCCGGCGACGTAGGCCAGCTACCCATTTAAAGCCTCACCGGCGGCGTACGCTAGAGCCCGACTCTCTGTGTGACCCAAACTCCGAGGCTACGACACCCAAATCCAACAAGTCCTCCTACATGATGCAAATATATGGAACAAGGTGTGTTGCTTGAAGCCATCGGATTAAAGGGGGAACTTCTTCGTAATGCCAGCTATTAATGCGTTAGCTTTCTCAAGGTAGTTAATGCATTTTCCGGGGGTTATCTATGTCTGTATGTGTGTGTGTATTTTTGTATGTGCCGCTTTTCAATGAACGCCTTTCATGTCAACGCTTCAGCGATATGCGCCATCAATGCAATTGGTATGAGCCGTTCTTCAATGAGCCTCTCGCAAACTTGGGTCACGGAGGGTGTGCCACTGAGTAAGCGGCAAGCGAGGGTAGAATTCTCCAGCGTTTGCAGGCGCCGGCGCACCACGCTTCTAGTCTCAGAGGCCACGTGCGGACTTCTCGGCAGTGCTACTAGATGGCGCAGCGTGTCCAGATTGAAGCGCAAATCACAGGTGCCCGGTTGCCGCATGACGCGGTTTCTCAGCGTTCGCACGCATAGGTGCGTCATGCATTTCGGAGGCCACGCCTCATACATATCTCGTTTAGACGGTGGCAATACGTTGTGTCTCTATATTTATTGCTGAACGCATTATTGTAATCAGCCAACGTGAAACGCTTTCCGCCTCTTTTTTCAAGCCTTACTAAATTGTCACAGTGTTGTCCAGGGAGGTGTTTCGGAGATGTCGGTGGCCTGGAAGCTTGTGCCTATAACGCTTGCATGACATGCAACTGCTTTAGAGAACTCGCAGTCCGAGTTGATTCTCGGAAGTTGTTACGTAGGACGGTGTGAGTGCCTGGTCAGCAGGCGAAGATAAGTTCGCGCAGGTTCGCAGGACCTGTATACGCCTGTTAGGCAATCCCGTGTATCCACTACTGTGCGTTTAGTTAAGGTGCAGCATGACAAGCCAAGTCATATGCCCAGTGCTTGTGTCTCTCGGCGTCGTTGCATCAACGGCGCCGGAGAGGTCACCCAGCCACATGAGACGCACGCAAACAGCGCCAGTCCAGCGTCGCACAATGTGACCAGGCAGATTTAACCAGAAGCAGTGTGCAATGTCATTCAAGTGAACTATGAGTAATGTTCCCGATTAAGGTTTTTAAGCCCTGTTTATAGTTCTGCGGCACACACACACACACACGCACACACATTCACAGCAGCGCGCTCGATGGTACGAGCGGCTGCTTTCTCAGACGGCGCCGCCTCGCCGACGAGACACTGGCGCCACATGGTGGCACGCACGCGAAATGGTTGCTGCGGAAGTCGCTTGCAAAAGTTGCCAGCAGCGCGGCCGCAGCCATGCGCTGATTGGTCGGCGCCAAGTCGGCGCTCATCGATCCGCTTCCGGCGGCGGCGCCGGCGCCGAGATTTCTGGTGTGCCTTGAGTACGACGTTTCGGCTTGGCGCCTCCCTCAGCGTCGACGCTGAGCGGCGCCGGGTCACGAAACGCCAGGAAACGCCGGGAAAACGCCGAATGTGGTCGGGCCTTAAGGGCGCTTTAGCCACAAAACACCAATAGACATTATATATCAATGTGCAATAAACATTACACTACTTCTGTGAAGACACGTTTCACTTTCGTGTTCTATACCGATTCCTATATAAGAGGGATCAACCACATTTTTTTTCATGCCTCACTAAATTGCCACCGTGTTGTCCAGGGAGGTGTTTCGGAGATATCGGTTGCCTGGAAGCTTGCGCCTATAACGCTTGCGTGACATGCAACTGCTTTAGAGAACTCGCGGTCCAAGTTGATTCTTGGAAGTTATTATGTAGGATGGTGTGAGTGTTTGGTCAGCAGGCGAAGATAAGTTGGCGCAGGTTCGCAGGACCTGTATACGCCTGTTAGGCAATCCCGTATATCCACTACTGTGCGTTTAGTTGAGGTGCAGAATGACAAGCCAAGGCATATGCCCAGTGCTTGTGTCTGGAGGCTCCGCAGGGTGCGCAGACACGATGATCCCGTGTTCGATGGAACAGGCATGCTGTAACGTACGTAGCCTGCCAAAAAACGCCTGATGCCCTTGGAGCAGACTTGAATCAAAAGGACCCCAGTGCGCGCAAGATTCGGGTAAATACTGTTTTGTTAGAATCATGGGTCGCCAATATCTTACCGCGTTACCGTCACTCATGTGTAGCTTCAAGACCTCATCAGGTTTTCTTCTTCACTCTCTTCGCTTTTGCTAAGTCATTAACCTGTGATAAGTTACAGGGCGTCCACGTGATAGAAACATTTATGTTGATATTTATAGAAACAAACGGACTGCAGAATTGAGAAAGGCGAAGGCCTCGTATTATCGCAACATATTTTCTTATTCTATGGATGGCGCCCGAGGCAAGTTTGGAAAGCTTTCAGTCAGGCACTGAACCGCGAAACTATTCAGAATAATTTAATTGGAATAACCATTAACGGTGACAATATTTCCAGTGTACCGTTCGCCGAGCATTTCAGTGAGCACTTTTCTAATGTGGTGCAACCACTAGGAAACACTGCTTTTACTAAACTGAGTACCATAAAACTGATACGAATTTTCTCGTACCGACAGATAAACTGAAATAGCACGTACATTTCTTTCCTTAGAAAACAGTAAAGCTGTCGATGTCGATGGATGTCAGGTAGAACCGATCAATCATGTAAATGACATTCTTGCTCCTTGTCTAGCCTAAGTGTTTAACCGAATTCTTCAGTCAGGCTGTTCCCCATGTCTCATGAAAATTTGAAAAGGTTCTGTTATATTTAAAGGTGCAGACAAGAATGATGCTCATAATTATAGATCAATATCAATAATACCTATTTTCTTTAAGGGACTAGAGAAATTAATTTTCTACCGTGTAAGTAGTTTCCTTATCAAACACAATATACTTTCAGAGCATCAGCATGGCTTTCAGCGTGATAAGTCTACACCGACTGCACTGTTAGCTCGCATAGCATCGATAATTCAAGACATTAAAGGAAAAAAATGCTTGCGATTAGTGTTTTCATTCACTATAGCAAGGCATTCGATAACCTAGACCATCACATTTTACTCAGGAAGTAAAGCGCTTATGGTATACGTGGCGTGGCTAACACGCTGTTCTATTCATATTTGTTTGAGAGGAATTAATGTGTTTCAATTGCTGATTGTACTTCTTATTCTAAAACCATTTGCGGTGGTGTGCCTCAAGGAAGCATTTTGGGGCCAATGTGCTTCAATATCTACATCAATGATATTGTTAAGATAAATAATGATGCCTCATTTCTGCTGTATACGGATGACACCAGTCTTCTTGTTTCTGGACAAAATGCAACTGAAGTTGTTGCCACGACCCATAGCGTACTTCCAGATGTGCTGCAATGGTCTACTGCTGACGGCCTACGAATTATTGCGAAAAAAAAAACTGTCTTTTTTTTTCAGATCGAGAGGCACGGAGGTTAAGGTAGACCAATCATTACAGCTTGAGAGAACACCCGTTGAAATAGCGGACAGACATGAAATTCGGGGCGTAACTTCGTCTGCTGATATGACATGGACGTGTCATACTGAATCTTTCACAAAATCATTACCAGGCGCTGCTGGTTCTCTGTCACGATGTAGACACTTTCTTCCAGCACAAGCTAAGCTCCAGATTTACCACCCGCTGTTTTCTACCCATATATATTATTGACTATTAGGCTGGGGCACCACAACTGTACGTAACGTAAATACAATTCATCTATTGCAAAAGAGCGCTATATCTTCGGTATATTGCGAATGTCCTACAAACAGTAGTACGCATACATTGTTGTTTCGTTACAAAATAATTAGCATGAAATATGTGTTCGATTTTCGTTTAATGTATAGTTACTTCATTGCAAATGAATAATTTAGTGTGCCTATTCAAGATTTCTCTAACATACGCATCAACGCAGTGACCAACGCACCCGCAGCGCCGACTGGTGGCTTCTTCCTTGTCGGCGCACGGCCTATTTTCTGCAGTCGCTGAGGTTTACATCGCCGTCCTTGCTCAATAAACATGAACGAAGAGAGGTCGGCTTTGCTACGTTCACCAAAAAATAAATGCGTGAATGTTTGCTAACTCTTGCCTAAACGCTTTATAATATGATGTCCTATCACGATTAGAATGTTTATGAAATTTTAGCATTGAGTTGATTGTTATTTGCGGGGTGTGCACGCGTGTTGCTTTGCACGTTCTGACTAGGCCACTTAACTTCTATAATGCATGTTTGCATTGATTGCACTTGTTGTATTTGTACTACTCATTTCTTGTTTCCATTATTTCTTGCATTTGTTGTATTTGTACTGCTAATTTCTTTTAAGCATGAAATGTCTTTTAGCTCCCGCTGTCGGTGACCTTCAAGTGACCTTGATCCAAAAGTTAGAGCTGTTATCCGGGCACTCAACAACCGAGATCATATGGGCACTGAAACGAGAACATCCGCGCATCGTTGTGAAAACAAAACGAGATACCCGGGCAACCAGTCGAAAGTTTAAAAAAAAATGCGGTCTCTGGCCCCCATCCCTTTGTACAAGACCGCATTACAAGCGCTATTTACTGCCCAAACAGTTTACAAAAGATATTGCTTCCCATTTCTTCCTAATGGTTGTTCACAATATCACTCAAGATTTAACTTCTAGTACGCTGAATAGTTTCCATAGTATATGTCGCCCCGTTGAGGTCTGTGTGAGTATTTCGCATTGCGCGGTAGTGTGCGCCCCGATTAGTTCCTCAAGCGTGTTGTGTAGCCCCAACTCTAAGAGTTTGTCGTTGGATGTTGTGACTGGGACGCATATCGCCTGTTTTAAAGCTCGTCTAATGAAGCATTCCATCTTGGTTTTTTTTTTTCTGTCACTCCGAATGTTAGGTAAGGTGCCACATAGACGACGCGGTTGATGACGAGGGCCAGCACTAAACGAATTAGGCTGACATCCGTCATGCCGTAGTGTATATTGGCAATCCGTTTTATTAGCCTTAGTGCGCTGTGCGCTGTTCTCCAGCGCCTTGGTGGTACCGAGGTTTCTGCTTTCCACATGCAACCGGAGTCCTAGGACTTTGATCTGGTCGACGATAGGTATCGGACCCCCGTTCACCATGATGTTATTGCTCGGTGTTCCTCCGTATTGTTTCCTGGTCGTAGGGTACACCAGCAGGAGTCCGGACTTTTGCGAGGAGCAACTGAGCCCCTTCTCTGCCGCGTAGCGTTCGACGACCTCCGTGGCCTGCTGGAGGGTTTCCTCGATTTGACCTTCGCTGCCGCCTGTCACCCACAACGTTATGTCGTCGGCGTACAGGCTGTGGTTGAGGCCGCAGATCTTGCTGAGGATTTTCGGCAGGCCGATAATGGCCACGTTGAAGAGAAAGGGGGACAATACCGAGCCCTACGGCGTTCCCCTACTACTCAGTTCTATGTCATCCGACTTCATTTCTCCTATCTTGATTTGAGCTGTGCGGTTCGAGATAAAATCCCGGACGTAGGTGTAAGCCTTGCGACCTGCCCCCAGGTTCTGTAAGTTTCCTAGGACCGCCTTGTGCGTAATATTATCGAAGGCCTTGGTGAGGTCCAGCCCTAAGATGGCTTTTAGTCTCATTCCTCTGCCCCACGTGTCGAGGACTAGATGCTTGATTTGGAGCAGGACGTCCTGCGTGGACAGTTTCGGCCTGAACCCGATCATCGTGAGCTGATACAGGCCTCTGTTCTCCATGTAGTTGCTTAATCTAGAGAGAACGACGTGCTCCATCAGCTTCCCCACGCACGAGGTCAGAGAGATGGGCCTGAGGTTCTCAGTAAGTAATTTCTTACCGGGTTTGGGGATCATCATCACGTACGCAGTTTTCCACAGCCGCGGTATTGCGCCCCGCTCCCAGCACGCGTTCATGCACTTCGTGATTGTCGCGATGGATTCGTCACTTAGGTTTCGAAGAATCTTGTTCGTGATGCCATCCGGGCCCGGTGCCGACTTTGTGCGTAGCCTGAGTATTTCGGCCCTCACCTGGGCCTCCGTGACCTCCTCGTCCAATGCGGGGTTTTCCCTGCCCGTGTACGCATTCTGTGGTTCTCGCGTAATGCTTCCTATGTATATGTTCTGTATGTCGCAAATGAGTTCTTCGTCGGTGCCCGCTTAAGTGTGGGTGATCTTAATTGTTGAGGTTCTGTCTCGGTGTCGTTTTGCGGCCCTCGGGGTCTAAGAGACATCGGAGGAAGTTCCACGTTTTGCCCAGCCCGAGCTGGCCCTCCATGCTGTTGCATGTGACTCCCATTGCTGCCGGTCCCAGCGGTTCGCCTGATCCTCAATCTCCCTGTCTAAACGCTCTATTCGCCGCCGCAGGGCCCTATTCAGCAACCGGCGCCTCCGCCGTCTCTGTAGGCTGCTGCGCGATTCCCACAGGTGGAGGAGTTTCCTGTCGGCTGCTTCAAGCCCTACTGCCTCGGGAGTTTCTCGAGTAGCCTGCTTTACCGCCTTGTGTATCTGCTGTGTCCATTTATCAATGTCCGTAATAATGCTTGCAAAAACACTTTTCTGTAGCGCGTATTGAGCAACAGAAACCTGTATCGGGAGGTTTTCATGTTGCTCTGCAACTGTCTCGTTGACACTTATCATCTAATTAGAGTATTTGAGAATTTGATTATTTACTTAGGACGAATTCTGCAACTAGGCGGAATGCAAAAATAATCTGAGTATCTTCAAGCAACGGCAAACAACATTACCTTGGTTCTGTCCAGCTGCGTGGCATTTGCATATTTTTATTGCGATAGCAATTATATGGACACTCGAAGCGGATTTCTGCCGTCGCCGTCGCCGTGAGGTACCGTATAAAGTCCAAGGGCGATAAAGGTGTCGCCGCGCGCCGTATGCTGTATGTGCAAGTGAAAGCGCGCGAGGGACGTGTGGTTTCACGGAAACCGAACTCATGGCGGAGAGGGGCGATAACATTGTCGCCGCGCGCTGTATGATGTATGTGCGAGTGAAATCGCGCGAGGGACGCGTGCTTTCACGTATAGGGAACTTCCGGCGGAGAGAAAACTCGATGCCTTCCGTCATGCGAAAGGTCGTGGGGTGATGGGAGGGAGGGGAGGCGACGTTTAGCTGCGGCAACAAATCCGTATCTTGCGACCGGGCGCAAGGGGAACTGGCCACTCAATCTCCCACACGAAATGAGGAAAGTGGGAAGGCAGCGCGGGAGGGAGGGGGGGGGCGGCTTCTACTCTGCCAGCAACTGCGCACTTGTACTTTACGCGGCTCTGGGCTGTCGCGCGCACGGAGTCTCCACACGGCTCTTACCCTTGTATACGCTTTGCTTTCGCCGCTCAGTTTCCGTTGAAGCGATAGACCGCACGAACCTTCGATCGCTGCTGCTGCCGCGCTTGCTCACGCGAGCGTTCTGACAGCTCTTGTCTGCGGTCATCGAGTGGGATCTATTCATATTTCCTTGTGCGCGCTGACACCAAGCTTGTTAATTCAGTTAATAAACGAATGTGTCCAAGTTTATGCAGCCGATACAACTACTATCCTTACTCCGTATAGCTCTCTACGAATTTGCTGTCGCAATTTATGCGTCGCCTTTCGAGCGAGACTGCGACTTTTTGAAAGCTTGGCTCAAGTTACGTGGGGCAACCTACATATTTCTATCTACAGATTGTTCCTGAACTCTCTGTTTCTCTAAAAGATTAACATCTCCAAGTATATGCAATAACGTTGCAGTTATCTATGATGAAGTGTGTTCACACAGACTGAAAACGGTGCTCACGGGGCATCTGCGATGTCTTCAACTCTAGTTCCAGGTATTCGAGGATTTCAAGTTTATCATCTTGAATGCCACTTCCGACCAGCAGTTGGATCTACGCTGCTTGACTGTTAAAAAATTGCCACCAATAACGATTGATTACGAGTCCACAATTAGAAGTGCCTCCAACCCCTCCTACCAGGTCAAATACATGAAGAACGACGATGAGATACGGTGAGTTGAGGGCAAATTTTTGTGAACCTAAGCATAGTTTCTCAGATTCTTTTATTGCGATAGCAAACATAGGGACACTCCAAGCGCATTTCTGCCGTAGCCATCATCGTCTAAGTCGTCGTCGTCGTCGTCGTCGCCGCCGTGAGGTTCCCTATAAAGTCCAACGGCGATAAAATCGTCGCCGCGCGCCGTATGCTGTATGTGCGAGTGAAAGCGCGCGAGGGTCGCGCGCTTTCACGGAGAGCGAACGCCCTGCGGAGAGCAAACGCGACGTGTTCCGTCGTGCGAAAGGCCTTGGGGGGATGGGAGGGAGGGGAGGCGACGTTTAGCTGCTGCACCAAATGCGTATCTGGCGACTGGGCGCAAGGGAAACTTGTGACTGAATCTCCCACGCGAAAGGAGGAAAGCGGGAAGGCAGCGCGGGAGGGAGGGAGTGCGGCTTTTTCTCTGCGAGCAATTAACTGCGCACTTGTACTTCGCGCGGCGACGGGCGGTCGTGCGCACCGTACCTTGAAAGCGATCTTCACACGGCTCTTACCTTTGTATACGCTGTGCTTTCGCCGCTCAGTTTCCGTTGAAGCGATAGACCGCACGAACCTTCGCTCGCCGCTGCTGCCGCGCTTGCTCACGCCAGTGTTTTGACAGAGGTTGCTTGCGGTTATCGAGTGTGATCTATTCATGTTTGCTTGTGCGCGCTGGCACCATGCTTGTTAATTCAGTTAGTAAGCGAATGTGTCCAAGCTTATTCAGCCGACAAAACGTTTTACTATCCTTACGCCGTATAGCTCTCTACTAGTAAATTTGCTATCGCAATTGATGCTTCGCCTTTCGGGCGAAACTGCGACTTTATTGATAAATGGGTGATTCTGTTGGACAAGACTGTAAGAGCGATAAAGAATTGCGATGCCACACGGCCATGCAGCTGTACCCGGAGGCATGATGGAAATTGTCGTGCATTGCGAAAAATGTGACATAAGAATTCGTGCGAAATGCTTGAAGTGTTTCACTCTCAAGAATGCGTTCACTTGCCTAGCGTACTTGCTGCATGCAGGATGGCTAAAAACTCCATGTTTCAAAGCAGACCCAACCATAAACGTAATGTGCCTCATAACACACATATCCAGTAATACCACATGACATATGGAAACACACAAGTCCTTATATAAGATCTGATATGTTTCATATTGGGTTTCTTGGTAGGGAATTTTTTGTCAACGAAGTGTTCGTGTGCCTTTCTGAGCTCTCTGAAAGGTTTATTATTAAAAACGTTCTGCAGTTTGGAACTTGCCGACGTTTAGGCAGATGAGTTAAAGGCGAACTGCAGAAACATTTTGGGCCGCGAAGAAAGCCTACCTTCATACTGCATAGATATAGAGCAGCCTCGGTGCATAATTTTACGTTTGAAATGAAAGTTGATGCGTCAAATAAAATGTTGCAAAAAATGACGTTTTTCGTACGTAAATAGAAAAAAAAACGCCACGATTAAATAGATAACCGAAAATCACGCACGAACCAGACCGTTAAGAACCAGCGCAGATCGTCGGCGTGGCCTCAGAGATAAGTTGGCGACCATGGAGCACTGAAAATCCATGGGCCGTGCATCAATGGGTCGTGCATGAAATCTGAGAACCACCAGGTACGCGCGTCGTCGGCTTAGACGCTATTTGAAAGCCGGTAATAAGAAACCTTATTAGACTGGGAAGGCCTTGAATTGAGGATCAACGGCAACCTTCGGTTTGCAGGAAATATTGTCCTGTACAGCAACACTGGGGACGACTTACAACAGATGATTGAGGACCTTAAACGAAAACGTGTAACCAATGAAATGTTCAATAACCTGGCTAGGGAACAAAAATTCAGGTTCGCCAGTAGGCCTCTAGGGTCTGTACAGGAATGCGTTTATCTAGCTGGATTGCTCACAGGGTAACCTGATCATGAGAAGGAAACATACAGAATAAAATGGTTTGGAGTGCATACGGCAGGCATTGCCAAATCCAGACTAGGAGCTCACCACTGTCGTTGAAAAGAAACGTGTAGAATCATTGTATTCCAGCGGGGCTAACATATGAGGCAGAAACTTGGAGGTTAACAAAGAAGCTCTAGAACAAGTTAAGGACCGCGCAAAGAGCACTAGAACGAAAAATGTTACGCGTAACATTAAAGGACAGGAAGAGAGCTGTGTGGGTCACATCAAACTGGAATAGAAGATATTCTAGTTGACATTAAGAGAAAAAAAAAGTGGAGCTCGGCAGGCCATGTAATGCGTAGGGTAGATAACCGGTGGACCATTAGGGTTACAGAATGGATACCAAGGGAAGAGAAGCGCAGTCGAGTACGGTAGAAAACTAGGTGGGGTGATGAAGTTAGGAAATTTGCAGGCGCCAGTTGAAGTCAGCTAGCGCAAGAAAGGGGTAATTGGAGGTCGCGGGGAGAGGCCTTCATCCTGCAGTGAACTTTTTTTTTTTGAAATGTACTCATGATGGCGATAATGATGAATAGGAAACGTATACCCAATTACCATCTCTCCAGTTTTGCCAAGATTGCTTCAATAGTACATGATTATACGTATTACTCAATTACAACCAATATCGGCAAAGTAGAATCCTGTTGCATCTGGCCTTTCAAAACCTAAACCAGCGTGGCTCGTCGACATGACCTCTGAGACCAGTACACTCCCGCACCGCGCCGAGAATCCCGGAGGCGACGTTGTACTCGGAGTTGCGTCATAGCCTCTAACCATTGGCGCACGCGTCGTCTAGTTATTTCAATTAAAGGCTGGGAATTTTTTAAGAATTGATAATTACCAGCCATCTAGCTTTGACAAAATCGACTGAATAGTATGCACTATACTCATAATTATTAAAATTCGCGCAAGTGCAATTCTTGCAGTTGGTCGAAGTCTGGGAGACAGGAGGGGCTGCGTAATGCGGAAGCCGGTGGAGAAAAGAGCGCGGCGGCCCGCGCATGTTCTCCAGTATTACGGGCACCACGCTCCTACATCAAAAAGTAATATGATACCAGATAGTGGCAGCGCCATGAGCACTTGCACAATACGGCCATGGCTTAATTTTTAGAATACTCGGCTCAAAGCCAGAAGATCGCCGTTTACATTGCAGACACCTTGTTGAAACCTATTTATCACATTATATATGTAGGGCTGTGACGAATGAACGCACACGTTCGGTCCATTTCGTAGCTCAATACGGTCGTTTGCTCTATCAGAAGGCCTGGTAGCTAAGGTAGAATATCGACATCAAGAAACAACTAAGCAAGTACCTTCCCTTATTCAAAGTAAGGAAGACAACAAATTTAGACTGCGGCGAGTCAGTGCCAGTTCTCTGCCTTGACCGGCATGGTTATCCAATATAAACGCCCACGAGCTTGGTCAATCAGTTTTTATTCCTCGCGGTTTCAGATCCTCGCAAGTGCGGGTATCATTTCCTGAACGCAAGATTTCCGTAGCATGGGAAAGCGGTGAGTATTAAAACGCTCCCTGCGTTAAAGTTCATTGCGGTAGCAATTAAAGACACTCGAGAGACTTGTTCGGCGTTAGTGTCGTCATGCTGTCCCAAGAGTAAGTTGCATGAGCGCCTCTCGAGGCATGTCCTGCATGTACGCTAGCCCTGTGCACTATGATTGATGTCACGGGATCGGTGCGGGTGCGAGGGCAGCATGTGAGGGCGAGTCAAGAAGGCTCGTGGCTTGATGCGCACCACCTTCCCGCGGACTGCAATGTTGGAGGTAGAGAGAGTTATAACGGGATCTGTCCGCGCAAACCGTGCGCAGTATCTGGGAGTCACGTCATCAGCGGGTACAAGGCTCAAGGGTACGTATGCAAGAAGGAGCCCATAAGGCTCCTTCTTGAGTGGCTCAATGAAGAAGGTGGCAATGAAGGTGGCAATGAAGGTGGCAATGAAGGTGGCAATGAAGGTGGCAATGAAGGTGGCAATGAAGAAGGTGGCAATGAAGAAGGTGGCAATGAAGAAGGTGGCAATAAAGAAGGTGGCAATAAAGAAGGTGGCAATAAAGAAGGTGGCAATAAAGAAGGTGGCAATGAAGAAGGTGGCAATGAAGAAGGTGGCAATGAAGAAGGTGGCAATGAAGAAGGTGGCAATAAAGAAGGTGGCAATGAAGAAGGTGGCAATGAAGAGGGTGGCAATGAAGAAGGTGGCAATGAAGAAGGTGGCAATGAAGAAGGTGGCAATGAAGAAGGTGGCAATGAAGAAGGTGGCAATGAAGAAGGTGGCAATGAAGAAGGTGGCAATGAAGGTGGCAATGAAGAAAGTGGCAATGAAGAAAGTGGCAATGAAGAAGGTGGCTCAATGAACACGGTCTTCCCGTGAGCCCAATGTTGGATATACCGTGATTCTACCCCCATTTTCTCGACAGGGGAAGGGCTGGTTATTTTTTTTACCACTTCCTTATCCCGTCATATTTATCCACGCGTGGAAGGCAGGCAAGTATGCGCTTCCTTGTTTAAAGCGATAATTTGCCCATTACCATCACTGGTATTTGAACTGGATTTTCTACGGCAACCTTGCACTTCGAAGCCAGACGCGCTAACCAAAGCGCTATCGCGCAACATTTCCATTCGGTAAGTTGTGCAAGGTGTTGCAATCCACACAAGCTCTACGAGTGCTGGCGCCTTTGTATCTATTTCGGAGCCACAGCAGGCGATAACGTGAGGTACGAGCACCAAGTTCTGCGCAGCGCAATGTTTTCGTTCAGAAGATGCGGCTGTCACATGTGCGATCTTTTTTTTTTTTTTGACGCAGTATAGAGAGACAGAAGAAAGGGGAAAGGCAGGGAGGTTAACCAGAGGGGAACATCCGGTTTGCTACCCTACTCTGGGGAGAGAGGGGAGCGGGAGGTAAAGTGACAGGAAAGTTGAGAGAGAGAAAGAAAGAGAGGGACCCCAGATACACAATCACAATCGGTCAGTGTCACCGCATGCTATCACTGCACGGCATAGTAGCACTTGTAGCACTATAAGCATCAGTTCCAAGCTACAGCTGCTTGTCAAAGTATGCTGTCCTTAAAAACTGCAACAGTGTCCGTGTCGCCCTCCACTGCGATGGCTTGTGATGTCGGCATTCCAAAATGATCTCCTCTGTTAAAGCTATTTGGTCCAAGCGCGCTGTCGCGAAATTAGTTCAGTACCAGCCTAATCATTATGGTCTCCTAACTTTTTTTTTTCCTTTTCTATGTTTTACGACATTAGAAACGTTGCAGTTTGATCTGCGTTTCTACTACGAAAAGACCTGTTTTGTTCTTGAGAAAATCGCTCAAGGAGATTCCGGTGAGTATCCTCAATATTACTTGCACACCTCTCCCTCCCTGTCTTTCTTTCGCTCGCTGTGGAAGGCATTTTCAAGGGAAGGCAGGACAATCACGGAGTAATATTTGTAATTGTGTGTAGGCTCGTTAGCAGCAACAACAAAATTATATCTACTGCAACAGAAGGGCTACTACACAAATCTCGTATCACTCTTGCACGGCTTCAAAATGAGGTGCATTTTATACCGCATTTTTTTATATAATCATCGCCGTCGTAGCCGTCGTCATGGCTGACTGAGTCAATGAAACGAACAAATTGACTGGGTCCAGAAAAGGCGCAGGCACATAAGGCTATTCATTAGGCTCATAAGGTTCATTAGGCGAGGTTCTAAGTAGAAAAGGGTAAAAGAGACACGTAAGGTGCATCTATGGCTTAGCTGCTCTTGGAAAAAAAAAGACGTGACGTGGGAGGAACTTACTTACGGACAGGTAGTGATAGTAGAGATCGAAATAGATCATTGACAGGACTGCATTAGAAACGATTGTTGAGTTCAGAATATCAGCCCAAGTGATATTAGTAGGAGGCATTATATTCGCACATGGATGATGTTGACGGATATACTGGTTCCAACGGTTTTATAGTGCTGGATTTGTGCGAGTAGCAGAACCTTGTAGTAGTTAATAGAAGAATAAGTGTCATGGACAGGTAACGTGGCAGTGCGGAAACAGGCAGTCATTTATCAACCACGTCTATAGTCTCAGAAACGGCTTACGAATGACTAGACGAAAAGACGATATATGAACAAAGAGCAGATAGCCTAGGTAGCCATCATAAACGCATAACCTTAAAATTTGGGAGAGATAGCGACGAGGCAGCAGGTAAAAAAGAATCAGAGGCCAGTAAATTGGTTGCTACGGACGGAAACAAGTAAAAACGATGGTTATTTACAAGGATGGCAGAAAAAAAAATTAGTAAAATCTGTAGGATAAAGCAAATGGCAGCGCCTCACTATTTGAGGCCCGAGCAGGCTACCTAAGGACAAATACATAGGGGAGCAAATATTCGTAACAAGATGAGGCATGTGTCTGCTGCAGCGAAAATCCGGTTACAACTCCGCACATGCTAATGAAAGGCGAAGGTATTTACGCAGTGAGATCAGTAGGAAACGCACACCTTCCATAGACACTGTGATTTAAAGCGGCTGGAAGCATTAAGCATTCAGCAGCCGACATAAGCAAGAGACGCTTAAAGTATTAGTGGAAAAATGCAGGGAAGATTCGTAGGACCGGATCCGTTGAAGGCTTAGGTAGCAGTACAAGGTAGATTTAGATGTTTAAGGAAGAGACAAAAGATTAATAACATGTCGGCAAAAGGCTAGATTGATATGCACGTACAGCTCAAGCATTAGCTCAAGCAAGCTAGGTCACTACTTATCACCGGCCCGTTTCCAAGGGGCTTTCATTAAATAATAATAATAATAATAATAATAATAATAATAATAATAATAATAATAATAATAATAATAATAATAATAATAATAATAATAATAATAATAATAATAATCACTATCATATTCATGAACGACGGCAAGCATGGGGCGCCACCTTTTCGCCGTTTCTTTCCCCACTACTTCCTCGCGTCGCCTCACGTTTCGCGTGAAGAGTCCAATTACCAACAACTTATTTTTTTTTTCATATCCCTGTGCACCGATTCCTAAATGTAATTTCTGTGTACAACGAAGCACCACATGCGGGATGTATGTGTGTGTGTGTGTGTAAAAACTTTTTATTTACAAAAGTCCTTAGGCTCGACTATTTCAAGTCGAGGCGGGCCGCTCCCACGATGGCACCGTTAGGCCCAGCCCTTCAGCGACATCGTGGGCCCTCTGGACAGCCCGTAGCTGATCTTGAAAAGATGAACTCTCTAGCATCTTCTTCCAATGGAGCCATTCTTCTTTAGGGTTGGTGAGAGTCGCAGGGCATCCCGCGAGCATGTGTCTGATCCCGATGATGCCATTACTTATTATTACTTATTATTATATTATAGCTTGTGTATCCCTGATGTCCACTCTTCTGATGACCCCTTTGCACGTTGCATGTGGTGCCGTCTCGTATGCGTTCACCTCGTATTCCATTTCCACGATCTTGAAGGACTTGATTCTCACGTATTTCGCCGCATGTTCGGGCTTGGGTGTGCTGACTACAACGATATTCTGAGTGAAGTTAGGGCAAACAACGTCTTCGCGGGCTTGCTCCGCCGTTAGGCCTGACGCCTCAATAACTGCAGCACCAATGGCTGTGGTGCTCACCTTGTTCAAGTTAAGTCCTCCTCGTGGCCGTATGATGATTTTACTGTGCTCCTCCGGCAGCTGGGGCATCCTCGAGGCCTTGACAATCCGATTCTTGATCGCTCCGATTACGGATCCTCTGCCGCCGCCGGCGGCACTGCCATGCTCTTGCTGACTACGTGGCACTGCGCTTTTATCGTCAACGACTTTCTTGGTAGTACGGGATCTTCGGCTAGTTACAACTTGCCAGCCTAAATCCTCCTCATCATTCTCTTTGGATCCAGCAAAATCTTCGTCTTCCATGCGTATATCCGTCATGCTCATGGGGCAGGTAGGCCTACTAGGCCCAACGGGCCCTAGAGAATAAGTCCTGTATAATTGCGAAAATGCAAGTCCCACCTCGAATCTTCGTATCAGGCGATTCGCGGTGACTTCAAGGATCCGATGCAGTACTGCTTTCCGTTGTAATCACTAAATTAGCCAGCGCATGCGGGATGTAGCTCAAAATCTTTTGTCTCGTTTCTTTTTTTTTTCTCCAGGTTCAAAATACTACCTCTTCAGCAATGTTAATGCGAAGGACACCGGCTTCGAACAGTGCATGACGAAGCTGAAGGAATACTCCGGTGGAAACGTGACATTCCCGAACGAAGGTCAAAATTGCGATCGAGTGGTTGAGCAGTTTGGAAAGGACCCCCAATACTTTTGAATATCGTCTAATAAATTCTGCAGCACTCACGGACATCATCAGACTTGCCAAACGCGGATTTTAGGTTTGATCGGCTGAGAAAAAAAAAAGCGTCGGATGAAAGAGAAGGCCGATTTCTCGGAACTTCTCTAATTCCCAGTGTTCTCCGTATAGGAGTTCAGCTGGATGTCCAGGCGTGGTGATGAGTCCAGGGGCGGTATTCTGTAACAGTCCAATTAGTAGACTGTCTATTTCGGCTGTCGCTGATTGGCTGCTGCCGGATTTTCTGCGACACGGGGGGGGGGGGGGGGGGGGGGGGTGATGAAGGCACAAAAGGTTAATTCACAAGTATTCTGCTTTTTTTTACATGTTAATATACTTGTTTGGTGGTTAGTGGAATTGAATAAAAAATATACAATATTGTCTGTGAACCTCACTTTACATTCTTATCTATAAGATTTCCTTGCATATCGCCCCCAAACATTTCGTCAAAATATAAACTTCGAGAAAGATTAAGCTCGTTCAGGAAACCGTGCAAACAGGCACTTAATATTTTTAGTGCTTCTATTCGCATCAACAGCTTCACTGTAGGAACCGCAAGAAGGAGTTGTCTATTAGAGTGTTGTATGCGTAAGGCAAGCTTTATATAATTATAATCAATAACTATGTTTCAAAGCAACAGTTCGGGACTCTGACTCAGGTGCCATTGCCGGCAGTTTTTATACCGAGGACGAGTCTCCCGCCGGTCTTCACCCACCTCAATAAAATATTGGAGGACGCTTAACCTTCGCTTTTAAGAGTGGAACGCGATAGCATTCAAAGATCCCTGACTGCTTCTCACGCTTCCCGACAACTGCTGCTTAAGCAACCGTAACGGTTACCGGGAAACACTGGCGGCGAACGCTACATGCACGGAGGCGAGCTTTCTGGTATAAACGCGGCCTCTTGCGTGGGGCGATCCCGGAGATATTGCACAGCCGCGCCAAAAAAAAATTGCATAATTTTCAGGTTTGCGTTTTTGTTTCGTACTTTTAATATTTCAGCCTGAGAAGATTTAACATAAAATGCATGCGCTGTGGGTGTTTTGTTTCACGACATTTGTTCGTGGATTGTCATTCTCAAGATTACGAGGAATAGCTCTGCCAAGAATGCAAGACAAGGTATGAGCAACATTAATGATAGAATGGCGTGGCAATATAAACCGCATATACTGCAGGTCATATAAGAAGGCGTGGCATATACATGTACCTAAAAAAATTGGAGGACGCTTAAGCTTCTCCTCTAAGAGTAGAACGTGATAGCGTTATCGGGACCCGTTCGCATCGCATCGTTCGCATACGGCAAGTAGGCTTCATTCACGGCAACACGGAACGTGGGAAAGCCAGCTTACAAAGACCAAGCTTACACCGATCCCCTTAAAGTCGGCTTCACTTTTAAACTGAAATGCATTGATGGAAAGACGTTTTTCCATGGACAATATAAGTGGTCTTATATTAAAATGTGAAGGTCCCAGCACCTTTTTTTATTATTTTATTAATTGTTTGCTATTGCCCCGACGCGCGCAGGTCTGGTAGAAATGCTGGAAAAGGGGTTTGTGTTTGAGTTTCCTCGTAGCAGAATTAGGTTTTCTCGTACATTCAAATTACAATGCGACGCCGATTGGTAAACAATCCGACGGCGAATTCGACGCCGAATGGTAAAGTTGTACTTTACCACTTTTTCTTATGGATTTCACTGTGAGAAATTCAACTTTTGTTCACCAAAACCTTGCACCACGTGGAGGGCCTGCGCGGTCGCTGTGGTTGGATTATTTTCTCCGCCACCCGCGATCACACGCCGGTTGCCGACGCCGGATTTTCTGCGACACGCGGCCCTCAACGCTATCGCGTTAATATTTTCGTAGGGCCTGCTTGGTTGGGGATGAATTTTTGCGCCACCCGCCGACATCGCACGTCATCGCCGGTTGCCGACGCCGGATTTTCCGCGACACGGCGCCGGTTAAAACGACTGCGAAACTCCTCTAACACTGCCCGAACTTTTTGAGGCTTATCTGCACGTTCTTAAACGAGTCCCGACCTCGACATAACAGTACCGTTTTGCTGTGCCCATTAAAGGAAACATTTCAAGGTCAGTGTTTAAACAAATATGAATGGTATGAGCATTCCTGGCGGAACTTCACCCAGTTTGCAGTATGTTTGTCTGCCCTTTTTTTTTCACTTTGTCCGCATTTAATCTCTTTCACGTAAACTTGGATCATTGGGTATTCCGTGGCCTAATTGGTCGAGCATTGAACTGCTGTGCTGAGCAAACTGAGTCCGAAACCAACCGACTGTCCAACTTGTGCTACTTCGAATGTGACACTGGTTATGTGCCGCTCTTCAGTGAACCTATTTCACGCCAACGAGGGTTACTGCGTTTTGGACTCTTGGTATGTGAATTTCTTCAGCGAGCCTCGCTGACGTCTATCTTGGGTCACTGTGTGTGTGCAACATTGTATATCGCGCTCTTAAATTAATGTATTTGACGCTAACTTGGTTCGTTCGACGTGGGTTGTGCTAAGGGAACCGAGTTCAAAACCAACCGCCAGATCATTTTCAAAAAGTCTTGTCTGAATTTGTTTTAAAACACGCGTGACGCGCGGTTTTCGAAGTGGAGCCAATAGGTGGCGCTGCGCGTCCACGGGGAACTTAGAGAGAGGAGCCCTGAATCGCGTCACATCACCGAAGCCCGGAAACGCCGCTTATACACGATGCGGAGTTCCGCTGCATTGCTTGAAGCGTTATCGCCAGAAAGTGAATATTGATCGCGGGATTGATTCTGCTAGAATTTTTTTACGGCTTATGGTGCGGCGTTACCTTAAAGGACGCGAAGAAATTTTATTATGCCTAACCGTCGCAACTGAATTTTGCGGATACCCCGAAGGCTAATTATATAAAAGCAGACGATAACTCCAGCTTAGCCAGAGCATCCACGAAGGCTTTTTGAGATTGCGTATGCCAGCACAGCCAGTGTAGAAATGGCTCCAATGACAGTGCCGACTCGCAAGGTCACACGAATCTGACGAATCAGTGGCGGTCTACGTTCATGGAAAATGTGCAAGTTAGCGATGCCGTTCAATTTGCGTTATTCAATTTAATGGTCTGTGTGCTTTCGAGATACCAAGCGCCTAGGGTTAAGAAAACTTATGTTGCCCATAGTATGCCATGGCCGCTGGATAAAAAAAAAACGCATATCCACGGGGTGAATGATGATGAGTGGGCGAAGCTCCGGAGGGAATCATCGGTAAACCGTGAATCTTCCGTGTAATTCGCCCCGTCTCGCCGCACTAAATCGAACGATTGACTTCCGGAAACCAATGACACGCGCCATATGTGACTTCATTCCTATTTTATAACAGCGCTCTTCATTATAATTGCACCATCTCCCGCTTAAGGGGACGCTAGCACAAACGCGTTAGAAACGTGCAGTACTCTCCAGTAAGGGGGAGAGGCCACAGCGTCTTACGCAGCCGTTTACACATGCCGGAACGTGCACCGCGTTTGCCGACGCCATCACATGACTGCTGAGAGAGTATAAGCCCCGTATTCATAAACGCTCCTCGACTCGAACTTGACTTGCCACCGCCTTCAACGCGTTTCGAACGCGCTGCCCAAGGCGGTGGCAAGTCAAGTTCAAGTCGAGGAGCGTTTATGAATACGGGGGTAAGGCGGAGAGGCCACAGTGTCTTACACCAGCTTCTTACACGGGCCGTAACGCGCTAGCACAAACGCTTTAGAAACGCGCAGCCTTTCGTTAATGTTGGGTATTTATTGTCATCGTGGTGCGTGTGTCCATGTGCGCTTCGTGGCGTAGTGGTTAGCGCCGCGCGTCCCTGGTTCGATTCCGCGCTACGGACAGAACTTTTGGAACTTTTTTTTTTTCATAAAAGTAGACGTGGCTACCTACTACGACGACGACTTCTACTACTACTACTACTACTACTACAGAGGAGGGACAGACCCACACCCTAAGGAGCTTCGCCCCTAAAAGGGTGCGGCCCGTTGCGTGGCGCCGAACCGGCGACTAGTTCTCCTCGCGCCCGCTCTGGCGCCACTGCTCGGGTACAGCCGTTCACGGAGAAGCGCTTCCACAGCCGCGTTTGCACGCGCGACAGTGACTCTAATCAGGCCGTAAATAACGTTTTTTATAGTTGCACAACACAGGTTAAATATTAAAGCCGTCATTAGAAGTGCCGTTTACCCCACATATGTGAAAAGTCTGCCCTAGGAGTGCCAATCTTTTGTAGAGTGAACCTCAATGCTCTCCATGAAGGCTGCCCACTCGAGTCACATGAAATAAAAAGAAGTGCTCTATTACGAATAATCGGCAGTGTATTAACGTGTTTCTTCAAGACGACTCAAAACGATGGATCACGTTTATTTACAAGATGATGAATGCCAGCGTATCGCCCAGCGAAAACAGTGCTCGGCGCCGCACCCGATCCAGCCCAGCTTCGTTCTTCTCTTCAACCGAACTCCGCCCGCACGTTTCAATATTCTCTCGGGTGCTGGTAGTGGCACGGCCACTAGGTAGGTAGGTAGTCGGAAGAATCTTCACGCCGTATTTATAGGGGCAAGACTGCCGGCCGCTCCCATGTTGGGACGGGAAGGCCAAGCCTCACCGCCGCATCGTGGGCCTTCTGGACAGCCCGGAGTTGATCAATCCATTCGTGGCTCTGTTTACATAAAAAAATGTCACAGTTTCGCCCTAAGGGCGAAGCAATGAATGCGATAGCAACACAGCAATGTCATACGATGTAAGGTGAGCGGCTTTGGTAGCAATATAAATTGTAGTAAACATGAGCTGATTAAGTAGGCAGGTGTGCTGCGGCGTAAGTAGACCGACATGAAGAGAGACTCGATGACCACGAGAAGGCGCGTGTGAAACGGTGGTGTTGATGAGAAGCGCTTCCCGTGGGCAGCGCGTGCGCAGGGACACACCTGTAGCGCTGCACTGCCGATCCGGGCAGCATTAAATGTGTAGCGTGCGTTGGAAAATGTGGCCCGACTATTACTAACTGAATGAACAAGCGTGGTGTGAGCGTGCACAAACAAACATGAATAGATCACACTGAATGAGTGCAGACAACGACTGCCAAAACGCTGGCAGCAAGCCCATACTCTGCAGCGGGCGAAGGTACGTGCGGTCTATCGCTGCAACAGAAACTGAGCGGCGAATGCACAGTGCATAAAGGTCAGAGCCGTGTGGAGATAAGATACGGTGCGGTTGAGCGACGAGCGCGGTTGTTGGCAGAGTAGAAGTGCGCCCCCCCCCCCTCGCGCTCCCTCCGGCGCTGGCTTCCCGCTTCCTTGCTTGCGCGTGGGAAATTGAGTGCGTTCGCTCTCCGTGATAGCGCGCGTCCCCGCACGCTTCCGCTGGGGCATACGGCGCGCTGTGAAGATTTTATCTATACGGAACCTCACGGCGACGGCGACGGCGACGCCGACGGCAGAAATCCGGTTGAAGTGTCCATATAATTGCTATCGCAATAAAAAAAAGGTGCGGCCTGCTGCGTCACGTCGCTGCCAGTTGGCGAGCGCGTCTCGGTTGAGGTGACAGTAGCGCCCGTTGTTTTTCCTGGGCTTGAAAAAAAAAGTTTCCTGGGCTGCGCGTTCTTTTTTTGCATGTACGGCGGATAACCGGGAAACAAAGTCGGGACCGCAGTCGGAAGCACAAGCCCAATCTTCGTGTTCTTTTTATAGTCATTCTCAGTAAAATGTAATGAACATACCAGCGACCTGTCGCTTGGCTCTCACTTGCTTCCTTTCCCTGACGGCCCTTGGCGAGAAATATTCTTCAGCGACGCTTCCCGACGCTGTAGATCACAGAGGAATTCATGGTACTTCATAGTAGCATCTCTTCTCGCGTTCGAGTTGCACAGCGGCACACAACAGCTTCGCGGCATCACAGCGCTAAGAAAAAACCGTCTGCCACACACGCGCACACCAGAGAGCCGTACTCAAGCACAAGAAACATGAGGCCAGCTGCTCACACACATGATCACACAAAAAAAGTACACGAGAATGCGCACGAAAAAGCACATCAACACGCATAAATCCTGAGGCAACCACATTGTAGCACGAACCGGCGTCTGCCTTGCGTACCGTAGCAGTGGCGCCCTCACCAAAAAAGTTGTCGCAGTTTCACCTGAAAGGCGAAGCATCAATTGCGATAGCAAACTTGTAGAGAGCTATACGGAGTAATGATATTAGCTTTATCAGCTGTTTAAACTTGGACATGCAGCAGTATCGGCAACACGCAGAACTGTTGTCGACGCCATCGGCGTTTTGCCCGCGTTCGCTCAAAATGCGTGCGGCGTTGGTGACTGTTGCCGGAGCCTCTGATATAAATAGGCACTGCGTGCCGCAGCTAAACGTCGCCTCCCTTCACTCCCCCTCCCCCACGGCCTCTCGCTCGTCAGAGGAAGGCGCGTTTGCTCTACATACATGGTGATTGTGAAGGAGAACAGAGACGCCTACTTCTGCAGCCCTTAAGCGAGCACGGCGCAGAACGCGCGTTTGTTCTCCGCCGTGCGTTCACTCCCCGTGAAAGACGCGCCCCTCGCGCCCTTTCACTCGCACATCCAGCGTTCGGCATTTGGCGCTGAGCCGTGCTCCCTCAAGGGCTGCAGAAGATAGCGCCAACCTTTCCCTTTCCCTCAAGAACCACTTATCATCGACGATTTCTTCTCCAAATGACGTCATACGGAACCTCACGGTGACGGCGACGGCGACGGCTGCGGCGACGGCGACGCCGACGGCAGAAATCTGCTTTTGAGTGTCCATATAATTGCTATCGCAATAAAACAGCGGCCGCAACTGCCAACTTAGCCGAGACTAGGGAGCCTACCTGCAAAAACAGCGCTTGCAGGTAGGCTCCCTAGCTGAGACGCGCTCGCCCATTGGCGGCGACGCGACACAGCAGGCCGCACCTTTTTTTATTTTTATTTTCTTTAGGCTCACCGAAGCTGTATAAGCCAGCCTTAATGTGTGGTTCGTGGTGCATATCAAGAAACTATGACGAAAATAAACTTTCTTGCCGAGGCGGGATTCGGTGAGCGTTGTGTTGTAACCACTAGGCTATACAGTCACGGTGGCCTAAAGCCCGTTTCACATGGTGCGATTTTGTCTGCGAATTCGCACGTGCGAATTCGCAGCTGCGGAAAATAGGCCGCCGGACCCTTCGTGCGTGCGTTTTTATTGCGATAGCAATTATATGGACACTCAAAAGCAGATTTCTGCCGTCGGCGTCGCCGTCGCCGTCGGCGTGAGGTTCCGTATGACGTTATTTGGAGATGAAATCGTCGCCGCGCGCCGAACGCTGTATGTGCGAGTGAAAGGGCGCGAGGGGCGCGTCTTTCACGGGGAGTGAACGCACGGCGGAGAACAAACGCGCGTTCTGCGCCGTGCTCGCTTAAGGGCTGCAGAAGTAGGCGTCTCTTTTCTCCTTTACAATCACCATATATGTAGAGCAAACGCGCCTTCTTCGGACGCGCGAGAGGCCGTGGGGGAGGGGGAGGGAAGGGAGGCGACGTTTAGCTGCGGCACCAAGTGCCTATTTATATCAGAGGCTCCAGCAACAGTCACCAACGCCGCACGCATTTTGAGCTAACGCGGGCAAAACGCCGATGGCGTCGACAACAGTTCTGCGTGTTGTTGCTACCAAAGCCGCTCACCTTACTTCGTATGACATTGCTGTGTTGCTATCGCATTCATTGCTTCGCCCTTAGGGCGAAACTGTGACATTTTTTTCGATGTTCGGCGTGCTGAACTTCTCTGCGAAAAACGCAGATGCGTTGGTAGCCACTGTAGCGGTGGAAACAGACGACCAATAGGAGGCGGCTCGCTCATACGTTATCGCCAGTCAGAATGCTTAACGAGTATGCGAAAAAAAATTGTCGCAGTTTCAACCAAAAGGCGAAGCATCAATTGCGATAGCAAATTTGTAGAGAGATATACGGACTAAAGCCCGTTTCACATGGTGCGATTTTGCAGTGCGTTTTTCGCAGCTGCGATTTCCGCAGATGCGAAATTCGCAATCCCGTTTCACATGGATCTACGGCAGCTGCGTTTTTCGCATACTCGTTAAGCATTTTGACTGGCGATGACGTATGAGCGAGCCGCTTACTATTGGTCGTCTGTTTCCACCGCTACAGTGGCTACCACCGCATCTGCGTTTTTCGCAGAGAAGTTCAGCACGCCGAACATCGAAAAAACGCACGCACGAAGGGTCCGGCGGCCTATTTACCGCAGCTGCGAATTCGCACGTGCGAATTCGCAGACAAAATCGCACCATGTGAAACGGGCTTAATGATAGTAGCTTTATCAGCTGTATAAACTTGGACATGCAGCAGCACCGGCAACACGCAGAACTGTTGTCGACGCCGTCGGCGTTTTGCCCGCGTTCGCTCAAAATGCGTGCGGCGTTGGTGACTGTTGCCGGAGCCTCTGATATAAAAAGTTGTCGCAGTTTCACCTGAAAGGCGAAGCATCAATTGCGATAGCAAATTTGTAGAGAGCTATACGGAGTAATGATAGTAGCTTTATCAGGTGTATAAACTTGGACATGCAGCAGCACCGGCAACACGCACAACTGTTGTCAACGCCGTCGGCGTTTTGCCCGCGTTCGCTCAAAATGCGTGCGGCGTTGGTGACTGTTGCCGGAGCCTCTGATATAAATAGGCACTTGGTGCCGCAGCTAAACGCCGCATCCCTTCCCTCCCCCTCCCCCACAGACTCTCGCGCGTCGGAAGAAGGCGCGTTTGCTCTACATATATGGTGATTGTAAAGGAGGAAAGAGACGCCTACTTCTGCAGCCCTTAAGGGAGCACGGCGCAGAACGCGCGTTTTTTCTCCGCCATGGGTTCACTCCCCGTGAAAGCGCGCGCCCCTCGCGCCCTTTCACTCGCACATACAGCGTTCTGATACGTGCCGCCTATGCCTGCCGGTTTTGCTTCGCCCAGCCATGGCGACTCCACTCTATCCCTTCTTTCGCTCCCACTTACCCCTCCCCGTTGGCGCTGAGCCGTGCTCCCTCAAGGGCTGCAGAAGATAGCGCCAACCTTTCCCTTTCCCTCAAGAACCACTTATCATCATCATCATCGGCGACAATTTCATCACCATTGACGTCATACGGAACCTCACGGCAACGGCGACGGCGACGGCGACGCCGACGGCAGAAATCTGCTTTTGAGTGTCCATATAATTGCTATCGCAATAAAATGCAGTTCCACTCAACGTTAAAGCTGAAAAGAGTGGAGCGGTGATTCGCCGGTGTTTCCCTTGTGTTTTCTTTGTGTTTATGTTGTGTTTACTGTTCTTATCACGATGTTCGGATTAGCTTGCCTGCGCTGGCGAGCAACTTCAGCTTCTGGGGCGCGCACCGCTTGATCAGTCTTGCGTCGGCGCCATCTTTCACGGGCGAGCGCCCACTGTCGCTAAGGGCGTGCTGGCTACTCGGCGTCTATGGCGGGAAAAAGCGTCCCAGAGCACGGCAATGGCTAGACTTACTATATATGGCTCCCAGAGCATATACAGTAACTCTAGGAACGACCTTAGGAACGGCTAGGGAGCCTACATTCAAGCGCTGTCGTTGCATGTAGGCTCCCTAGGAACGGCTCTCTTTCAGCGCGCCCTAGCGGAATCTTTCCACCTGTGAGGCTGTGGAGCCCTCTCTTGACTATGTTCGGTATCAGCTTGGCGTTTTCGATCGAGTTTTCATTATTTTGGGTGATTGAATGCGTTAATTCATGATGAAGTGAAATTCTACGCTGGAATGATTAGTGGCAACGCAGCCAGCTGTAGAAGCAGACGACGACGACGAACGCTGGAGCAGGGGCACGAGCACATGCCGACCACCTGTGCATACAAAACCACGCTTTTAAAAGAGCGTATGATGAACCGACAGCGGCTGAATGGCTTTAAAAAATTACGCGTGGCTCTGCTACCGCAAACACCAGAGACCAGCGGAGCTGGGGAAATCCTAGTAAAGTAGTGGCAAACCACACACTTAGTTTCATGGCGCTCAGGATTTCTTCGCGGTGTTCCGCGTAGTATCGCGATGAATTCAACCGGCCACGTTGACAAGACTCCGGATCTTCATTTCTTCGCCCACGCGAGCTCTCGGCTTCCCTCAATCTAAACTCGGGATGTTCTCTTCTGCGACGCTTGGTTTCAGCTTCCCTAGCTCTCGCTTCACTCTTTCGGAAGGAGCTAGTGTCCAGTTGTCTGGTCGAAACCTGCCGAGCCGCCGCCAGAGGCATCGGCTGCAGTCACGTACGCCAGGCGCGTTCGGCGCGAACGCCGGGAAACGCGATCGGCGTCGGCAGCAAGCAGCTCTACGCGCCCCACTACCACATGTCTTCTCTCCTCCTCTCCACCTCGCATCTGCTATGCTGCGCGATGCTATTTTTATACCCTGCTTTCACTCCCTCTCAGCTCTCTCTCCCCAGCTCGTCGAAGCTATCGCACCGCTGGTAAGCAGTATGGAGTTTTGTGTTTACGCCAAGACATTTTCCGACCAACGAGGGGTACAGCGTCGCTGTAAAGCCGACAGCGGCTGAATCGGTTCACGTGGTGGTCTCGTAACCCTGAGGTCGGTGGTTCGAATCCGCAGCCCGACGAGCAATTTTTATTTTCGCGTGGCTTGAGAGTGAGAGTTTTTTTGCGGTCACACCTTGTGTTATGCGTGACACCCACCGACGAGTGACGTGACGACATCCCCGGCTCCTAAAGTGCTCCGCACTTACAATGTCCCACCTTTCGTTCAAGACGCAAGAGCGATGCCGATACGAAAGCAGCACAGGTTTCTTCCGCACGAGAGAGTGAAGTTAGCACGAGACCACGAGGTATTAAATTTCGCACGAGGCTTCACGGCTGCCGAAACGCACTGAAATGCAAATCGGTTGTGGCTGGGCAAGGCTTGCCCTTGCGTCGTGCATTAAAAAGCCACAGAAACATACAGTCACAACTATTCAACTTATTACATACGTAAATGTGTTTAGCCTTATTAGGAACATATTTTTAAAAGCCGAACATTGTGTGTCAACCTAATTTTTAACAAATGTTTACTACTCACGCCAGCAAGCGGCTGTGTGGAAGACTAGGCTTTCACGTGATAAGAACGCACTTCCTCAGGCCAGATTTGCCCGAGTACCCTCTCTTTTATTTTTCAATTTTTTTTCTTCTCGCTGTTACGCGAATATGATTCTCAGTGGAGCCAGATGCTTCAAACAGCTCCATAGCTCTCATTAAACAAATTCCTCCTAGCTTTCCAGGTGTGCAACCTAAAATTTCATTTATATTTTAATAAGACTTCGCGCAACCTTAACACGTAGGAACCTATGATGAGGAACTTCGTAGTTGGCGTATTCCTTTTATTCTATCATCTTGAACGCCGTCACTGTCAGACTTTGTTTTTGTTTAAACGTTGTAAGTTATAAGTTTTTGTGCTATATGTTAGGGTGCTTTTTTTTATAAGTGCGACTTCATTCCTTACTTCATATGTTCTATCTTTTTAACCTGAAAGTTTTTTATGTCGGGGTCCGCGATCAACTTGCTGTAACGCATGTGACGCGTAAAAAAATGCTCTGTCTTGACAGGGATGGCGCCACCATCTACGAGCGGTGAAGCGAAGTACTGCATCATGACAATAACGAGCGCCGTCAGAGAGCGCTTCGGTAGTGTCAGGGCAGCGGAGGCTCCAACCAGCGTTGCTCCAACGCGGTGTAAACAGTATTACAGGTGTTCTGTGGTGTGTCTTTCGCGTTGCAGAAAGCGGCGCACAAAGGCAATCACGTCGACGGGCGAATCTCGCTTTGGTCCGGCGAGAGACACGCCCGCGTGAAGCAGAACGCCTTCGCGCGTTCGCGGCGCGCGCTGCGAACTCGGCCGCTCGCATTCCTGAAGCTGAGCGCGTCGCAACTCACCTGGCTGCCCGAGACACTACGAAGCCGGACGAAGATGCTCGTACCTTCCCCGAAGCGACTTGACAGCAGGAAGCCGCTCGCCACGAAAACCTGCAACCCGGTCTCCGACCCGCAAACCGTGCGCTTTTCGCTGCAGCGGGCCGCGAGTTCACAAATCGATTTGCTAACAACCCGTTCGGTATCGCTTATACGGTTTGCGAACGCCTCTGGTTTATGGCGAGTTTGCGTAGTGCTCCGGCGCGTATACAATGCAGTGTCTCTAAGCCATGTTTCCCGGTCGCCAGTCGTTCGACACATTTCGCTTGTGTGGCAATTGAGGAGGATCCCTGTACAGTGGTAGGGTTCCGCTGGTGGCTACTTGCAACTTAATTTTTCACGTACAATGAACATGTAACAGCTTCTGTGATGACACGTTTCACTTTCGTGTTCTACCGATTGCTATGAAAGAGGGATCTGATGAAAACGCGTAACAGCGCTGAACAACGGGACGTGACTGAGACAGACCAAGCGCTGAATTTCAATAACCAATATTTTATTGTGCACACAGCAGTATATACAAAAGCTTGAATAGGCAGGGGGGCGAGAAGAACATATCATGGTAGTTATACATTGTCAGGAAGATAGTCACGTTGGAGAATCTAAAAAAAAATGCAGCCAGTTTCACGAAGTGAAATCTGTTGAAACAGCTGAACTGTGCTCGTTCTGTTTCTGCGATTTTCGTATATGTTTCTTGTTTTCGCTCTGGTAGTCTTCGTTTTAGACCGAAGGAACGACTGCATCTCTGCTGTTTCGGCCGATTTCACTTCGTGGAACTGGCTGCATTTTATTAGTGAGACATGAACTTCAAGGTAGGGTAGAAAACGCTTTTATTCGCTGTTTATTCCCTCCCATTGCTTAGGTTTTCGCAGGTGTCACGTCAGGTGTTTTTTTTTTTTTGTCCTTGAGAAGTGATCGCTGTGGTAGACGGTCAGTGGCGAGCGGCGTCCCTTGTGCGAAGAGCGCGCGGCGCAAACACCTGCTATTATACCCTGGCGCCTCTCCTCCTCCTGCCCGGCGCGTGCTCCGATTGGTCGGCTCGTCTCCTCCCGGCGACCGGGAGGAGAGGAGCTCTGCCGGGTCACGTGACATCTCCGGCTCTGCTCCTGCGTGACGGCGCCGTCATCGACGGCGCACGCTCGCCAAAGAACAGCGCCGCTGTTAAAACAGCACAACTAAATGGTCGCCATCATCCGCGAGCAATATACACGAGTTACTCCGTGAGGAGCGATATCGAAGGCACACTCACGCACATATCGCCTTTCTTGTCGGTGCCAAAGGCCTCATATATATATATATATATATATATATATATATATATATATATCACGAGCACGTGGGTCACCATAGCGCCGTAGTATTTTGCATTTGCCAAACAAGGCACGACAGCCACGGCGGCCGCATTTCGATGGGGGCGAAATGCGAAAACACCCGTGTGCTTAGATTTAGGTGCACGTTAAAGAACCCCAGGTGGTCGAAATTTCCGAAGTCCCCCACTACAGCGTGCCTCATAATCAAATCGTGGTTTTGGCACGTAATACCCCATAATCTATCTAACCACAACGGGAGCTATGCACGGCTGGGTGGCTGCCAACACACCCCTTCATTAAATTGGAATGTTCTCTGAGGTGGTCATCATTACGACGGCCAGGTTGGCCGATGTAGCATCGACCACATGAAAGGGGGATCTCGTACGCTACGTTGTGGCAGCCATCAACTGGCTATTTTTTGTGTGTTTCTTATCATACATGCGGGGTCACGTGTCTTCCCTATTCACTTTTTGGCACATATACGGGAGGATGTTTTTTGCCGAAAAAGCAACTGTAATGCCTGCTTTATGCCCCATTGTTTTCATACGATGAGACACTTAATGCAAATAAGGCATCGCCGCGGGTTTCATTGCGATAGCAATTATACGGACACACCAAGCGGATTTTTGCCGTCGGCGTCGCCATCACCTTGAGGTTCCGTATGACGTCCAACGACGATGAAATCGTCGCTGCGCGCCGTATGCTGTATGTGCGATTGAAAGCGCATGAGAGAGGGGGGGGGGGGGAGCTAAAGCACGGCGGAGAGCAAACGCGACTTCTTCCGTCGTGCGAAAGGCCGTGGGGGGACGGGAGGGAGGGAGGGGAGGCGACGTTTAGCTGCGGCACCAAATGCGTATTTATATAAAAAGGTTGCGAGGCGAGAAGGTGGTAAAGACTACCGACGCTGCTCGACATGTGTCCCGTTCTGATCTCGTCGAAAACCTCTGAGATGCCGCCAGAGGCATCGGTAACAGTCACTAACACCGCGCGCGTTCGGTGCGAACGCGGGCAAAACGCCGACGGCGTCGACACAGTTCTGCGCGTTGCTGGTTCTGCTACATGTACAAGTTTATACAGCTGATAAAACTACTATCCTTACTCCGTATAGCTATCTGCTAATTTGCTGTCGCAATTGAAGCTTCGGCTTTCGGGTGAAACTGCAACATTTCTTAATGCGAAATTTTCTCTTTTTGATTGTAGCGTTTGTCATATTTTGACTGTTTAATGTCTGCTAAAAGACATTCGGTGATGGTGAACAGTAAATTGTCCGAGTAGCCTGCCATTCGCACTCTGAACACTTGGGAATAAAAACTGCTGCGCATTGTGTGAAGGCACGACCGTGACAAGGTAGCCCCTAAACAAGATTTGGCAATCGCACACTTCGCAAATTTTGTATGCGCCGAGCTGTAAGGCAGGAAGCTCTTTTTGGAGCGGGGGGCCTACTGCCAGCACGCATGGTCTTATAAAAACAGTTCAAGGGCGAGGAACGTAACTTTGTCATTGTCGCGAAATTCAGTAGTTCTATTTTTTTCATGCAGGAATGAAACACGTCATCAATTTGTCCAGCAAAGGGCCGAGCGTCACAGGGGTCAGGTCTGTAAAAAAACTAAAAAGTTTTCTATAAATCTGAATTCTTTCACAGCGCTTGTCGGTTGCAGGCATTCCATGAAGCATCTGTCATGACCTGGTAAAAGAACGTCACTAAGGATCGGGGGGCAAGACACGAGCCTATGCATACTAGAGCACTGCACGGGCTCGGGCTTACCCGAAAGCCCGGGCCCGGCCCGGCCCGTGGGCCAGGTCGGGCCGGGTAGAGGAGTTTTTTCACGGGCCCGCGGGCCGGGCTCGGGCACGGCGTGTGCTTTTTGACCCGGTCCCGGGCCGGGCTCGGGTTTTTAGACGCGGGCCCGGGCCGGGCTCGGGCTTTCTGCGAGTTATTCTCGGGCTTGTCAACTCTGAAAAACATGTATTTTTCGGTCTCGGGCCGGGTTCGGGCCGGTTTCGAGTCGGGCTCGGGCCGGGCTCGGGCTTAAGGTAAAGGGGTGGCGGGCTTGTCGTCCGATTCTAGCGTGAGGGCTTTCGAAGTCCAGGCGAAACGTCAGCGAAGAGCCACGGACCTCGAGTTGCGGGAGCGCGATGTTGAGGCCAAACGTCAGCGAAGGGCCGCCGACCCAGAGTTTAGGGCAAACGAAGCGGAACGCCTGGCGACAGCGTCGTCTTGCCACAAGCTTCGCTTACCCCATTTTGTCGACAGGGAAGGGCTCTGATTTTGTTTGTTTGTTTTTGTGGCACACGATGTGAAAGAGCTGTTTCCTCTTATCGCGCACATGGCTGGTTCATACCTTGAGCTACCACCGCACACGGTGGACTGGGAAAGAGACGTCTCAGCTCTGAAACTTATTAAGATAAAGCTCAGAAATCGCTTCAAGGTGAAGTCATTTGGCTGCCTGATTCGTATTGCGTTTGATAGGCCTGATGTCGACAGCTACCCGTATGATACGGTAATGGAAAAGTGGGCCAAGCAGAAGAATCGGAGGTTGAACGTGTAGTATAGTATGTTCGGAATGCCGAAATAATGTCTCTTGCATTGTTGCGTTGTGCGATTGCCCTCGAACTTCTGTTGGGTTGTCATTATTCAGTGTGTGCCTGTGCCAACCCCCCCTCGTTACCGAGTCTGGGCCCGAATGGAAATTGGCGCGTGCTCTAGCTATAGTGCTATGCGCCGTGCTGCACGCGCCAGAGATCTGGCAGAGTTAGCTCGCGTTGGTGTGCGATTGTGACCTAACGGTTAGAACACAGTGCTGTTGTGCCTGGGGGTGCCGAGGCTTTATCCCTACCATCGGGCGCTTTTCTTAATAAATATTCCCATAACGAGGTGAGACAGGAATCTTCCTACCTATCGCAAAGTGCCTGGGACTAGCCAACTAAAGCTTCACATTAAAAACAAAAACTGTTTGAAATTTTATCCGAAATACTTTAGGAATTCTTCCGACTACTTATTGTCCGATTTATTTCAAATCCAATACGCGTATGGCCCACGAGTTATTTGAAATTTTCCAGAACGCTTGCACACCTCGGCAAGCTAACAGAATTGCACTTGTAAAGCTTGCTCTGTAGCAGGTCAGCAGCGTATGCGGTGGAGACTCCCTTCGTCTTCTTTGGACAGAACTTCCGTCGCAGTTCTGGGGGTGCTGCGTCATCTATCGGACGGTGGAAAAAGCGTGCTACCGAGCTTACGACCTTGTCGCAGTGAGGCGCTTTGCGCTGTTTTCTGAATTTTCTGGTAGAGATAGAGAGAATAGCTCTTCTTTATTGAAAAGCAGAGATATTTGCCGGCTGGCATACGAACTCTACATAGGGAGGGGGAGGTAATTAAACGATTCCAAAGTAGAGTGGGGAAAAAAAGAAATAAAAACTTATAGAGAGAATTGATGAAAATATTTCTAGTTTCTGCTTACTACCAGAATTACTGCATGGGATAATAGTTTCTGTAATGGAAATTACTTCATTTAGAGCAGTGTATTTCAGCACCTTGATTCGTGCTATGGTCGGGTGGATATCCGTCCCTGCATTTATGGCACTAATACTCCAGTTATCGTTATATTTGCTGAGTGTTCCCTGCATTTATGGCACCGAAACACCAGTCATCGTTTATTACTCAACACCGAACCTGGTCTGCAGTCGCCACCTGTCAACAAACACGAGAACATCCACGCTATACTTATGGCCTCGAAGATTAGTGCGCACCGGCTCGCGCAAATCCTGGAGGCCATGCTATACCCATCGTGAGACCGCGACCTACGAGCTGCGCACGCGGAAACCGGTGACGTCTTAGTACCTTATTTATTGTCTTGTGCATTCGTATTAAGGTATGCTCCTTGGCCAAACTCAGTCCATGGGACTGGATTGGAGTCTACAAAAGAAAGTCAGAGTGCCACCACAAATTTATTCATTTCCATCGCTGTTTCTGGCATAGCTTTGGATTAAACGGCTAAAAGCAGGCAGTGTGTGCCTCACAGTGACCCTGCAATATATAGATTGCTCAAATTGTTGTGGCCCTTATAAACTTTGGATATACAAGAATTAGTGACCAACACAACTGAAAGTCAAGAACAAAATGCGTTGTCCCGTAGGGTACACTGGAACAATTGCCTAATGAATGCTTTGAAAAAGCACATTCGTCTTCTATATTCTACGGCCGTAGTCGTGAGAGTCGAGTTCTATGCGCTTGTGAAGGCCGGCAAATTAGGTCCAGTACAGTGCGCTATAAAAGGCGACACCTTGCCGGTGATAAATTCAATATACCTGAAATATTCGTACTCTATAAAAAGGAAGCGATGGCTACGTATATACAGGGTGTTTCAGCGAACACTTTCAAAATTTATTTAAGGTTGCCTGTGGCAGAGAGCCCAATTCTAATTAATGAGCTGGTCTACTCGAAGAGGCGGACAACATTACTTGCACCAAAAATTGAAATGCATAATCGACTAATCAACAAAAGTTCACTAATTAAGTTTTTAGCTAATTACCTGATGGCCCATATTGCCATTTACAAATTGTAGCCGTGTAGTTCGCAGGGCGGATCCACTTGGAATTAATTCTCAGGATGACACCAGTTTCGAGATATTAATTCCCGATCTTTCCGGAGAAATGCCTTGGCGTTCCAGTTAATTTTGCGCTTCAATGCATAAAGCGACGTTTTCTTAAGATACTAACTTTGAAATAAGTCTGACTGAAATTAGCCTTTTTTTTTTTTTTAGAACTGCCAGTCCCGCCATGAACCGTAACAGGCCGGATACCTTCGTGAGACTGCAATGCACGCAACCAATATACTAACTAAAAACAAACATAAAAAATAAAATAATAAACAATAGAGGTAGGCGAATATCCACTTCTTCGAATACGAATCGAACACGAATAACAAGCATCAGGTATCGAATCGAATTGAAATCGAACGCCGAATAGTGAAACGCAGGCGTATATAGTTGAACCAGGAATACTTATTTCGGTATAATTGTGTACCACGTTTGTGCTGACTAGGGCTACAAAAAAACAGCTAACTATCGGGAAGCAAAATGTGAGTTTAAACGCAAAACCACTACAACATTGTGCTGAACTGGGCTTGTTGGTGCATTCTTAAAATGTAATCGAACAGCTTTTCAGACAAGGCCGGACTGAAGACGACGGCGCTGTGCCTGTCGTCTTTATTTCTTCCTTTCTGCTCGATTACCTTTTAACAAGACCGCGCATTATCATTAAATATACTGCACGAATAGCACATCACCATTTTTTGAGCCAGGTTGCGGACAAATTTTTCAAGAATGAATGGCTGCTCCCTGACTAGCTTTCCAAAAGCGCTAAACATATGGTTTGCCGAAAAAAAGACCAGACGTTGCGAAAATCAAGAAAAAGCAGGTAAAGGATTTGTTTGCTATATACACATGTTAAACGGCTCGTTGCCAGAAGAACATATCTGATTTCAGCACAGGAGATATATCTGCTGCATTTTTAGACTGCCAAAAGCACTGCATTATCGACTACAAAACAAAAAAATCGCAGGTTCTAATGTAGGATTCTGCTACGAAGCCATAAACAAAACTTGCATTACCCATTTTTCTTTCTGCATTGATTCGAAAACATTTGTCATTGTTTAACTCCTGATAATTTACGGTTCTTTGTTTAGAAAACGCAGAAGAGTAACCAGACTTTAAAAGTCTGCATTTGCGATGTAATTGGTTAGTTTCTATTATTCAAAAGTACCGAACAGTTCATTTTCAAATACCAATTCCAGCAATTACTGCGTAATATTGCATTCGCATTCAAAACTTCTAATATTCGCCCACCCATAAAACTATACATATATATATAATGTATGTACACAATATTAAACTTGGCACTAGCCACATAAACGTATACTGTGAACAGACAGAGAGAGAAACGTGGTGGGAAAGGCAGGGAGGTTAACCGGAAAAGATTCTGGATAGTTGGCATTATAAAATGATAGGATCAGTCGCGAGAACTATGTGATAATAATTACATTACTAATGATTATTCTTTAAAAAATACGTAGCATGTGGACGAGAACTCGATTGACAAGCCATATTGAATTATGTTGAATAATTATTCATTGTGAGGAAGCTTTAGCTTGAGATCAACTCAGACTTTCCTATTTAAATAGATGTTAAACGCAGGAATGCTGTAATGCGACGAACGCGGGTCCGATTTCAATAAAGCTTGATGTAATCGGGGGAAAACAGTAAATTCTAGTGCCATTAAGAGGCAGAATATTAATTTAGGGCTGGAATTCTTTTTAAATGAGTTCCCGAATGTCGGTAATATTAAAGATAATGAAGCACGACATTTTCAAATCCGTAACACCGCTGTGAAAACATATCTGACAGTTCTGTAAACAGCATCTGCTAGAGCATCTGAAGCGAAGAAATTTGGTAGATAATTATACAGCTGACACGAAATTATTCCAATGTTTACGAGGGTATTAATTTAAGCCTCAATTACAAATCACTCATATACGTCAAAAATGTCTATAGTACGTCAATTTTGTCCGCTTTAGATGTATTATTGGGAAGAGGTTGCAGACTTGTAATAGGTCTTTTTATTATTGAATTAGAGTTCTAAATTTCATACCGGCGTAATGTTTTTTTTTTTTCAAACCTGGCTAAAGTGAGTAGATTTCGACATTTTCTTTTAAATAGAACAAGCCTCATCAAATTCGGTGCCGTGGCTGCAGGGGAAAAAAACGAGTTCTGTGTTCTCAACGATTCTCGTGTTCTTTGTTCTCATACGATCGCCAGACGCCCGTTCGTCAGGAATATCTGGTCTGGCCAGATATTGGAGAATTTGAGCGATTCCGGTATTCTAGTATGTGCCGGCAGATTGGGCGCATTTCCGGGTGAGCGGAAGCCGTAAACGGGTAGCAGCGGGATCGGTGGCGCCACCTGGTACGCGCTCACAGTCGCGTCGGTACTCAAGGTCCTGAGCTCTGGGACGGAAGGGGATACCGGCAGGGTCGAAGCAAGAGGAAACTGGACGTTTATTAAGGCGAAAGCCGTATATATGTCTCATCGTTCAGTCGACCTTCAAAGTCATTGAGCGCAAACGCGTCGACGACACGAAAGGTACAAGAACGATCATCAGTGCACGGCCGCTGGATAAAAAAAAAAAGTACGGCCTGCTGCGTGCATCGAAAACGGTGTGATCCGCCGTAGCGCCACACGCCGGGGTCTGTTGTCTGGCATCGGCATAGCAAATGCGTCCGGAACGCGCTTGGAACGCCGTCGCGCGTGCAAGCCGACGCGTTCTATCCCCCTCAGCTAGCGCCGTTCGGCACAGCCAAGCGGCCGACAATGCAACTATGGCCGTCACGTTCGCTCCCATAGCAGCGCGCCCGACACAGCAGGCCGCACCTTTTTTTTTTTTTTTTTTTTTATCCAGCGGCCGTGATCAGTGGCTCATACGCCAGTCAGCACTCATACCCCTGTAAGCAAGCAAGATGGATGATAAAGCGAATGAAGTGGATGACTCAGGCGAGTTAAGGGCAATAGAATTAAGATTGATGACTAAGCGATTTAAGAAGATGACTAAGCGGCTTAGACTAATCTAAGATGATGAGTCAGCGAATGAAGAGGATGACTCAGCGAATGAAAATGACTAAGCGAAGTAGAGTATGCGAATTAAGGGGGATGACAAAGCGAATTAATGGATGGATGGATGGATGGATGGATGGATGGATGGATGGATGGATGGATGGATGGATGGATGGATGGATGGATGGATGGATGGACGGACGGACGGACGGACGGACGGACGGACGGACGGACGGACGGACGGACGGACGGACGGACGGACGGACGGACGGATTATTGGGAAGAGTTTGCAGACTTGTAATAGTACTTTTATTATTGAATTACAGTTCTAAATTTCATACTGACGTAATGTTTTTTTTTCAAACCTGGCTAAGGTTTGACGGACGGACGGACGGACGGACGGACGGACGGACGGACGGAAGGACTCACTAGTTTCCTAGCCCGAAGCGGGCCGCTCCCACGTTGGGACTGAAAGGCCTAGCCTTTCGGCTGCTTCGCGGGCCCGTTGGACTGCCAATAGCTGTTCATCTAATCTGAGACTGCGTATAGCTGCGTCCCACCGCTCTTCAGTGTTGTTCTTGTCGCTGGGTTGAGTAAGCGAATTAAGACAGATGACTAAGCGAAGTAGACTAAGCGAAATAAGGGGGTATGCATGTACGTCATGTGTCCGTCTTTTATGCATTGGCACTTGGGCCTTCAAGTCAAGTCGTCTTTGGGATAGCATAAGAGACCCTGGGAAACTTTGCGTGTCGAGAAAGAATGCCAGATGCGCCCGCCACCGGGACGCTGAGAGCAGAAAGAAAGTCTGGATGTGCGGGGACGACGCGTCCAAACATTCATACAGACATGTATCTGGCAGAGGAGAACCGAGCACGGGAGAGAGCACTGCAACGACAAGCTCCAGACAAATTCGAAGTTCCACTTTAAGGACAAGATGCGTCACATTCGAAATCGCACAGAACACAGCCCGGAGGAGTTCAGCGCCACATTTGAATCAGGCGCCTCCGCAGTACCCGTGCTGATGTCACGATTGTCTTAGCCAATCAGAGCCCGTTATCCACGCCGCGGCATCCCCCGCAGCCACTGCTGCTCATTTATCGCTCAAGTAAAGCCACTTGCGGTAATTTATGGTCAGTTAAACAGTTAATTTTGTATTCAGGAAGTGAATAATTATAATAACTCGCTACAAGCTAACTTTGAAAACTGCTTCAGCTTCCCTTAAAAGAAAATTTATGCTTCCAAATAAATATCGGTAAAATTTAGCTTTTAAAGCAAAGCTGTTAGCCTCTAGTTGGTCGGGGTCTTTCGCGGCGGGTCCTCGCGGAAAAAAAACAATTTTCAGCGATTAAAAAATAACCTTCAGCTACTGGAGCCAAAATTGCATACATCCTTTGGTATCACACATACAGCATAGAGCACAGCATTCGTTTCAATAAAAAACAAGCACTCAAACCACATCATTGATGATAAGGCGCTACTGATAACAATGCAAAGCACGGAGCAGCAGAAACGCCTACATTTCCCGGTAAAGATTACTGCTACGCAAGCTGCTGCAGCGACGGCAGCTTGCGACGTGGGGAGTGACGTCACTAGTCTTTCATATGTAAAAGAACTCGCGGAGCAACTGATTTCATTGTTGCTGCAGCACCGCCAAGGTCGATCCAAATTGGTTGCGAAGCTTCGGGCGAAAAGCGGTCCAGAACCAATTGTCACCGACATCAGCAGGGGTGGTTATGGGAATAGCGATTGAAGCGCGACTGTGTTAGAAGGGAACAAACATTCAGAAATAATGACCGTTTTTAATTAAAAACAGCGACAGTTCGATTTCATTTAACAGAAGTAAAATTCCTAATCAATGTTATTATATGTGTGGTGAGGACAGAAACGACAACTCTCTCTTACTTTACCATTTACAATAAATGCCGCCATAAGTACGACAATAATAAAATAAGGGGCGCGCGTGCACCTAAAGCTCATCTTTTTTATTCATTTTTGTTCTAGTTTCCTTACACAAGAAACCAAAGGGTCTGCTGGTATACGCCCTCCGCACACGTTTAGTTGTTTTGCTTGTTCACGCTAGTCTGAATTCCGGTGGCGCCGTGTCTGCGATGTTTGTTTCATCGTTGTCCAACGTGTTCAGTGAAAAGTAGTTAGCAACGACCACCAGATAATTGTTTACTTTAACTGCCTTTCTGTGGCTGTGCTGGCCGACGGGCCAGGCGTCCGACGATGCGACGAGCACTCAACACTCAAAGCCTTCTTCGGCCTGCAAAGAAATTACGTTCCTTGCACGGGTGTGGTTTTGCGGGTCATCAGAAAATACAGCTCCAACGGGAGGCCACCAAAACAAATTTGATGCCTTTGACAACAATAATGACGTCAATTTCTTCCGTTTCTAACGGTAATGGCGACACATTATTTTCTGTTCCGCCAGAAGTATTCCCTCGTCACGCAGATGGCACTAAGCCCCGTGAATTTCCGATGAGCTGCTATGTTTCGAACGTGTGGGCTTCTATGGAAGCTTCGCTACCAGATGTATTTTACCTCGGCACCGCTATGGCGGGGCACCGCATAGTTACGACTCCGACGGAGCAGCGTGAATACGAGATGCAGCAGAGGGACAAGAAACGGCAATACAGCCAACGGCGGCGTGCTGCCAAAATTACCATTACTTCCGTTACTAGCATTACTCAAAAGCAATAAAGCACTGCATACACCCACCCCCCTCTCATCAGTTCTAGTGGTGGTTTTCAACAGCTTCGCTGGACATACACTTTTGCTGGGTGGGGATGGGATGGCGACTGGGATGGCGAATCAATGTTTTCTATTAAAAGCAGCAAATTTCATTCGAATCAGTTTGAATATTGTACAATAAATTCAAGTTTCGACATGCAGCAGCTGTATGCAGCATTTGCATGTTTTATGTAGCTGGACGTGGTTAACTCAAGCAGGCTAGGTGACTACTTGTCAACACCCCCTTTCAAAGGGGATGCCAATTAATCATCATCATCGTATTGTGCCACGGACCAGGGATTGTGACATGTGCGCCGCGTAGTCTCGATACCTATGTTTACTCTTCGGTACACCTTGTGGTGCCTCCTCGCAAGGTACAAACCGCTGCTGAAGAAGCGAATCGTAGAGCTACGCCCGCGGCTGCAACCAGGCAACGTCGCGCTCAGCAGACCGCTGTGCAGAGAGCAGCACAAGCCGCAGCTCGCCGTCGAAGCCTGGTGGACAGTTCAGATCGTTCTTGTGGATACAAGGCAAAGAGACTTCGCCGCGAAGACCCTCTAGTGCGTGCCGCGGAAAATGGAGCTCCTATGGAGCCTCCAGCTTACGCTTTGACTGTGCTGCGTGTGCCGCGCAGGCCTGTGACTTTTTATTCTTCCCTTACACTTGTTTCTGAACGCATTCCGCTGCTTTCCTATGGCTTCTAGCATTCTCTTTTTTTTCTTTCATCGCATCATTACCATTGCAAAATTTGCCGTTTCTGCAGTACCGACACCAATTAAGACTCACGAGCAGCTTCTCAGTCAGGGATGCGCAGTTGAAGCTGACAAGCTCCCCGCTTCACTCTTTATTGAATTACGGGAGGGCGGGACGGAAAGAGGGGTTGCTGAATTGATGAACGGGGTCAGTGTTTTGTGCGTTTCGAATGCCAGTAAGCGCGAGCCCCAGCCTATAGTCGAGGTATACGAAAAAGAGCGTGCGCTTACGACATTTCCTGTTACCTGTACAAAGAAAAAAAACTTAGTTTCGATTATCACCGTCATTGTACGGGTATGGGCGCCGTCTCCTTTAAACCGAGTGGAAGATTTAATTACGTTCCCGTCTGTTGACTGGATCGTCTGTCGTTTTCACGCACGCTCAAGGTGTAGGAGTCATTTGTAACACAGCGAAGCTGTGAATTCTAGCGATACGATTAGTATTGACACTCGTACATTTTTCATCTTGTTTTTCGGTTACCGCCTTTTTACCGGCTAGCAACTGTTACAAACGTTAGCGCTTGGCGCAAGACGCCACTACGTGTATCTGAACTTTCCCGAATGGTTGTCTCCGATTCTATTGCAACAGAAGCTTGCCTAACCAGATTACAAGCGCGACGCGAATAAGGATGCATACTAAGGCATGCAGGTAAAGCGCAAGAAACACGGAGAGTGAAAAGAATGAGGACGTACAGAGTGCTACTTCCAACCGAATTTATTGCACAAGAAAACCCCGCATATAAGCGTTCATCATTCATAGCCACAGCGCATACTTCAGAAAACATTTCGTATCTAGATGTCTAACACCATGTTAGTCAACATGGTGTTGACTAACACCATGTCGCCGTACCAGCTAGCTCGGATACTGACCCTAGTTCAAGGGTGCATACGATCTGTAAATGCACAAGCGATTGCACTGGAATGCACGAGGAGCCAACGTGTAGGTAGCCGACGTATCTGACCCGTGAATCAGGATTGTCGGGTAACGACGGCTGCGCTCGCCGCTGTAATTGTGCCAGACTCTGCTTATGCTTTGAGGGTCAATTGTACATTTGGGCCAAAGGTCGCCTAATAAAAAATTAAATTTGTGACTCGCGGTTTCAGCACAGTCTGGTTCTTCGCTGTCATTACAACATGACTGTATCAACTTCTATCAACCGGTTTGTGTTGTCTTGTTGATTTTAGGTGTTGGAGGTAATTCGTGCATTGAATATCTGGTTGCATTCAGGCGCACGAATATTATTCTCGTTCATATTGCGTTGCGCAGTCCTTAACTGCTTCTCATAGGCTTATTTATTACCCTCCAAGTTACCGCTTAACGCACAATTAGTCACAAACATCCGACTACTTCACCATCACGCAACCGACAAGGGCACAACATTATCTACCAGTGGATACCGGGTCACTGCGGAATTTCGGGAAATCACAGTGCGGATTACGCTGCCCGATCGGCCCACGATGGTGCCCCTATTGTATCGCTACCACTGTCGAGAACAGACGCAGCCACAAAACTTCGTTCCCTCGCACACGAGCTTACGCAGACTCTGCGGAACACCAGTGACTTCAGCAACGCACGCCTCCACAGATTGGATCCACGTCTACAACTCCGTCTTCCACCAGGGTTACCACGAGCGGAAGCAACACTTCTGTGCCGCCTGTGGCTCGGCGTGGCATTCACGAACGCCTATTCCTTCCGCATTGGAATGGCTGACAGCCCTGCTTGCGAAAACTGTGGCTGCGCGGAGACAATCAAGCGCCTCCTCTGTGACTGTCCCCGCTACAATGTGGCAAGAAAAGTGCTCGCGACTGCGCTTGAAAAACTGGACAATCACCCCCTCACAGAGGAAAAAGTTTTAGGACACTAGTCTATAGACGGGCTTCGGCACTCAAGGCCTTAAGGGCTCTGCTGAAGTTCTTAAGGGCTTGTGAATTGTGCGACCGGCTTTGAACGTTGTAGCGCGTAGGGTCGCGTTATTGCGCGAATTTCTTATATCTTATATCACCTTTTATTCCCTTTACCCTTTTCCCCAGTACAGGGTAGCAAGCCGGTATTTACACTGGCTAACCCCCTTGTCTTTCTTTTCTTTTCTTTCTCTCTCTCTCCAAATTACCGCCTTATAGGTTAGTATCGGTAAAAAGTTGTGATTGAAGTCTTTTTTTTTTTACGAATACATAAGGGATAAGCTGACGGTTACAGCCCGGAAATGTTTGTCGTACGCGCCCCAACTCCATTTTTACTTCACGGAAGCTCATTCCGGATACTCCGATCCACTGCACATAATTTCTCCGGTATATTGCCACGTTATCCTGACGGTGCATGTTAAGACATTGCCAATGGCGTGAAGTAAGGAATTGACTCCTTATTCGGCAATCTTAGGCTCAGAAAAACAATTAACATCAGAACACGACAATAGCAGTGAGCATGATCGTTGGTCGCCGAAATCTGATCGATGGCTCAAGTGCGCCAGCTACTTATGCATGCCTTATTCAACTGAATTCAATTGAACTGAATTCACATGAATTCTGGGATTTTACGTGCCAAAACCACGATTTGATTATGAGTCAGGTCATATAGTGGTGGACTCCGGAATAATTTTGACCACTAGTGGATCTTTAATGTGCCTCCAATGCACAGGACACGGGTGCTTCTACATTTCACCCCTATCGAGTTACCGGTCCCTGCTGGGACCGGGATTCGATCCCGCGACCTCGTGTTTAGCAGCGCAACACCATAGCTGCTAAAGCACCGCGGCTGCTGATGACTTATCGTACATTCAAGCTTTGGTGCCCGCGTACGTTCTAGAATGTACACAAATATACAAGTCGCGCCACGCAATCCGATTACAGGCGCGATTGTCTCGCTATAGAATCACCAACAACATTCGGGAAAGTTTCGACGCATGTATGCGCTGTCTTGCGCCGAGAAATAACTTTGTAACAGATGTTAACCGGTGAAAAATGGTGCCTGGCAAAAAAATAAATAACAGTGGACGCGTGTTAATATGGGCTCTTGCACACCTACTGGAGGCTGAGTACCAATGAGAAATTCCGGTTGTCTAGCCAGGATATTGATGATGAATCAACTTTTATTGGGCCCAAAATAAATCGGTGGTGCACGCAGGCACCAGACGGGGTAGTTTCCTAGTTACGGGACCCAAATGTTCTCAGCAGCTCCTGGCCCCTGTCCGTCAGTGCGAGCTGAATCGGTTGGGCGGGGCTGGATAACAAGGTCTCCCATTGCTCAAGGGGTTGGGGATTGGAGGATATTGAACATTGACTCACCCCCGTAGGGCAGCTCAACTTGCAGCCACGATTTGAGTTGGTCAAGTCCGGCACAAGATAACGCCTCAAGTGGACGTGTCCAAGAGGTTCATTACGTTTCCTTCGACGCGATCACGTCAGGCGTTATCATGTGCCGAACTTGATCAAGACAAGTCGTGGCTTCACGTTAAGTCGCACTTCTGAATAGAGAGCTGAATGGAGAAGTCGCTTCTGAGTAGAGAAGTCGCTTCTGAATTTGCAAGCACAGGACGCTGTCAGCCGACGTAGTACAAGGATTTTCGGAGAAATTAGAACGAGTGGACATAAAATGGCATCTTGCAGTGGGCATAAAATGGCACGATGGTGATGATGACGATGATGACATTGAAGACAGAGTTCTGTAACGTAAAGTAGCTAAATACCCGCAAACTATCGCTATTATTATGTGGCCCTACAGCTCATATTTTGTACATACCAAACATTTTCGCCTTGAGACGAGTCTCCACTGCAATAAAGCAAAAAAAAAATAAAACTTAGTGCCCTTCCACTATGTGAAGGACGACCAGCGAAGCTGTTCTGCGTTGTTCTAAAATGACGGAACTATATATATGACTATATATGTGCAATAAAGCACCAAGACAAAGACACTCTAATCCGCCTTAATCCTCCTTCATCCACCTTATTCCACCTTATTACATCTTAATACACCTTAATCGACCTTAATCCGCCCTAATCCTCAATAATACATCTTAATACATCGTCAGATGCGCATACTTGAGTCAGGATGCGCACTCTCATAGTGGCAAATGTTCGGCAAGAAATGCTTCGCATTTAATATATCGTCCGTTCATACTTAGCGGCTGGACCACGCAGGCGAAATATAATTGAAAGTCGGTAGGTCATTCGAATAATATACCCATTAAGATACACGACTCGCAGTGGATTGCCGTCAGGATGCGAATAATTGAGTTAATAGCCATTTGCTCAAGCGGCAATGTCGGTCACGCGTCAAACTAACGTTACGGTTTCCGTGAGAAGTAACGACGCCATTGCGCTGCGTCACGGCGGACGTCACCGAATTCGAATAAAACGCTTGTTTGCAACGCCTGGGAGCGCTTCGAGACACCCCCGCTAGACTTCCGCCGACTAGTACCGGAAACCCGTCTGGAATCTAAAAGACGAATCATCTGTTCGTCAAAGGGGAATGGTTTGTTCATCAGTTTCGTCTGCTCTTCGTAGGTGCAGAAGAAACTGAGTTTCGTCTGCTCTTCGTAGGTCACAAATTTGCCACAAATTTGCCCCGTGCAGTTGGACAACGGTCCCAAGATTGCCGTCATCCAACATCCCAACATGACAGAAGCACGCCTCACGCACTCGTTTACAAAGAGCTAACTCAGGCTTTTTTTTATTTTTAGGTCATCATCTCTCGATGTGAATACACGGTTCGTGACTAGGATTTATAAGTCACCGTAGGTGGACGTATGACTTCAGTTTGACAAACGAGGGACTCCCAGGGTCACTCGTCGTACGGCGCGGTCTCTTGCTCTTGCCTCCGCCGCTGCAAGTGGACGGCCCGCTTGTCGGCTTCTTCCCGGCTTTCGGTGGATCCGTCTTCGGCTTCTTCTGCTGACCGTCTGACTGACGCTGCTTACCGCCTGCGCCTCTAGGTTTCTTCGTGGCTTCTTTTTCCTTCTGCGCACGCGCCATAACGGCGTCCGCCGACGACGCCCGCTTAACCTTCTTCTTCTGCCCTTTGGAACGTTTCTTCGACTCCTTCCCTTGCTCTGAAGCTGTCTGTCTCACCCCACCTTGACCAGACGTCCCTTCGGCGCTGTCTAGTTCCATCTTCAAAGCTCCTTTCCTAGTCCTAGCTCGCCCTGGTTTTTCCACAGCATCCGTAATGTTCAGGTGTTGAAGAGCCCTCACCAAGCGCTCGTACTGCCTCACTCGCTTCAGTGCCTTCTTCTTGGTCGGCGCGGCGCCGACGACGACTTGCCGATTCCCGACGACGTCCATAGGAAGAGCATCGTCGACTTCCGGTTCCGCCCAGTCCTTAGGAAACGATTTGGACAGCTTACGCTTCGGAGGATTATTCACGGCTCGCTCTGAAGTCCCGGCCCCCTTCGTCAGGTCTAAAGCTCCTGGGGAGCGTTGCAGGCTCTGGAACGACGACGACGCTGCCGCCTGGTGGCGCACTCCTTCGTCGCGTGTGTCGCGAAAGTCACGTGGGACGCTCCAGGACATCCAAGACGATGACGGCGCGCCCGCGGCTGGTCCTGAGAGCACATCGGGACCACCGTGTCGCAGTGCGACCGTACCTTGAGCTTGGTTATTTGTGTCTTTACGACTGTTAAAAGGATACAATGACGACGAATCGCCGGAAGCCATCGGCGCTTGATGAAGCGGTTGGCAGGCTTCTGCGACGATCCTGCCGCCACGCAGGACACGGGATGCCCGAGCGGGTCGCGCGAACGTGCGGCCAGCCTCGCTGCTGCTGCTGTTGTCGTCGTTTCGTCCCATGGTTAATACCCACTACGGGCAATTGGCAAAAAATCGAATGAGGAAGTGATGGGGAGACAGAAGATGATAATTAGCGTAGAGCGCGAAAGAAAGCAACAACCAACACGTAGAGTGCCGAACAGATAACTCAGCACGTGCCCCTGCCGACGCTTCTTCTTTTTCTTGGCTCGCTGTGAACGCCACCTGGCATCCAAGCAGAAGCGGGCGTCAGGATGAAATTTAAATTAGAATGGTCACCTAATTCTACCATTTATGATAATCAAGCGCCATGCGAAACGGCTAAATTGCATGTCACAGGTGATAGAAGAACGAGAACATAGCGCAACGAGTCATGGATCATGAATGGAAAACTAAAGAAAGAAAATTTTACCCGCCCGTTTCGGTTGGAATCGATAAGACTGGTACTGGACGGTGGAACAAAAACACACTGATGTTGAAACTCCTAAAGAAAAAAATTCCGAGCCCTTCCACTTCTGTAAGATGGAAGCAAGCGAAGCTGTGACTATGATGGGTGTGCCATAGTGAATATTGCTATAGTGAATTTATATATTATCATTATCGACTAAATTGAACGAATAAAAAGACATACGCTGAAATATCCCGGTGTCCATCATTTATTTTGTAACCATGGTAACCATCGCCTTGTGATCACTATGGCATACGGCGAGTGGTTTAACATAACCATCAAGCCCATACTGAGTCCAAGGGGCAACTAATGACGTCGCTGATGTCAAGAGAGAATAAGACACATCTATTCATTTGTAGACTATTACGTTTTATCACTGACGTTTCGACACGCATCGTCATCGACTAGCGTTTGGGCAGCAGCGTTCATCGCTGCGGCGCATTGGTTTTGTCTGTTTGGGTCCCACGTGTGACAAGGGTAGTTCAAGGGCGCGTTACAGGTCCCCGAGCCCACAGGGGTCTGTGCCATTGAGTTTGGACGCTTTCTGCACTATCACCAGGATCGGCCCACTTTGTTGTTCTACGCGTCGTTCTGTCTGCGGACGCGATCCGCCAGAACCTAGCCATATACAGCTTCGCTGTAAAAGAATAACATTGTAGGGACTGTCATATACAGGCAAATCAGCGAACCAGAATTGCCAATATTTCTTTTTTCTCTCGAAGCAATGAAGCGACGGCAAGACATTAAGAAGTCATACGTGTATGTTCCACATTACAAAAAAAAAGTCATGGCTTCTCCCGAAATGCGAAGCATTGATGACCCTAGCAAAGTATTACAGAACTACAAGAAGTAACGTTCGTAGTTTTATGAGCCGTATCAATCGCAGTAAACATTCGCCTGCTAAATGAATAAACAAGCAAGATGTCACGCTCGCACAGGCAAACATAAACAGATCTCATTTGATCACTGCGGACACTCGATGTCACAGCGCTGTAGCTATAAAGAGTGGCAATAGCGGCATCGATGCATCTGCTCTGTCGATTTTCGACTGCAACCGCGGACCTACAAGCTGAACCCCTGCAAAATTGGTGCTATCGGACGCCTAACATCACAAGGAATCTCTGGACACTGATTTTTCACAGGTGGGCTAATTTTCGTCACTTCCACACCAGCTTTAAGCTCCCGCCACGCCAGCGACTGAGCTAGCCCTAACGAGGGCTAAGCTCGGCGCAGCCGGCGCCGGGGATTCCCCGGGTATGGCGGCGACCAAGATCATTGGGTATGACCCGGCCGTCTTGCAATGAACTGAAATCGGCGCGAAGAACCAAAATGAAGATGTTCCACCCACCGAAAATTAGTGTTTGCAAGCCCTAGTGCGACTACGACAACGCAGGCAACAGGAGAATACGACAGCCAAGGGCCACGCCAAGGCGGCGTCGCTGACGCAGGCGGGGATTTCCAGCTCCGGGATTTCCAGCGGCGCTCGCGCTGCGCCGCAGAAGGGAAGTACGAAAACTGCACAGCTGTGGCGCCCGAAACAGACGCCACGCTTGCGCTCGCAAGACCTCATCATGGTCCTGAAGCCCCGAGGGACCCTGGATTTGAAGACGGTGTTCAAGCACGGGGATGTCGCCGCAGATGTGGGCTCCGCGGTAGCCAACTACGTGGATGACCTGGCAGACGGAGACCACAGCGTCTGGCCCGTCAGAACGTGATCGTCTGCAGCACGCAGACTGCACCCGTGGTGGACAAGCTTATTAAGGAATTGGACCTCGTGATTGAGGAACAGACCTACGCTACCCGTGGCCATCTGAAAATCAATGGTGATTGTTACAGAGGGGTCATCCGCATCCGCGAGGACGATAACCTCTGCTTCATTCAATCCCAAGCTCCGCTGGAGGGAGGCCGAAATGGCTTTCGTCAGCAAATTGGGCTCCTCAAATGTTACGGTGGTGACCTTTGTGGTCCGAAGATTACCCCTATACATCCAGTACAACTACGAGTGCGTCCCTGCGCGCGCCTACAAGTAGACAATCCCGGCGTGCTACAGATGCGGTACAATCGGCCACAGGGTGGACAACTGCCCCCACCGCGAAAGCGGACGCTGCGGATACTGCGACAAGCAAGTTGTGGTCACTACAGATGGCCTAACAGAACATGATCTGCGGAGGGGCCCACCTCACGGTTTCCATGGAGTGCACCGGAAAGTTCCGTAAGCCCCAGCGCCCGGGGGCAACGAACCAGGCAGGACGCCCAACAACACGGCGCAAGCAGCCACACCACACCACCTCCGAAGATAGGGGAGCAAAGGCAGCAACAGCGGAAACCGCTGCAACAGAAGTCTGGAGACAAGAACACGTCTCAGCATGTCTAGCCTAGACCAGGAAAGAAGCCCCCGACATTCCAGGCCGGGGTTTTCCCTCCACTTGGCAACGCTCTCAAAACAGCTGGTGAGCGGCTGGGCAGGGGTTGCCTCACAGTCCTCCTCAACCGGGCCCCCCCCCCCCTCCATATACAACATGACTGTATCAACTTTACTCAACCGCTTCCCTTTATTTCTCTTATTGCGATAGCAATTATATGGACACTCCAGGCGCATATCTGCAGTCGGCGTCGCCGTGAGGTTCGGTATAAAGTCCAAAGGCAATAAAATCGTCGCCGCGCCCCGTATGCTGGATGTGCGAATGAAAGCGTGCAAGGGTGAGCCGGTGATCGCGGCTCGATCTTGCACCCGCAAGGGAGGAAAATGGGAAGGAAGCGCGCCGCCTTCCGTCGCGCTCAAGGCTCCGAGGGGAGGATAGGGAGGGGAGGGGGCGTTCTACTACGGGCGGCGCAGGCGGTTGCGCACGCCAGCCCCAGCCACTGTATCTTGAAGCTTAATGCGACGGGGACACAGTCTGCTATGCACTGCGTTTTCGCGGCTTAGTTCGCGTTGATGCGAGAGGCAGCACGAAGATCAATTCGCTCGATGTTGCCGACGCGCTTCCTCACTCCAGCGTTTTCACAGCGAGTTTCCGCGGTCATCGTGTGAGATGTGTTCATGTTTGCTTGTGCGCCCGTGATACCATGCTTGTTAATATAGTCAGTATGCCTATGTTTACAAGTTTACACGGCTGATAGCTACTATCCACTAATTTGCTATCGCAATCCGATGCTTTGTTTTTTCTTTTGTTTTAAGTAATGGAGGTAATTCATGCACTGAATTTCTGGTTGCATTCAAGAGAGAGAACATTCTTCGTTGCGCAGTCCTTAGCTTCTTATAAGCTTATTTTTTACCCTCCAACTTACCTCCTTATAGGTTAGTATCGGTAATATGCAATGATTGCACCACTTCTTTTTTGCAAGGACATCAGGGTTAGGCTGAGGGTTACAATGTGGAAATGTTTGTGGTACGCGCCCCGACCCATTTTTACTTGCACGGAATCTCATTCCGAAGACTCTCAGGTCCCCAGTGCGTGAATTCCTCCGGCATATAACCGCATTGTCCTGACAGTGAAGATTAAGGCGCAGCCAACGGCGTGTAGTAAGGAGCTGACTCTCGATTCGGAAAGCTTGTGCCCAGCAAACCAAGTAACACTCAGAGCACGACAATAGCGGTGAGCACGATTGTCGGTCGTCGTCGAAATCTTATCGATGGGTCAAGTGCACCATCTACTTATGCCTGAATTATCGTACATTCCAGCTTTGGTGCTCGCTTACGTTCTAGAATGTACACAACTATTCAAGACGCGATATGCAATCTGATTAGAGGCACGATTCTCTCGCTATAGAATCGGCGACAACATTCGGCAAAGTTTCGATACATGCAGGCGCGTCTTGCGCCGAGCGATAACTTTGTAACAGATATTGACCGGTGAAAAACGGTACCTGGCAAAAAAAATTCAGAGTCCTTCCACTACTGTGAAGATGGAAGCCAGCCAAGCTGTGACTATGATGGATCTGCTCTAGTGAATATTGCCCCTCGAATGAGAATGGGGGTGTAGTCGTTGAGCATCACCCAACCGAACATGTCTATCATGAACGTTCCGGTTCAGAAACTCGCGTTGAAACCTGGCAGTCGCACCGTGGAAGTTGGCACTAGCGTTGCCGAGGCGTGCACCACCGTTGTCGGGTTCCTGGAGGGCAAGACGACGCTGACAGTTTGGCCTCAACATCGCGCTCCTGCAATTCGGGGTCGGCGGCTCTTCGCTGACGTTTCACCTGGGCTTCGGAAGCCCTCACGTTAAGATCGGCACGTCGATGACGAGCCCTTACCCATGCGCGTTCGCGGCGACGTTGCTCAAACGCGTTAGGACACGTCGTCACTTGCTCATGAATGGGTCATACCCCCTTAAGCAATGGCTCATACCCCCGTAAACGCGGCCTCCCCATTACGACGACAGAAGAGAAGTGGAAATGTTAGTCGCAACTGGCTTATTAATCTTCAAAACAACCGTTAGACATTGCACGTTAAATTCGTTGTTTTCAAGTCGTCACCAGCGTAGATGAACGGTAAAATGATTTTTGCGAAGCATGAATTGCTTAGGTGTTCACCGTTGTATGTAATGCACGGAGCAGATAACCGGTGGTCTGCTATTGCAGCAGAATGGGTGCCAATGCAAGGAAAATGAAGTGAAGACGAAAAAAGTCGCAGTTTCGCCCGAAAGGCGAAGCATCAATTGCGATAGAAAATAAGTAGAGAGCTATACGGGAGTAAGGATAATAGTTTTATCGGCTGCATAAAGTTGGACACATTCGCTTACTAACTTAATTAACAAGCCTGGTGTCAGCGCGCACAAGCAACCATGAATTGATCACCATCGATGACCACAGATAACCACTGTCAAAACACTGGCGTGAGCAAGCGCGGCGGCAGCAGTGAGCGAACGTTCGTGCGGTCTATCACTTCAACAAAAACTGAGCCCCGAAAGCACAGCGCATACAAAGGTAAGAGCCGTGTGGATATCACTGTCAAGATACGGTGCGCACGACAGCCCGGAGCCACGCAAAGTACAAGTACGCAGTTGCTGGCAGAGTAGAAGTCGCACCCCCTCCCTCCCGCGCTGCCTTTCCGCTTTGTTCTTTCGCGTGGGAGATTGAGTCGACCAGTTCCCCTTGCGCCCGGTCGCAAGATACGCATTTGGTGCCGCAGCTAAACGTCGCCTCCCCTCCCTCCCTCCAATCCCCCCACAGCCTTTCGTACGACGGAAGAAGCCATGTTTGCTCTCTACCGTGCGTTCGCTCTCCATGAAAGCACGCGTCCCTGGCGCGCTTTCACTCGCACCTACAGCATACGACGCTGCGGCGACGATTTTATCGCCCTTGGACTTTATAGGGAACCTCACAGCGACGGCGACGACGACGGCAGAAATCCGCTTGGAATGTCCATATAATTGCTATCGCAATAAAATGGTTAGGTTGCGCGATGAAATGAGGAAATTTGCAAGCACAGGACGCTGTCAGCCGACGCAGCACAAGCATTTTTCGGAGAGATTAGAGCGAGAAGACTTCATCTTACAATAGCTCTAAAGTGACACAATTGCTGTGATAATCACGATGACTGTAATAATAGACATTCTTCTATTTCGTGCTGTATCCTATATGACACTGTAAAAGTATAATTATTCATCACCATGCATTTAAAAGTCCTTATTTTGAGGACACAGTTATGTAACATAAAGTAGCTAAACGCCCGCAAACTATGGCAATCATTATGTGCCCCTATAGGTCAAATTTTATACATACCAAACATTTTGGCCTTTAAACGAGTCTCCGCTGCAATAAAGCAAAAAAGATGCAAACCAAGACGTCGCTGAACCATACAGAGTTTCTGCGACTGTCCTCGAATTAGAGTGGAACTCTTACCGTATTCTAGATTCTCTTAATGATTAAATGTCCTGTAACTTCTCTTTTTTTCTCTCTCTCTGCTTCTTCTCTTTAATATTCCCTGCCAGAACTTATATTTCCTTTGCTCAAGCCATGTTCATACAAAAGTATTGACATGCTGAAATGTATCGTCCGTTCATGCTTTGCGGCTGGACCACCAGGCGAGGTACAATTGAAAGTCGGTGGTCATTCGAATAATATACCCATTACGATACACAACTCGCATGTGGATTGCCGCCACGATGTGCATAATTGAGTTAATAGCCATTTGCTCAAGCAGCAATGTCGGTCGCTTGTTAGACTAACGTTAAGGTTTCCGTGAGAAGGTATGACGCCATTGCACTACGTCGAGGCTGACGTCACCGAATTCGAATAAAACGCTTCAGTTTACAACGCGTGGGAGTGCTTCGAGATATGCCCGCTTGACTTCCACCGACTATTGCCGGAACCCATCTTGAATCTAAGAGACGAATCATCTGTTCGTCAAAGCGCAATGGTTTGTTCATCAGTTTCGTCTGCTCATCGAAGCCTCCTGTCTAATTGGAAATGGTGAATTAGGCCAGCCACAAGATTGCCGTTATCCAACATCCCAGCACGACAGAAGCACGCCTCACGCACGCGCTTACAAAGCGCTAACTCAGGTTGTTGTTGTTGTTTTTTTCTAAGTCATCATCTCTCGGCGTGAATACACGTTTGGTGACTAAGGTTTATAAGTCACCGTAGGTGGACGTATGACTTCAGTTTGACAAACGAGGGACTTCCAGGGTCGCTCGACGTACGGCGCGGTCTCTTGCTCTTGCCTCCGCCGCTGCAAGTGGACGGCCCGCTTTTCTTCCCGGCTTTCGGTGGATCAGTCTTCGGCTTCTGCTGGCCGTCCGACTGACGCTGCTTACCGCCTGCGCCTCTAGGCTTCTTCTTGGCTTCTTTTTCCTTCAGCAAACGCGCCATGACGGCGTCCGCAGACGACGCCCGCTTGGCCTTCTTCTTCTGCCCTTTGGAACGTTTCTTCGACTCCTTCCCGTGTTCCGAAGCTGTCTGTCTCCCCCTGCCTTGACCAGACGGCCCTTCGGCGCAGTCCAGATCCATCTTTAAAACTCCTTTCTTTGTCCTAGCTCGCCCTGGTTCTTCTGCAGCATCCGTAATGTGCAGGCCTTGAAGAGCCCTCACCAAGCGCTCTAACTGCTTCGCTCGCTTCAACACCGTCTTCTTGGTCGGCGCGGCGCCCACGACAACTCGCCGATTCCCGACTTTCATCGGAAGAGCATCGTCCACTTCCGGTTCCGCCCAGTCCTTAGGAAACGACTTGGACAGCTTACGTTTCGGGGGATTCTTCACGGCTTGCTCGGAAGTCCCGGCTCCCATCGTCACGTCTAAAGCTCCTGGGGAGCGTTGCAGGCTCTGGGACGACGGCGACGACGCTGCCACCTGGTGGCGACCTCCTTCGTCGCGAAGGTCACGTGGGACGCCCCAGGACATCCAAGACGATGACGGTGCACCCGCGGCTGGTCCTGAGAGCACATCGGGACCACCGTGTCGCTGTGCGACCGTACCTTGATCTTGGTTATTTGTGTCTTTACATCTATTAAAAGGATACGATGACGACGAATCGCCGGAAGCCATCGGCGCTTGATGAAGCGGTTCGCAGGCTTCAGCGACGATCCTGCCGCCACGCAGGACACGGGATGCCCGAGCGGGTCGCGCGAACGTGCGGCCAGCCTCGCTGCTACTGCTGCTGTCGTCGTTTCGTCCCATGGTTAATACCCACTACGGGCAATTGGCAAAAATCTAATGAGGAAGGTATGGGGAGACACAAGATGATAATTAGCGTAGAGCACGAAAGAAAGCAACAACCAACACGTAGAGTGCCGAACAGATCACTCAGCACGTGCCCCTGCCGATGCTTCTTCTTTTTCTTGGCTCGCTGTGAACGCCACCTGGCATCCAAGCAGAAGCGGGCGTCAGGATGAAACTTAAATTAGAATGGTAACCTAATTCTACCATTTATGATAAGCAAGCGCCATGCGAAACGGCTAATTAAATGGCATGTTACATTGATAGAAGAACGAGAACAAAGTGCAGATAATCATGGATAATTAATGTCATACTAAAAAAAGAACAAATTCAATAACCCATTTGGTTGTAATCGATAAGAAGGTACTGGACGGCGGAACCGAACCTTTGATGTTGAACACGAGACTCGAAGCTCCCAAAGATAAAAAACAAAGATTGTAGGAACTGCCAGGTACAGGCCAAATCAGTGAGCGGGAATCGCCAATATTTTCTTTTTCTCTCTCAGAGCAGTGAAGCGACGGCAAGAGATAAAGAAGGCACAAGTTGTATGTTACTCATTATAAGGAAAGTCAAAATATCGCCCGGAATGCGAAGCATTGATGACCCTAGCAAAGTATTACAGATCTCCACGAAGTAAGGTTCCTAGTTTTATCGTCCGTATAAGTCGCAGTAAACATTCGCTTGCTAAATAAAGAAGCATGATATCACGCGAACACAGGCAAACATAAATAGATCTCGTTCGACGTCTTCGCACATTCGCTGTCACAGCGCTGAAGTTATGAAGAGCGGCAATAGCGGCGAGCGAACGCTTCGTTTAACCTCTTGCTTTAACGCGTCTACGAAACTTGGGAGTATACGCGAGCTACTACACTAGGCGCACGAGATCCCAGTGCACACAAAGCCAACAGCCATCTCGGCTTGCTTAAGCTTTGCACCCGCCACAGATTACGTCCAAGATACGGAGGAGGGCCACGTATGCGCTCAGTCACCCGGAATGGCTACACTGTAAAATAGTTTACACCCTTAAAAGTTATTAAGGGATGTAAATCGGTCTATAACTCACCTCCTTACTGCCAAAAAGGCAGCAAGGGTGTGAGTTATAGCCCCATTGGCACCCTTATTCACTTTTAAGGGAGAGAGAGAAATAAACCTTTTTGTTAGACCACGCTTTTTGAGCCAAAAGGTGTGGGACCTCCTCAGTCCAGGTAGCCATGGCTCGCTGCCGCATTAAATTATCTTACAGTGTAGATGAGTTGCGCACTCTCCTCTCATTGCATGAGCGGAAAGTCGGCGCGCATCAAGTCCACTACCCCCCGTCTTTCTCGGCTTTCTTAGCCCACTTTTTCGCGCCCCCACCGCACATACACATTGCACGGGGTGCTACCCTATCGCACATAGACTTTATACGGAACGTCACGGCGACGGCGGAAACTTGCCCGGAGTGTCCATATAAAGCAAAGGCACGGAAGGGAGGATACCAGAGCAGATATGCGGGCCAAATGTTCAGGGAACGAATTAGTGACGCCTACCTACTGCTGGTGTTGAAGTCGAGACAAAGCGTGCTATTCTGCACACTGAAAGTTTTTATCATATTGTCAATTTGTACTGAATCAAAGGGCAGCTACGCCCTCTCTACTTGGCTCAAAACCTCGAGATGTTGGATTCGAGAACCGTGCGAAATTTGACAGTGTCCAGAATTTTAGCCATAATGTCAGTTCTGATGGACTGACAGGGAAGTTACACCCTTTTTCGTTGGCTCAAAGCATCAGGATGTTGGAGTCAGCAACATTGCGCAATTTGAGTATCCACAATTTTTGCAATACCGTCATTTCTGATTGGCTAACAGGGCAGTTACGCCCTATCTCGTTGGCTGAAAGCGTCGAGATGTTGAATTCAACAACATTGCGCAATTACATTGCGCAATTTGAGTGAGTGAGTGAGTGAGTGAGTGAGTGAGTGAGTGAGTGAGTGAGTGAGTGAGTGAGTGAGTGAGTGAGTGAGTGAGTGAGTGAGTGAGTGAGTGAGTGAGTGAGTGAGTGAGTGAGTGAGTGAGTGAGTGAGTGAGTGAGTGAGTGAGTGAGTGAGTGAGTGAGTGAGTGAAATAACTTTATTAAGGTCCAGAGAAGATGCAGGGGACACCCCGCGCCACCCGGCTAGTCCCACGTAGGGACCGGCAAGCCGAGCTTGACGGCCCGATCGTGGGCACTCTGGGCGGCCAGGGTTTGGTCGGTCCCTAATTTTTGACATACTGTCAGTTCTCATTGGCTCACAGTGCAGCTACGCCCTCTCTGACTGATTCAAAGCGTCGATAACTTGGATTCAACAAAAATGTGAAATTTGACAGTGTCCAGAATTTTAGCCATACTGTCAGTTCTGACGGACTCACAGGGAAGTTACACCCTTTTTCGTTGGCTCAAAGCATCAAGATGTTGGAATCAGCAACATTGCGCAATTTGAGTATCCACAATTTTTGCAATACCGTCATTTCTGATTGGCTAACAGGGCAGTTACGCCCTCTCTCGTTGGCTGAAAGCGTCGAGATGGTGAATTCAACAACATTGCGCAATTTGAGTGAGTGAGTGAGTGAGTGAGTGAGTGAGTGAGTGAGTGAGTGAGTGAGTGAGTGAGTGAGTGAGTGAGTGAGTGAGTGAGTGAGTGAGTGAGTGAGTGAGTGAGTGAGTGAGTGAGTGAGTGAGTGAGTGAGTGAGTGAGTGAGTGAGTGAGTGAGTGAGTGAGTGAGTGAGTGAGTGAGTGAGTGAGTGAGTGAGTGAGTGAGTGAGTGAGTGAGTGAAATAACTTTATTAAGGTCCAGAGAAGATGCAGGGGACACCCCGCGCCACCCGGCTAGTCCCACGTAGGGACCGGCAAGCCGAGCTTGACGGCCCGATCGTGGGCACTCTGGACGGCCAGGGTTTGGTCGGTCCCTAATTTTTGACATACTGTCAGTTCTGATTGGCTCACAGTGCAGCTACGCCCTCTCTGACTGATTCAAAGCGTCGATACCTTGGATTCAACAAAAATGTGAAATTTGATAGTGTCCAGAATTTCTGCCATGCTGACAATTCGGATTGGCTGGCAGTGCAGCTCGCCCTCTCTGATTGGTTCAAAGCGCTGATGTGTTGGATTCAATAACGTTGCGAAATTTGACAGTGTCCACAATTTTGTGCATACTGTCAGTTTTGAATGGCTGACAGGGCAACCACACCCTATCTGATTGGCTCAAAAGATCAAGTCAGAATTCTACAACATTTCAGAATTCGACAGTGTCCATAATAGTACCTGCCCGTGATGGCGCCTCTACTTAAGAATACCCATAAGTCCGTATCATATGGATTTATATGGGAACATACTGGTTTTCATACAGGATCCTTGTGACCATATAGGGTTATGGATAAAGTACATGTGGGGCATGGGTTTCTTTCAATAAGGAAGATGGTGATCGATGATTATGATGATAATGGGCGTTCCCGTGACGGATACAAGTCCCATTGTCGGAACATTGGCTGCAACCTGAGACAACCGTTATTCGACCACTGTAGATTATTAATGTTCACGTGAAGTACTTCTTGTCGATGAAACAAACAGACGCCACAACAAGGTGATAAAGTGAAAACTTCAAAATGCTTTCTCTTTATTACTTTGCGTTGATACAGGTCCACTCACGCTGGCTTATTTTCCAGACAAGCTGTGCGCTCTCAAGCGACCGTCACTCCTGGCTTGCAAGTAAAACCATTCATAAGCAGTATAGCAGGGAAGCCTTTGACATGCATCCGTTTACGTTTGGCTTTCTTCAAAAACATTTCAACACTGTGTTCCCGCCTCAACCAACATAAACAACAGAAAACAAAAAATAAGTGCGTCAAACATCATAAACAGACACAAAAAATTGTACATTGTGACTCTACATAGAGCATGCAATGACACTTCGCATTGTTTGTTTTAAATTGTACTTGTGCCAGCAAGCGTTTACTAACATTCTTTAGTGTACAAATTAATAACGAAAGTACAGCTACCTAGGCAGTACTTTTGCATCATAAATGCCGTGTATGTATAACACTCTCGGATGAATGTTCAGCACTTTTAACATAGAACACGATTCATTCGATTCAGTTCAGTTCTTTATGCATGACATCAAAGACAGAGTGCGTCAGCTCCTTCGTTACGCTCTGATAATCAACAAATTTTGCATCGACAATGTTGGTCCGAAACGATCCACACTCAAGCAGATTGCATAAAAATGCGATAATGAAACGGCATTCACTAAGATCGAAGCTTTACTGATCTGCGTGTAGGCCTTAGAACTAAAGCTGCAGCGTTTTCTTTCTTTATCAGTAACGTCTTGCACTGCCTTCTTAGCCAAACACAGTGACCAAGCACCTCAGTACTAACACTTCTTCACCTGCCCGACCACATTTTGATATATACGGACCTATCCAAAGCGAGTGACATCGTTATTGCTAATTATCGTGAAAGATGAACACTTCTTCAGGGCCGGTTCGTACACACTTGTGCGAAGAAACAGCGACCAACATGAGCGCTGAAACAACCCGTGTATGTTCGCTACTCGTGTTCGGTTCGAAATCGCTGTTTCTTCGCCCAACGTCTTTAGCAATGTCGTGCAGCCCTCTTTTCTTCTTCAACCTTATCCTGGAAGCAAATAATGACTTTCATATGTTCCTCGCAACTTGCTATGGAATAGGCACCACTGTTCGTTTTAAACCTTTGCGTTGTTGAAAATTACATGGAGTGCAACAAATCCACTCGTGCAGTACTCTTCATTGAATAATTGTAGTGCTGTTTAGTCTGGTTGAAGAAGAGCACGTCTGTCCATCTTCACTGAGATTCTGTAACGTTCTGACTGCGATCGTTACTGTGGGAAAGGAAAGGTTTCTCGTAATAAGCAATGTACGATTCCTGTTTTTGTAGGCTTTTTTTTTTCATTTGATGACGCAATTGCACGTGACTCTGCTTCGCAGCCCACGCAAGTGAACCTCGCGCTTCTGTCTCGATATGACGTCACGCCTTCTCGTTACGTGTCGCTTCGGCTATACCACAGCGTGGTGATTCGGGAGCATGCCATGGCAAGAGACCTTAAGAATGCACATGGGCTTTAAAACTACGCAGAGCTCAATAAATTGCAGTTGCGCACTTAAGATATTCACCGTCATAAAGCTGTTACGCTGTCACGTATTTCACTTGTCACGTGCTATTCTTCGTACACCAACAGACTACCTTGAAAACCTTGCGCTAAATACGATAGAGTTTCATATTATGGTCACTAGAGGGAATTCCGGCGCTGCAATCACTCAGTCACTCCGGGAATTGTGGGTAGTGAATGGATTCCTCTACGATTTGGCACGTATTTGTTTATATAGCACCCTGCAACTTCTTTTATTCTTTTTGTGGTGCTGAATGCTTGTGCTGAATGCTAGCTTCACAACGTGTCTCAAAGGAGTCCTTCTGGAATTTAAGAGGTTTTACATTCTCATTTAGTCTACTTCGTTGTGTGATTTGCCCCACTTAAATCAACCACGACGCTTTTGACTATGTGTCGTTAACCTGGATGATGTCTGGCAAGTAGCACTTGCCTTAAATGAATATTTTTTAAACGTTCCAAACGATTATTCTTACTTGTAGCGCTCAGCGCTCTGATAACCGCCGAGATTAGATGCGTGAGGATAAATAAGACAAATTTATTGCACGCGTTGGATGCGATATCAAAATTAGCCTCAAGGACCTGAGTGTAACTTTTTTCACAAAGGTTGTTCGAAGCCAGATTGAAGATGTATGGGCAAGTTCATTCGCTGTCCATCATTCCCATATTGACCGAACGACTGTTTTCATTGCACACGCTGGACAAAAGCGCCAGATTTACCCCTAGTGTTCGCAATATGAAATTCTATGCTAAAGACAGGGCCTCCGAAACCAGACGACGCACACGGTGTACCATGCACGCCGCCTGATCCCGCGGGCTATTATAAAAACGAATTTACCGCAGTTTTGGCAAAAATAAGAGACAAATATCATACATTTTGAGGCAACCTTTTTGATCTTTGCTTCACAGCACATCCCGAGCCTTGACATTATTTGTTCCATTATCCGAGCCTTAATTCTTCTCCGCCACGCATTGCTCGTGGCCCGCGCACCATTCAGCGTGTCACAGTTACTACGCATGCGCAACCTGGCGCGACACGACTCGCCCCTGAGCACCCGATTGTTCGAAGCAATCAAACGTACACTCCCTACAGTGCAAAAAAAATGAATAACCGTCTCGATATACACCCCAAATACTTCGCACACTCCGGACACTGCAGTTCTAAGAAGGAACAGATTCGCAGGATCTGGTTTGTGGACAACCGAGGTTTGTGCTTACTTGAAAAGCACCTATTTGTATACCCACAACTGCTTGTATAGCCTGTCGGGTTATCTTGCTCAACAAACGGATATCCCAACCCAAGAACCACGCCGTCTGGTGTGCCAAGAGTAAGGCACGTAACACCTGGTGGCTACGAACACCTACACGGAACATGGATGAGAGACAAAAGGAACAGATTCTCGTCGTCAACAGCGCCCGACTTGTTTACACAACAGTGAGAAAGAACGCACACAAGCCGGCACGACTAGTAAAAAATTCAACAGCGACGTATCCAAACAGCAATGCGGTAGCAGAATGTAGCGGGTCACTGTAGAGGCAGCAGTGTGATTCGAGTCAAAAAGAAAAAAAAAGAGCGAACATGCAACCGTCAGCAATCGACAAAACATGAGCCAACACGTGAAGTGAGGTTTCTTGACGCGCGAGTAGAGTTTATGACGTCCATTGTACTAAAGGAACGCTATATACTGAGACAGAGAGAGATAGAAGCAGTCTTGTGGGGGCTCGGAACGAGGGTAGATGATCAAGCAGGCACTCGCTCCGTTTGGTACAGTCTTCGCCAGAAGTTTGCAGCCCCCTTTGCTCACGCCAGCTGGACACACGGCGAGGCGTGTTGCAAATAGCTCGCCTTTCTGGGACCTTCAGAAGAACAGGCGTGTGCACAGGGGGCGCATGTACTTTTTGATAATGACTGTTGTCGCATTGATGTAGGTTAGTGCGGCGAGTAGTATTATTCAAGCACCGAGTTTGGGACGCTTCTCGACACCTCAATGCACGTGATTGTGAGAGTGGTCACTGAACGCCACATATATGCAAGTGGTCAAGACAGCCTCAGTCCAGCAGGCATTGCTAGGCGGTCAGAACCGTGACCACATGTTCAGGTATGGACACAGTGAATGTTTTTCATAACGATCATCAGGTTTTCTAGATTTTTTTTTTGCTGTGTGTTTGTGTTTCCCAGTAGAACTGTTAGGGTGAACTTCAAGCCCATATCGGGGCTCAGTACCAGAAGTCCAGAATTCCGTGGGAACACCAGGAACACCACAGAAGACGTGATTATTATTACTAGCTGGGGCTTGGCTGTCTTAAAGCTCCTGTGTCGATTTCCACTCGCATGAGAGAGCCACGCAAACCGATGCCTTTTTGTACTGTGAACGGAACACGAACAACTTCTGGCAACTCGTAGCCAAGAATCGTGCGATGTTACATCGGCAGCCCTCCGGAAGGCACTGCTCTGAGGTACTTTTCAACGATTCGGGTTAACAGCATGCGTGACGTTTCACGTCACGCTGCAGCCCTGATGTGTCAAGAGTTTCTGCTTCGATTTTGAAAGCATTCGGCAGTGATGTAACGTAGATTGCGGCGCAGACCATTAGAAGCATCTGCAACAAGCTCACTTTCTGTGAGGCACGCACTCATGTAGCCCACACGATACGGTCAGGTTTGTCATAAAACTTGATTTAGCACTCTATAGACTGCCTATAGACCTCTCGCAGACCACTTTGCCTGCCGATGCGGCTGTCCTTTTTGGTGTATAAAGTATATTAGCTGTCTATAGAGAACAGTCGTTCACGAGTCAAGTTCCTTTCGAGTTGTAACGTCCACAGACGTCTGAGCAGGTTGTCTGCTGTAAGTCCTAGAAAATTGTCCACAGGAACTGCAAGGACATAAGTCCATAGGCTGTCTATAGACAATCAATAGCCTTCACAAAAACACGTCTGCGCCCTTTCTATAAACTGCCCAAATAGTTTTTTTTTTTTTTTGTGATGGATGATTCACATCCGATGCCAGAATAATTTTTCTTGTGAGAGAAACCTGCAGTTGCACGAAGTCCAGCTGGCATGCACAGCTGTAATCACTATATTTCAGTGAAGATAGCCGCACTCAGCTTTCTCACCTCCATTGCAAACGAATTCGGATAGTCTATAGATTATCTTTAAACTTCAAATTGACTGTCTGGCTTTCTCAGTGTGCTTGACCTTTGTACCTTACAAACGCAGACATTCTAAAGACAAAAAAAACATTATATCCAGTTCACTTGTTCCGATTGCGGTCCATACACTTCCAGACTGGTAGTCTTTAGGGATCCCACGAACAGCTATTCAACGAAAAGTGGGAAGTCATAACCCTAAAGGCAGTCTGTATACATCCATGGCTTCACTGCAAAACATTCGTAGACTTTCTGTAGAGTGTCGAAATAATATTTATGCGAAAGAAGGCCCAACGATTTAGCGGCGATTGTACGGCACAGCGCACGCAATGTAACGTGGCTTAGGATTGGTGCCCAATGCTCTAAACTTAAACTTCTTCTGCACCTTCTATACACATGAAACTATGATTAATACAAAGCCTTTGTTAGAGTTGAGAAGCACTGTAAGAGTGATAAGAACCATGCCGAACGGTTCATTTGCGTATTCGCTTTCGATACCTTCTTCATAGGACGCTTTAGAGCACGTGGCTAGAGAGGCCGTCTTTGTGTTCTTACTCTTGAGAATGCCGAGGATGCGTGCTCACGATTACTGACCTGCCAGTCGTGGTGCTTCATATCGCGTTTATTTGCAGCGAGGCCAGCACTAAGGTAACACGTGAGTCGGCACGCACAACAACGAGAGCACTGCGCATGTGCGGACTTGCTGCTTATTTTTCGTAAATAGGAGGTTGGATCACATCGTTTCCAAAGCGCCGCATTAGCCAGCCTTACATGTGCAGCTGCAAACTTTTCTAGCAAAGAGCAAAAGACCACGTGTGGCATAGTCGGAAGGTACTTGTACACGCAGTGCTGCATTTTCTTTTCAGGAGCTGAGACTTCGGGAAGTTTACGGTCGACAAGACAACCTGATGTGTTCACGCGAACTTGTTTTTTTTTCTCTCCCTTTCTCCTAACGCAGAGCTAACAGGTCGATGCGTTTAATCATCGCGTGCACCGAGTCGAACACAACGCATACATAAAGAGGAAGTGAAGTGCAGGCAATTAACATCAGCCCTCGTAATGGGGCTGTTTCAAACAGACGGTGGTCCCTATATAGAAGACTAGCGGAATGCTTATGTTCCACCTCGGTAATTCCGTGCACCGTTATATGCAAGCTGAACTTGTGACTGAATCGACCAGCAGCGTTCGAAGGCCCAGTCACATTTACAAAGCGTTTCGCCACAGCCTGCGCCGTCAAAATTCTTATTGCATCTCCTAACCGCGTCCTTTCCAATTTGTGTATAGAGCGAATAGGTCACATGGTCAAAGCAGCAATAAAATTTTGGGATATAGCCCGATGAACAAGACGTAACACGGGTGTGAAGATAGACTCTGAAGAGTTCGTCTTTAACTATCTCTCTCTCTCTCTCTCTCTCTCTCTGTTAGTGCCTCCTGCGTCCTTTTGGTGAAGCCTTTTAATCCGGTTGCATGTTAAACATGGTCTGTTAGTTTTATGTTAACCACGCTTCTTATTTCTAAGCTGGAGGTAAGTTTGGCAACCTCCGTTTCCTGCTCACTTCGTTAGGCGATGCAGAGAAAGCGCAATCATTTCAAAGGAAACGGCAAGAATTTCAGCAGGGCTCCGTTGCTCAACTGTACTGAGCATTCACTGTCCTTTCACCAATATTTACATTAGCACACGACCCCCTTATCACCTATTTTTCTCATATTTCGTCCTTCCTGCCTTTTTTTTTCCTTCCATATTTCAAACGATATATCCTTGAATGCCGCAGTTACGATATCTAGTTGGTTGCTTGGATTGCGAAACTTATCTAACCAGCACATTTTAACTAGCTAGTAGACGCAAACGATTGCTGGACACAGACATTGGGCGTTGGCGATGCCAATATCCGTCCAATGTGTCCAATTCAATTGTGTCGGTACATGTTTCATCACACGGTAGTTATCCTGAGGCGACTGCAATATATTGCATACAGTACGTGAGAGACAGAGAAAGAGAGAGAATGAAGCGATAAGGGAAATCAGGAAACTTAGCCAAGCTTAGTCCCATTGGCTACCTTACACTGGGAAAGGACGACTGCGAAGACATCCAGAATTCTTCAGCATTGCCCACCTTCAACTTCCAGTAACAGCAGAGCCCGGAATTAGCGAGGCGAAAGTGTGTACTGATACTCTAAGCAACAACCGCGACTCAGAGCATGTAGTCGGTGGCGGCGGAGGAGGAGGCGGCAGCGGCGCCGTCACGATGCGTCATCTGCGCCGGTCTGCGGCCGTGGTGCACGGCGGCCTCCTGCTTGGACGGTGACGACCTGTGCGACGACTGGGTCAAGCCGGCGCCGGCGCCTCCGCCCTTTCTCCGGCTTCGGGCGCAAGCGTGGCAGCTGCTGTGGTGGTGCTTCAGCGTGGCGTCCGAGTCCGTGGACGTGGTCGTGTCCGCCCTGGTGCGGGCGGCGATCTGCTGAGCGCGCTCCTTTCGCAGCTGGCGACGCGTCTTCTTCGCCCTCTGAGCCGCGCCGACGGTCGTTCCGGCAGGCGTTGTCGTCCCCGGGAAATATCTCGTACTCCTTGGTGACGAACTCGAGGTCCAAGTCGAGGATGCCTCCTCCCCGAGCGCCCCTGTCACCGTAGCACTCGGCCTCGAAGACCGGTTGAAGCCTGCTGCTGGACTTGGCGCTTTGCCTCTGGGGGCTGTAGAAGGAACATAGCTGAGCGGGATCGTGGACCTGGTAGGCGGACGGGTCCTGCTGCTGGAGGATGCTGTCGAACCACCGCCGAGGCTTGTCCTCGCTGACCGACGGTCTTGACTGCCGGGACGCACCTCCACAGGGCGACGCGAGGGATGGACTCCCTCCAGTTTCGTGCTGGAACCTCACGGGAGACGCCGCCGGCGAGCGGTCGCTATAAGTCACGACCGGTATCGGACTGGAACTGGTGCTGTGAAGCGCCAGCGGACTCTCCGGGATGCTCTGGGTCGGGAAACAGGAGGTGATGTGTTCCTGGCGCCTGTACAGGTCGCTGATCTGGCCCGCCGTCCGAGACGTCGCCATCGGAATGACGGCCGGTGTCACTGCGTGTGGTACCGGGTTCGAGCTGCATCGGGGTCGAAAGCCCGCGCTGTGTCTGACGGGAGAACAGCTGGGCGACCGCGAGCTGCTCCGAGCCGCCGCAGACGCTGGAGACTGCGGCGATTCGTTAATGGTGCACGAGAACCGGTAAGTTCGAACGGGACTCAGCACGGCGGGCAGAGGTGCGGCGGCCTGCAGTTTCCGGCGCACAGGACTCGCCGACGAACACCTCTTGTGCTCCGGGGACAGGACACGACCCGTCGGTCCGCTCGGCGTGTTGTTGTTGTTCAGGGTCATGCTCTGAGAGCGCACGTGGGGCGACGACGTCACCCCGGTCAGGGGCGACGGGCTCCTGGCCACGGACTCGTAGATGTGCTGCTGGATCACGGGTGACTCCGGGGCTCCACCCAGGCAAGACGGCGGCGGAGTCCGGCTGCAGAGGGCTTCGACGGAAGACGTCGGGCTCGGGCTCGCCTCACGGCGGTCTTCGGAGTTGGAGGAGAGCGTGGAAGGGTCGTACGAGGTGTCGCTGCTGTCGTGCCGCTGCATCCAGTCCAGGACGCGGCGGCGCCTGGACCACGAACCCAGCAGGTCCTGGTCGCGGCGCCTCTTCTGGCGGATGATGCTTTCGCACTCCCAGCGCACGATCTCGAGCTCGACACGCAGAAGTGCCATCTCGTGCGCCAGGCCGTCGTCCAGGACAGCATCCGGACCGCCTCCGAGAGTCGCGGCGGTTGCACCTCCGGGCGCATGCGCTGCCGCGGCGCTCGCCCGGTAGATGCCGTTGCAGACGTTACCCCCGCAAAGACGGTGAGGCGGTGGTGGCGGCGCCTGGGGAGCGGCGACGGCTCCAGCGAAGCTTTCTTCGCTAGTCTCGGCTGTGATAGTGCGGCCGAGACCGGAGTCCGTGTCCGACACCTGCAAACCATGAGACGTCAACCAAACAGTCAGTGTCCCTGAACGCCCTGTGAATGACATCGGTATTCTATACCATGCAGCGAAAGACTCCTTATGTTGCCTATGAACGAAAGAAATTTCGTGAACGCCATAAGTGATTCGATCAATGGGGACACCGAGCTACAGTGGCTCTCACCGAGCTGTTCCACGGCGCTATAGGAACGACCAGCACTCGACCTTCCCACGTGGCCTTCGTCACAGCGATAGCTCAACCGGTCCCAATTTTGCCTAGCTTCGATGATATGGCGAGAACTTGCATGTCCTGCCTCATTTGACCAGTAGGCAACAGAAAAAAAAACTTTACTTGTCGAGTTCAAGAAGCCCAGGCGAGCATTGGGCGTTGCACATTGATTCACGTACAGAGTTCTGCCTCGACGTGTGCGCACAGTTTGATTAGTTTTGCAGCGGTGTTGTTACTTCACACGACTGAAAAGAGCTCTTTCCATTTTGTCCGCTCCAAAAACGTACCCTCCGAACGTGCACCGAATATCGACGGAAATGTAGCGCGAGATCGGTTACGATCAGGTACGACCTGCCCGATTCCACCATCTTGCTTTGGTCCCATCACCAACTTCTTGCAGTGCAGGGAATTCAGGGGCTCGTATCAACAAATCAGAAGCGAGCGCCAGCTGCGTCGGCGGAAACGTGTATGAATGTGTTTCACGCGCTATCAGAGATGGGAGGAGCAGTGACTCACTCGCTCATTGCGCGATATACTATAGTCAGTGACAAAATTTGCTTTTCTTTTTTTTTCCTGTGCCACAGCAACGTCAGAAAGAGCTCTGGCTGCCAGTACAGTTATTAGACGTCTCGGTGCTCGTACTTTCACCGGAGACGAAGTGTGTATAATTAAGGAGCACGTACTATGTGCCGTGATAGTCGCCCATTTCCACTCCTAATTTACTCCGCCGCAGAAGAGGAATGTAGAGTGACGAAACTAACTTAATGGAACCGACTATTAAGTAAAGCAAATTAGACCGTTGTCTCACGCGCACTCATTAACGCATGTGTCAATATGCGGTGAACTGTCCTAGCGGTTTTTTTTTTTCGTTTTTTTTTTTCGCGGTGGATTTAAGAAAAAGCTTTAGCTCGGGTCCAACTTCGATCCCGCCTATACAAATACATGTAAAATGATGAAATGCTTCTCTGAGATAACTCCTAGACCGGTTTGAATGAAATGCGTCGTATTTAAGAGAACACGTTACATTCTAATGACTGTAGGAAGCGAACTTTTGATTTACAGCCAGAATTATTTCGCAAAAATTCACGAAAATTCGTAAGCCTGAAAAAAAAACATAAAAGCACGAAGTTTACAAATTCTCAGCTCTGCACCAAAAAGAAATATTACATTCGTTCATTCATTCATTCGTTAAAGAGTCCAAAACATACAAAGTTGGTATAATAATTTACAGTTTACGTGGATTCGTTACAATGTTTACAAGGCTATCGCAAAAGTTGTTTTCGCAAGTTAGTAATATACTTCACAGGTGCGTACAATAAATCAGTTTGGTCCGCCGTTTTAGATGTAATATTAGGAGCAGTTTACAGAATTTTGATATTGGTTTCTTTATTACTGAGTTACAGAATTGTAAAAGTGATAGTTTCGTTTTTAAAATATGGCGATATTCAAGAATTGTTATGAAGAAATGGACTACCTAAATTGAAATTTCGCTTCCTCCAGTCACTAGAATTTTACTTTTGTCTTTTTTTAATCGCAACAAACCTCGTCAAATTCTGTGCAGTGGTTGCCAAGAAAAACTATTTCTCCGTTCTCATGTATTTAGATGAGAGACCCCTCGCTAAATCTTCCTTTTAAGGCAATTTACGGAAGATTTATGGCCGCGTCCACACAATCGGGAGGATTGGTCGGAATTCGGGAGTCTCCCGGACAAAGCGGGAGGGTTGGCAGCTATGTTTAAATCTTCACGTGATGAAGCTTTCTTCCCGGTTGGCTTACACGACCGATAACTTTCGCTCTTCCACACGGAGTTGGTGACAGATATACTAAGGAGCGAGGCTCTTCAATCAAAACTGCACGGAGAGGCTTGCCTGGCCGCCCGCCTAACGTGCTACACCCAATTAGTACCACCTGCGCAAGTAGTTACGCATCTTTCATTACGTCGATACGGTTATCAAGTAGTCATATTTAATTTCGCGGCTCCTTGTTGGGTTCTACAAATGCAACAGACATCATTTTCTACACCCTCGTGGCGTTGAATAAGCGAGGCTTTCATCGGGCTCACCTGGCACGGAGGAAACGACTTCCTGTTGTCTGTGCTCGTCGTACTGCAAAGAAGGGAGAAAAAGATATTCAGCGGTGATTTAACAGATTTCGCGGTTAGTGTGAGAGAAAGGCGTCGGCATCTCGTCGCACCTCTCTGAGGCCCCGGATGCATGGTTTTAAACCGCGTTCACCACATTGCAAAGCGTTGTTCGGGAGCTCACTGGGCGCACGTCCCGCCTTTTCGAGGAGAGCAGTGCAGCTGACGGTATTCCGGAGCAGATCAGCGTCAGTTGCACTATATGTACCACGTGACCGGCTCCGCACACTTCCCCACGGAAGCCGACTTCCGCTTCCGGTTCCACTACCGGTTCCGCTTCCACTCCCGGTTCCGCTTCCGGTTCCGGAAGCCAGCTTCCGGCTTCCGGAGAACGCTTTGTTTTATGAAAAAAAATTCCGAAAGTTGTGTCCGTAGCGCGGAATCAAACCAGGGACCCCTCGCTTCCGAACGCGCGGCGCTAACCACTACGCCACGAAGCGCACATAGACACATGCACCACGATGGCAATAAATACCCAACATTAACGAAAGGCCGCGTTTCTAGCGCGTTTCTAACGCGTTTGTGGTAGCGCGTCACGGCTCGTGTAAGAAGCTGGTGTAAGACGCTGTGGCCTCTCCGCCTTACCTTCAACGTGTTTCGAACGCGCTGCCCAAGGCGGTGGCAAGTCAAGTTCAAGTCGAGGAGCGTTTATGAATACGGGGGGTATACTCTCTCAGCAGTCATGTGATGGCGTCGGCAAACGCGGTGCACGTTCCGGCATGTGTAAATGGCTGCGTAAGACGCTGTGGCCACTCCCCCTTACTAGAGAGTACTGCACGTTTCTAACGCGTTTGTGCTAGCGTCCCCTTAAGCGGGAGATCCGATGATTCCCTCCGGAGCTTCGCCCACTCATCATCATTCACCCCGTGGATATGCTGTGATTTTTTCCACTTTGCCATTCCTTATACTAACGCATTAAAAAAGAAATGGCAAGAGTACGCTTTAGTCACGAACGACGCGAAGTCATTTCACCAGCTCTGGAAGTGCGAACTACTGTGACGTCATCCAGAGAGTCGGCGCTCATCGCCTCGTCCTGCTGAAGCAACAACGCACTTCGCTACAGTTCTTTACCGTTTCGTTCTGGAAATTGGCGATGCAGGCTGGCTGAAACGCCATGCCTACAGCTCCCCCAGACACTAGCGCCAGTGTTTCCCCTAGTGAGTTTTGTAGGACTTAGAGTGACGTGGATGGTGTGTCTCACCTGTGCAATCGTGCCAGGTGCCTCTCGATGCCGCTGGGTGGGAAGGAGAGCCTGTGCACGGACCCCGGTTGGCTGCTGGGACCCGGCGCCTGGCTCGTGGGCTGCTCCAGCTGGGGGCGCTCCGGGAACGGGTGGTGGCCCCTGGGCTGGAAGTCGCCCCCGAGCTGAGGGCCCTGTCCACGCTGCTGCTGCTGCTGCTGGTGGCGGTGATTGTACGCGACACCGTGGCTGGGACGGAAGCTCAGGGTTGACTCGCGCGAACTGCGTTCCTGCGGGATTGCCGAGGGAGAGATAGAGGAATGTGAATGGGAATTCAATCGATTTACCGATTCACTCGGTCAATAATGAATCGATCGACTGAGTGATCGATTGCTGATTGATTGTAACTTATCCACTGACTAGTTTTTGGACTGGTTTCTTTCATCGACGGTCTGATTGATTCATAAAATCATTCGTTCATCGACCGACTCACTCAGTGTGGAGTATCGCATCTGTATGCCTGGCTTTGATTGGTTCAAACTGAGCCACTCGTTTACTCTATGATTCATTGACTTATAATCAGTTCATGATTAAATTTAATGGCTGATCTATTACTGATTATCTATTTATTAATGTATCCATTCGTTGGTTAATTAACTGGCTGGCCTGGTTGATTGGTTATTTGATTCATGCATTCATTCGCTGGCTAATTCACTGACCGACCGACCGACCGACCGACCGACTGACTGACAGTATGCAATTTCCTTTTTGTATGTTTGAACTTGCATCTGAAAGAGTCTTTGATCTAGAAACGTTATTGCGTTTACCAGTGAGATCATAAAGCTCTGAGCATGACTTTGCCGAGGGACTTGGGACCTCTGTCAGGCTTTCTTCGCTTTCATTCGCAAGCTCCATTTGATTTATCAAGGGATCAATAAATTTCAAAATTTAACCTAAAATTTAACAACCCCGTAGCAACGCAGAAGCTTTCGAGATCGACACGCCGTAGTGGTGAGCTACGGGTTCACTTTGGTCTCCTGGTGTTGTTTGTCGTGCACGTGTGTCATAGCCCTCGACTACTTCGCTTTCGGTCGGAACACAGCAGTTACGGCCCAGGAATCGTACCCACGACCTCGTATTCAGCGGCAGAATGCCATGATGTTGTGTAATTTTATTGAAAATATTTATACATGTTATCTACAGGCAACCAGTGGAATTTCCAACACCGGTTACACGGGTTAAAGAACGGTCAGCGAAAAAAGATGAGCAACGCACACGTGTCAATGTGGTATTACGTTTCTTATCGAGGGATGTTTGCAGCCTTATCTAACGATTGTGAGCAGCCCGCGTTTCTATGGGACGCAATTGGAACAATGGAAATTGACTTATGAACATCCATCTATATACATACATATATACCTTCTCTGACAAATTGACGTTTATAAAAAAGCAGTGCAGTCTAGCTGGAGTTTTTAAGTAGCTTAGAGGCTGTCTAACTACATTTTATAAGGAACGTAACTGCCTGTAGTGGGGCAACAGACTAAATGATCTTAACCACCACACACATGGCCTCCAAGATCTGGCATCATGCGTCGCCTGATTTCGGAGGCCATGTCTGCGGTAGTTTAGATTATTTGGCCAGATCTCGGGGGCAATGCTGCACGGCTCTCGGTTCTGGTGTGCATGGAGGAAGGACATAACGTAGAGATAGCATTACGTCATGCAGCAAGCCTTGGCAAGCGAACTCTCTCTGAAGCTATTCCCTTCGCCTTTTCTCTCGCAGTATCAGCCTAACACGTGACCTCTGAGGCTCCGCGTATTGGCCGACAATCTTTGGTTCACGGTAGTTTTTAATCAATGCGCACTGACTGCTGAGTGGCAACACTAAAATCTACCGCACGCTTCTGACGTGATGATCACGTAATGGACCGATACGTTTGGCTTCGATCGTGTTGCGTAATGCTCTCTATATATATAATGCGTTCGCTCCTCCGTGCTCGTGTGCGGCCCCCGGCAGCCACTTGCTTCTTCGCTTTCCTGCCGAGAGAAAGCCGGGGGCGCGCGGTACGCTGCCACGTCGCGTCGATATAAATGACACGGCCACTCGGAAACATTTCGACGTCGTTTGTATGCACCGCCAGTATGCCGAGAAACAAATTGCTCGCGCGGATGGCCACGGACAGATAGACCGAGGCAGCCAAGCTGCTCGCTTACACATCTATAGGCCTGCAGATCTCTCACGAGTCCCAGAGGAAGCCACTCTTTCTCACACTATACCAAAGATCCGCAGTGGAGGTCTCAGCGATATCTATAGACAGCGACGTGACCAGAAACGTAATGTCCACTTGGCGTGCTCGCGGTCTCTTCCCTCGATGTATATCAATTTTATAAGCCTGTTTTCTTTATTTATTTCTTTCCTGCTTGCCGAGTCGATCGCTTCCGTTTCCTTATATATCGCGCACTCGCGATCGAATCTTCACTGTATATAAATGTGCACGGGGGTAAGAAATATTGAGCGCTTGAACGGGCAGAAAGCGGCCGTGAATGAATGAATGTTCGAGGTATCGGTCTTTCGTTTTCACCACTCGTAGCTAATTCCGAACTGAACCAGTCTATAGTAGGCTGCACTTTCTGACGTCAGTGGCTATTCCATTCCAGAGTCTGACGTCTAAGTACTTCGATTAGCGCGCGCTAAAGAAGGAAACTAAGTGCGCCTGCGTTTAGAACAATTACAGAAGGCAGTTAAATGATCCGTATATGTTGAATCGTATCTGTGGAATACTGCATTCGTGTTGGAAGGGTTCGGAAGTATGCTTGAACAAGGTTGGGGGGAGGGCGTGGATTGTCTAATGAAGGGCGGACGGGACATTTGCTGAGAGCAAGCGGGCGCAGAGCAGCCGATCCATTTATTCATTTATTGACTGACCGACCGACCGATGGATCGATCGACTGATAGATTTCATCTGGCTTGGCTTAAAGGTCAAGAGCTACGCGGGTTCTATTGGAAGTCACTGTATTGGAGGGCTCCGGTTTAATGGAGGGCTCTGCTAACAATGGGTGTGTAGCTCCTAAACGTGCATTTCAATCACCAAGTACACGAGCATGTCTGCATTCGGCTCCTATTCCAATGAGTTCACCCTGGACGGGAGTCGAGCAGCTACATTATGCTCAGCACTGTGGAGAAAAGAAAAAAAAAAGAAATTCGAGGACACATAAGCACTTCTTATGAGTTGTGAATGCGAAAGCATTACTGTCCAATTGAACGTCTCTGAGCGGTCTTTTGAATGATGCGCTGGCGAGTAACGTTTTCTCGTTTTTTCTAGCTGCGGGGTATATTTTATCCAAGTTTTGCGATTAAATTGGTGCGGGTTACTTTTTTCTTGTACAGCTTCTACGTTAGCAAGTTGGCTATATACCGGAATTATTTGGACGATATTGCTCGGAAATTCAAGGACGCCGCATGCCACCTGCGCGACGAGAGAACGAGGGAGTAGCAGCGGCCACAAGGCCTGCAGGAGCGCGCAGCAGCTAAGCCCAGTGGGGGTGAAAAAAAGAGGGAGAGATACGGAATGCGCACCGGCTTTCGAGAGCGAACGGCGCCACCCGCACCTCGCCTAGCCTCGCCGACGACAACCCGTCATGCTCCGCGGGGTAGCGCCGCCGTAACTGCTCCGTCGAGGCGCACTGGTGACGTGGCGTCGCGGCAATGCCCTCTCCTCTAACGCAACACCTGGCGCGCTATCGCCCAGCAGGTGTTCCAATTCGCCCGTTCTGCTGCGCCGAGGCGCACTCGTGGCGTGGCGTCGAGGCAAATGGGAATTTAGGTGCCGTTACGTTGCTACTGCCGGCTTTTTCGCTCGATGGGCCATTCGATGCTTTCGCATCAATAACTTGAGTGGAAGAATGACGTCATCACGTACTCAGTTATTGCGAGGCAGCCTCCTCTGATGCCGTTCTCTCCCGGCTTTCTTTTTTTTTTTTTTGGGTAATCATGGGAATCGTGCGCATCGCGCAGTGAATCATGGGAACGTGGCTTGGTTCGTGGTAGGTTTGAGTTCTCGCTTGCCGCCGAAGTTGCCGCCGCTTTTTCCACCACGTGCCGCTCGCTTTCTACTCGCCGCCATTAGAACGCCTTTAGATTTTAGCATCCATACCAGGAAACACCACTAGAGCCTTCGGTGTGTCCGCACGATTAGCCTTGCGTTACAACTTCCGAGCGGCGCAGCAGACAAGCGGGCGACGAGCCCATCCGCGCCGGCACACTGAGAGGAAACTAAAGACCACCGCCTGCCATGACGTGATTGGGTGTTTTACCCATGATTTCTCGTTTAATTCTTCGTGACAAGATTGACACGCTCCTAGCTTCCTTTTTCTCTTCCTGCTCAACACCATGTGGAACCCCGTTGCCACCACGGCTGGTGGCGCGTCCTCCAAAACACACGTCTCTCGACTTGCCTGCTGCTGTGGACGCTAGAATGTGCAGTTCGTGGCACAAGAAAATGTGCGCCGCGCGCGTCTAACAGCGTGAGTGAGGCGCAATCAATGTGCCCGCGACGATATATGGAGCCGTGTTAGGGCCCGTCACGCAGAACATGTAGAGTGTCTTTCGCGAACGCCCTCTCGCGCAGCTTGCTGCAGCTCGTGCGGCAACCAGCGCCGAGCTAATCTCGTGCCACCCGTAATGAACACTACATCTCACACGGGACAAAAGTACATGTCATTAAGGACGAGGGAGCGAAAAAAGTGGAAGAGAGAAACATCCGGTCGTTCGCACCCCCAGGCCCACACTGGTTCTCTTGCCAAGAGGAAAACAGCGAACGCGCGGGACACGCCGTGGGGAAAAGAATTAAGAGAAATGATGCCGAGAACGAAGATAAACTAACTGCTCCGTAAAGGGGAGAAAAGGGAAGGAGAACGAGGGGGAAATGAGAGAACAGAGGAAACGTATAAAAGGGCTAACACAGCGGGGAGGAAACAGGAGCCAGAAAGATAGCGGTGCTTTTTGAAAGGATCGATGAGAAAGGCGTGGGTCGCTAAAGTCTCTTTGTTTGCGCTGTCTCTGTTCCCGATTCCTTTTTTTCCCCGACGACTACGGACCCTCTCAACTGAGTTTCACTCCAGGACGAGGCCGTTTCCTCACTGTCCTTCTTTCCCCCTATCCTCCATCACTCCTCAAACACGTCTTTCCTCTTTTCCAGCCAATGCTCACTCTTTCCTAAAGCGTTTCCTCCTATTGCACCCCTTCTTTTTTCTACTGTAATATACCTTTTCCCGCCTTTCCCGTCATATTCTAGGCAAGCTTCGCTTCCCTGTGTTCCATAGTTTCCATATTTCCTAATTTCCTCCTCCCATTTCTACTTTTTCTCTTCCTGACTGCCCCTTCCCTCATTTCCTGCCGGTGTTCTCTCCCTAATCACCATCTCTCGTTCGTTCCGTTCCTCCTGTTTTCGCACACTCATCCCTTAGCTTCCAGTTACCACTTCCAAAACCACATTCCCAATTCCTTCCCTTTTTCTCGTCGCTTCCGCCTACCACTTCCCTATCTTATTTATTTTCTATGGCAACCCTGTGCGCCGGATCCGGGGCGCGCGACCATGGCGCTCATCCCCCTCCCCCCAAAAAAACCGTTTCGTTCTCCCCAAAACTCGTTTCTCCTTCCTCTCATCCCATCGTTCCGGGCTCTCCCTTTCTACCCAACGACCCCGCCTGCTCGAGGCCATATAGAGAGAGGGCGGAGACACCGAGAAAGCGCACCCAATTGCTGCGTCCTGAAATTAATCACCACCGCCAGCCCGTGCCTCGCGCGCTTCTTTGAGCGATGACCATGTCGCCGGCGTCCCGTTCGCGGGACGACGGCGTGCCTTCTCTCTCCCCCCCCTACCCCCTTTTTTTTCTTTGTTCTATCTCGCACGTCTCTCGAGATGGCTTTTTGAAACTGTGTACTACAAGAGCTCTCCACCAATCCTTCCTCCTCCCTATTTTGTTCTTCTGGTCAGCATGCCCTCACCCCCTTCCCCGTCTTTCTCTCCCTCTTCTTTTGCTGACATCCTCCAGGATGTCCTCGCTTACACTACGTCCATTGTTTTCTCTCCAGTCCAAGAGCTCCCTGCGCTCCCGTTTCATCCCGCGACTCGCTGCAGTTGGCGCGGGGAAATAGGGAAGAGAGCGGCTAGATTCATCGCATTTGTTCCGTTTTTTTTTTCGACTTGTCCCTGGTTGTCCCTGTCTTTTTCTTGCCACTTACATTTCTAGAGACGCCTTCGGTTCTGATTCGTCCCCATTGTTTTCCCGTCTAAGGAGATACGAGATCCCCTCTCGCTGCTTCTCGTGTAAGGGAAGAAGGGAATTAAGGAAGGGTTGCCTCGATTGTGGTGCTGGAGTACTAGGGAAGGAAGTGAGGGAAAGCGTGGGTCGGCCAGCGTCTTGCTGGAATTGTCCGCGTCGCTTCTGCGCCTGAACGCCTCACGGCCCCGTCTCTTTAGTGGTCGTTGCCTTACCACTGATCCGTCTATCGCACGTCGGCGTGTCCCCCCGGAAAACCCACAAGCGAGATCGCGAGAGTGCACGATTGCTTGCACTCACTCGTTGTCCTTCCTTTTTGTCCCCGTTTTCTTGCTCTCTTTTTTTTTTCCTCTTTATTTGTATCTCAAGGAAGAGCTGCACCAACGTCACGCACGCCATGGACGTTCTTATATTTACTTCCCCGTTCGCAATACGAAAGGCATTCGAAGGCATGGCTTTAGACGTAGAGGTCACAGCAAGGAAACGGGATATGGCGGAAACGTCGATCGCAATACACGGTAATAAATCCTGACCCTCCAGAGGTCAGAGGTCGCGGTTATGCGAGGCTTGAAAAAACTCTAGCTGCATATGAGCGCATATATATATACATCTGAGAGCCAAGTCGCTTTCGACTACTCCAAATTTTGGATATTTTCACAGTATGCTGCATTATCACGTTTGAACGCTACTGATAGCAGGGCAGAAAGGGAGGAGATGTATGTTTTAAGTTCAACAGAAAAAAAAAGTTGTGAGAAGGTCGGAGTGTCCAGAAAAGGGCACCGACTATACTTCACGCATATGGAGAAAATAAAGCATGCGGAATAGTGACAAAGAACGGTGCTTCAAAAAGTAAAGACGAAAAAAATGTAAATATCTATTGAGAACGCCTGCTTTTATACCATGCTTTCAGGATTTACGTCAACGTCAACGTTTGCGCATACACCCACGAGCAGCATGAGCTGGGAACACCGAGTTTGTTCTCAAGCAACGATTTCTCGAGACCTGTCGATTCGCACCTGACTTGCGAATATATGTATATCAAGTAGCTTTCTCGGTGGATACATTTGCCCGGTGCGTATCTTTTTTTTTTTATTGTGTTCAGCCTAGGTTCCAGGCCGCAATACGGCCTCTCCAGTGCAAATTTTCGCCCTACCGTCTTGTATGCTATATCGTGCAGGTATACGCATTGTTTACTCGTATGCGCATTTCTGCTTCCGCATGCGGATCGTGTGAGATTTGTCTGTGATATATCTATTTGTGGGTGCCCTCGTTTTTCACCATGCCAGTAGGCTCGTACTGTTCCCTCCGCTTCGGAACAACAGGAATTTTAAACTTGTCAAGAACAAAGAGACAACTTGTCTTCAGCAAAGAGAAATGACAAATAAATTGCCACTGCGCCTTTGATGTGGGGCTCAGCTTGCACGGGCTGTTTTCTCCGCAAACCATCGCCTCAGTTTCAATGCAGCTGATGGTGATCCACGAAAAAAAAAGAAATAAAGAAAACGACGTCCTCCCATGGAGACGGCGGTCTGTTTGAGCCTTTGTACTCGAGAATCAGTAATGCAGGTCAAAGTGTTTGCTGTTGGGGCTATACCTTACTCCACCCAGAACACGCAAAAGGACGCTAGCGAAGGACTGAAAAAGGTTGATAACGTTCTTTTTTTTTAACACGAAAGTGTTTTATGCCGGGGTCCACCAAGACTTCACTGACGTATTTCCGTCACGGAAATACGTCACACGAACATACACGAACATAATACAAAGAAAGAAACCAGAAGAAAAAGTTCCACAAACATGCAAAATTTGGAAATCGAACCCACGACCTCTCGGTCCGCGACGATAGATCGCCGAGCGTTTAACCCATTGCGCCACAAACGCATTTGCAGAGAGCTACACAGACGCGCCTTATATATCTAACACTCCTCCGTGTACCCGCGCTCTTGCTCGGGGCGGTGCCGCCGCCTACGAGCAGAAAAGAGAAGTACTGCATTATGACACTAACGCGCACCGACAGTGAACGCTTCGGTGGTCTCAGCACTACGACGCCTCGATGCCAGCATTCGAAGGGACGCTGGCATCAAGAAGCACTACCAACGCCAGGTGGCGTTCACCGTACTCAGCAGAGCGGAGCGTGGCCTCCGCAATTAGCTCTGAAAATGTTTCTGAAGTTGATCGCGGAGGCTGCAATTACGACGCGCTGTACGCGCTGATTTGACTCGGTGACGATTCAGTTACGTGCTTTGTCTTGCGCGTTGTATTAGTGTGTCAGTTACGTGCTTCGTCTTTCGCGTTGTGCTAGCGTGTGCAGCGTAGTGCAGCTTCCATATGCACGACGGTTGCTCATGGTCATCGACGTTGGTAGTCGTGATGGAGGAGACGTGCCACCAGGCGTCAGCGTGGGTGCATCAACGCCTAAGGGCGCTTTAGCCACAAAACACCAATAGACATTATATATCAATGTGCAATAAACATTACACTACTTCTGTGAAGACACGTTTCACTTTCGTGTTCTATACCGATTCCTATATAAGAGGGATCAACCACATTTTTTCTTTTTTTCGTGTTTCGTGTCATTCCACCTGTTCACATAGCAATCAAGCGTTATAGAAAAACCGCTCACCAGGATTCGCACCTTAAATACCACAGAAATCATGTATCTACCAATTAGTGAATTATCCAATACGTCACAATGCGTCAAGTTTTTTTTCTTTTCTGCTCCGTCTTTTCTCTTCAGTGCCTTCTGCCAGGCGTCAGCACTATGTCAGAAATTTATTTTATTCTATTTACTCGATGCTGCGGACCACAATAGATCCAAGCAGGACCCACTTCCATTCTTGCAATGCAATTCTTGGACATCTAACTTAGTTTCGCACGCGGCACCGCCGTGGCTCCGCCTACCTACCTGTCTACTTCTCTAGGTATCTATCGGTCTTAATATTTATCTATCCACCTGCCTAGCTGTCTTCCTATCTGTCTACTTCTCTGCCTCTCTATTCGTATATCTATTCATCTATCTACCTACCTGTCTACCTATCTATGCGTGTATCTGTCACTTCGCATATGTCTGTTAACCTATCTAGCGAGAGAAGCTAAAGCAGGGAGGTCAACAATATTTTGCCCAGTTCGCTACCCTACAGGTTGAGAGGGGGAGAGAAATACAGAAGACAGCAGTTCAATCACTCGCGCTATACGAAGCAGAGCGTGTCTACAGTCTGAGCACTCAGGTCCGTTGCCTTCTGGTACTTGTTCATTATACCCGAAGGCAGCAGACTTGAGAACAGACGTGTGATCTATCTACATACCTGTCCACCTACCTTTATACTTTCTCTGTATATTTATCCATCTACCTACTTGCCCGTTTATATATCTATATGTATATGTCGGGATTTATGCAAGTGACGGTCGTCTACGAAAGGCGCGCTCGGAATTCGATTTCGCAGCGCGTGAGCTCGCGCAGGTATGCAAGAACAGGATCGATGATTCGCCTCGTTCCAAGTATGGCGGGGCCACTGCGATCCGGGATCACGTAGTCCTCCTCACTCCCTGCCACAGCGAAGGGTCAAAATTACCTGGGAGCCAGTACCTTGCGCGCGCCACGTGAAACTGCCTTCCAGGTGGTCACATGTGCTTCAGCAACGGCGAGAAAGAAAGAAAGAAAGAAAGAAAGAAAGAAAGAAAGAAAGAAAGAAAGAAAGAAAGAAAGAAAGAAAGAAAGAAAGAAAGAAAGAAAGAAAGAAAGAAAGAAAGAAAGAAAGAAAGAAAGAAAGAAAGAAAGAAAGAATCTCGAAAGGCAGAAGCCATTTGCTAAAACGAGCAGACGAGAATCACTCGATCGTGATTGGGAAGGTGGGAAAGGCTCGTAGCCTGCTGTTCGCCCCTCTGTTCGACGGTTCTCTAATTAAACCCGCGGGGTGATCTGGAAAGGTAATCAACGCGGCGCGCTTTGAATGGAGGCTTTGAGAACGTCGATCGGAGATCGTAAAAGCCGGGACAACGCGGCGAACGCGTTTCACTGCACACGAATAGAAGGATTCTTTCACCAGGTGGCAGCGGAGTCGGAACGAGGTTCTTATACGCACAGTAATCCTTAGTTGTATCGAAATCGCTTTTACTCGAATATCCCTTTATTCGAAGCTTCTTGTGATCCCTACCGCAGTGCATGCATTTCAGACCAGACTGTTCGAAGTGCAGTAGTAAGTGACTCCGCTTAGCACGAAACGGGAAATCCCCACGGGACCGCTTTGTGCGTGGCACACACGATGACACTTTGCGTTCCTTAGTAATGCCAACCTGGTCCCGTGCAAAGAGGGCAGCGAATGTCACTCCGCCACGTGGCGACAGCTTATTGGTACTAACAGTGTCACGTGACGACAATCCGACAGACGCGGTAGCTGTTCGCGGGCGTGAACAGAGTTTGACAACTGTCAAGCACGGCTTTGTTGTTAATTACGCATTTGTACGAGCTCCGCGTGCTCTTTTGAGTGCACGTCTCAAGTTTCTACGAGTTCCTTATAGTCACTCCGCTTTTAACGAAATGCTGCTTATATCGAAGACACTCGCCTGTCTCGATGACTTTGCTTTTGCCGAGGTTTACTGTAAATTATTACGACCACTTCGGGGCGCCGCGCCTGCAATTCTGTACGCCATTGTAACACTTAAAGGAACGCCGATGAGGTGTAGTAATTACGCTTATGCAACAGCAGCACAGCCGCTCTGCTACCGCGAAAGCACGCTCGGCACGTGACCAAAGACGCAGAACCGAAACACAAGTGGCGACCCCACCGTAAAGTTCGCGCACCAGCTCGCAATGACTTCATAAATTTTTGAAGTCTGTCCGAGTCTAATTGATTCGTTATAGATAAAAAAAGGAACTGCATGACAAAGCGAATGACGAACAAAAGAGATATTCAAGCACTTTTATAAATGTTTGGTGGCGGAAAAACTACCCAAATAGAATAAAATACCTTGAAATTCGTGATGTCACACTGCACACGTCGGCGCTGTGGTTGCGGCGCGAAATTCGAGAAATGTGAAGTTCGGTCTTAATTTTCTCGGGAACTGCTATTCTTGAGATTTCTAAACAGTTTTGACTTCCCCTGTGGTCGACTTCAATTTCGAAGTCGCATTATTTGTGCTAAATTTAGTAATGAAACGGTGAATCAGCGAATATTTCCTTAGGTATGTACCTGGACATTGTAATTTGTCGTGCAAGCAATGTCTTCGTCTTCAGGTTTTCCGCCTGAACAGGCTGAATTGGGCTATATACTCCGTGTGTTCTCTATTTAATTATTTTTGAGAATTTGTTCGAACAAAAAGACAAATACATATACCTCAAGTATTTCGAGAAGTAGGAGAATCAGAATGAAGGTCGAGAACTTGCTGCAGAGAATAAGACATCATTCATGATAGCAGAGCACGGCAGAACGATGAGTTGCCAAAGTCTTCTTACGTACATTTAATAAAAGAAAAGCACAGAAAGAGTAAGCTCGCTCGATTCGCCTTCCTTGTGCAATAAGACGACATATTTCTTCAAATTCGTGCTTGATTACGCAGCGTTTCCCATGTGGATTGGTCAAGAAGTTTTGCCTAGCTCCTTGTCCATTTCCTGCTGCGATTTCGTAGCCGTGACTACAGAATGTAAAGCAAACGCATAAAAGCGAAGCCGCGCCAATGGTTACGCACAAGGCTACGTTAGAATTCGAAGGATTTATTCTCACAGGCAGGCTGTCGCAGGTCATTACGCCACTACGAAATTTAAAAAAAAAAAACTTACCGCATCCATCCATTCAGCACCCCATTTACCAACAGCTCAATTTTACGATCCGTGGGTCCACCCATCCATCTATTCCACCTATATCAAGCTTACATCTTTCTTTCTCATCGGAAGCTTGTGTTTTCACTCCCATCCCATGACGCCATTTTTTTTTTTCGCAATCCAGCCCTGTACTCCAACTGACTGCAATCTAGCCAGCGCTGCAAGTGGCTATCCGCCGTGTTTCACAATTTCTCGAAAACCGCAACTCCACGCCATCTTTTTTTTTTCTCTTGCCCTTGCTTTTATACTGCCTCTCAGCAACTGCGTGCAGTGTAGTGAAAGTTACGGATCGCATCGTCGAACCAGAAAACAGAACCACAAGAACATCTCCGTTGTCTGCCTCACCCTCAGTGCGAACTCAGTTTAAACGGAAGCTTCGTCACGGAGTGGATAAATAGCTCCCATTGGGTGAGTCCCTTCTTGATTCTTTGAGACAAGCAGCTGGCTCTCTTTACTGATTGGCTGAAACGAATCATATAACCTTCGTTTCACTGCACGCGATTGGTCAGAGACGCAGTGAAATTCTGGGTGGAACGCCCCGAAGGCTACTTTAGCTTTCGCAATTCAACATAGGAAGGCAGCTCACGTTTAAAAGCCACAATCAACCGGTATCATTTCGCAACGCACGCACCGGTTACGTCTGGGCGGCGCACATTGTCTACGGGCAAAGCCCTATAGCTCTCGGAAATCTTGTCTGGCAATTCTGAAAGACTCAGCAGAGTTAGGCAAGCTCGCCGGCAAAGAAAAGCCTGCAACAATTAGAAAGAAAGCCTGAAACAATTATGTTTCTCAAAGTCCGCGCCATCGAGGATTTTCGGGAATTATTGCTCGTTATCTTCTTCTGTGGGAAAGAAATTATGGTCTCAGCTGGTGGTTTTGTTGCCTCTGTAGAATATTCTTTTTTTTAGTGTGTTATGACGAAGCTCACTTTCGCGAACGACGGAATTGTGAAATCGCCAAGGTCGATAACCTCCAGCAGGCGCATCCACGTTTTCGGAGTCTCGCCGGTCCTGTCTCCCTGCGGGAGTCTGTCTTGTGCAATATCACGTGGTTTGCGCAATTGGCACTGCTTCGTTACGCAAACTCCCACTTCCTTTGAGAGTTACACCTCTCCTTCGACTGAATCGTGCAAACTTTGCAACTTTGTTACGAAAACTTAATTTAACATCGGGGGTCCTCGCTATATATGCTCGACATATTCCGGGCCTGCTGACTACGATACACGAATATGCATAGCGTGCGTCTGAATTTCATCCACCGCTTTTCTCTCATATTCCGTTCTCTTTATATTCTAATTTTGTTTCGACTCAGTCTACTGGCGTAATTTACATATCAGGGTCTTTCCCCCGTGAAAATATGGAGTTTGTTCACACCTTTAGATTGCAGAAACACCTTATTCACCGTGCAGTGCTCTTTGATAAACTGCGCTTCTTCTTATTTCTGGCGTTTTAGGTGCCGAAACCAGTTCTGTTTTTGAGGCACGCCGTAGTGGAGGGCTCCGGATTAATTTTGACCACCTGGGGTTCTTTAACGTGCACTACAACGCAAGCACACGGGCGTTTTTGATAAACTGCGCAATCAGACTGCCGATAGAAGTTTTCAGTCTGATCAACCGCTTCGTTCGTTCTGCAAATCATTCTCATTGCGTCTTTTCGGCCGTACACTGCTGCGCGAATTACTCGCTTATCTGTCAGTTTAACGCTGGTGAAGGAGACCTACCGGTAATTCTTCAGATTTCTGTGAAGTCTTCGGTCATCAGCATTTGACCACTACTTCGTTTTTACTTCGCTTGATGAGACCAAATAAATCACGTAAATCACCACCGGAGTCTCCAGTTTCAAAGCGTGGTTTCAAAAAAAAAAGCTTAATTGTGTCCATCTATCTATCTATCTATCTATCTATCTATCTATCTATCTATCTATCTATCTATCTATCTATCTATCTATCTATCTATCTATCTATCTATCTATAATATATCAATCAATTTTTATGTTCTAGAAGGCTAGTCTAAAGCATTCTCAAATTCTGCTATATTGGGGAATTCGCCATCTTCTCTGACCAGCTCACTGAACTGCTCCGGCCTCTCCAATTGGCTCAAAACAATCGACAACATGGCACAAAATGAGTCTCCGGAGTATCACCACTGGAGCGGTTATTCCCGACGTGGTTCCAGTAAGGAAATTTCACGTCTGCCAACCCAATTCTGTCGTTCAATGGACAGCTTTAGCTTTTGATTTCGAAAACATTCCTAAAACGTTATCCATGGCCCACAGCGCAGATCTGCATCTGCAGTTCGGTTGTATTGTACATAGACAAACATACACAGTTTTCATTACAAAGCGCAGCGATCATTTTCCTAATTATCAAGTTTTCAGAAGTTCACTTTTCACCAGTTGATTTAAGGGTATGTATCTGATAAATCTCTGCTGAAGAAAGTCACTCTCGAAGGTGATTGCGTGTCACTATCTACGGCATGCAACTATCAAAGATCATTGTGAAAACGTTCCTTGCGAACAGAATGTCCTCCAGCATATCAGCTGTTAAATTGCGACTGAGAACTTCGCCTTAAATTAGCATATAAAAACAAATGCGTGCATTCTCTCCAATACCACTTCGCGCTTTCGATACACTGGCTAGTCAAGTTTATTCTTTCATCCGTGCAGCTGATAAGCCGCTATGAGATCCGTTGAGACAAGTAACACGACTTGTATTAACAGATCGCCTTCCTACGTCATGCTTGCGTCAAACGCGTGGCAAGTGCGTTTTCGTGAAATGGTCAAAGCATACAAAACTTTTGCAATAATTTTTTCACAACGGATATCCTGAAGAAAGATTGCATAACAGCGAATTAGCAGAATTCAAAGCTTCTAGGTAGTAACAAACTACAGCGCTGAAGTATACGCGTAGATGCTTTACTATTCGTAATTGAAGAAACAAAAACTACCTTGCGAGTTGTTTTTTTTATTTTTAGCTATCTAAACCGATTAGTGCGATTTGCCGCAAAAAGTTCGTTCATCTGTGAATTTCACAGAGCCGCGAAATCAGTGTGCGTGTGCGTGTACGTCGTGGACGATTTCACAACTTTCTGTACCCCTTTGCGTCTTATGTCTGCGTATTTGGCGTTCCTTTTTCGCGTGATTAGCCGGATGACATATAACAGGCTTAAGACAACATGACACGAACCAGTGCAATCACTAAGTATGACTACGCAATATCCCAGAATTTAATTAAGTGTAAGAGAATATAATTTGCTACTGGAAGCAAAATTTTGCGTGGTTATAAATCGCGGAAGGGGGGGCACACATGACACGCGAGAGGTTTCAGACAAGAGGCTTAACGCACCCCCGCAAACACCAAGTTTCGCTTGCTATCGCAAGTAAAAGATTACTGCGGTGTGCTCACCGGGTAGAACGTTTAGGAACACAAACTACAGTCAGTAACGTACACACGAAAGAAACTACGCGAGCCAAGCTTCGTCAAAGGGAGTGCCCGATCATTAAAGGGAGTCCCGAATGTCGAAAACAGGAAACGCGCAAATAAACCTCGAAACCAGCGAACGAAAAGCGAGAGGCACTTGGGAACCAACGACCATCGACGAGACACAAGCAACAAACTACGCTTCGTCGAAAGGCACGGCTTCGGGCGTCGTCGAAGCCCACTTGCGCGTAAAGCACCGTAATGCGAGGTCCATCAAAACAAACAGCCTCTCGCTACGCTGCGCCTGTTACGCTGGTGAATGCACGCAGCGCGCATCGCGAGAGATGCAGAGACGCAATATAGCGCGTATTCCAAATGGACCCCATCTGTATGCTTCCCCACCATTCGGGGCTTCCCCGCCTGTCCTCAGTGGGTCGTTCTCAATAGCACGGAAAATTTGATTTCCTGGATGGCGATACGATCGGAGACAAGGAAACCCCATGTTTGCTTGCCTCGGAAGCAGTTTAGACTATTTATTTATTTATTTATTTATTTATTTATTTATTTATTTATTTATTTATTTATTATTATTTATTTATTTATTTATTGAGTGAGTGAGTGAGTGAGTGAGTGAGTGAGTGAGTGAGTGAGTGAGTGAGTGAGTGAGTGAGTGAGTGAGTGAGTGAGTGAGTGAGTGAGTGAGTGAGTGAGTGAGTGAGTGAGTGAGTGAGTGAGTGAGTGAGTGAGTGAGTGAGTGAGTGAGTGAGTGAGTGAGTGAGTGAGTGAGTGAGTGAGTGAGTGAGTGAGTGAGTGAGTGAGTGAGTGATCGATCGATCGATCGATCGATCGATCGATCTCATGGTCGGTCGGGTGCGTAAGTGAAAACCTCGCCCAGCCAGCATTAGGGAATATTTACAGTAAACTTGACCGAGTGATATATACTGAGTTTTATTTGTTTGCGCTAAAGCCCCTATAGGTGGATATCTGAAAAGTAAAAGCATAGGTAATCAAACTGGGGTTATAGAAACCTGTCAAGGCTGGAATAATTGTAACCTTAAGAGGAAAATTAACTTCATAAATTTTAATCTAAATGCACTGGAATAGAGAAATCGTATTGCCGGATATCCGGTGAACCGCATTTGATGGCGTCGCTTACATTTATAAGACAAAAAGAAATCTACTGACTATAAGGTGCAATTTTTTTGTACTCTCGCTTGAACTTTGGTTAGTAATCATGTCGAAAATCACGCTATTTGAAACACCAAAGCGTATCGCAGTCTTATCAACAGCACCTACTAAGACATCTCAAGTAGACAAATTTGATATATTTTACTCCGCTCTGAAATACACCACTGATTTCTTGGTATGACATTTACAAAACCATCGTAAACAGGTAAAAGTTACACGTAATGTATAAATCCATGTGTCAGGTTTGTCCGCTTAGGTATCGAACCGACGCAGCTTACGGAACTGCGATATCTGTTTTTGGTGAAGAGCTAGGAATTCGCAAGCTTGTGCATAGATTCCTGTTTGTTTTGTTTATTTACTAACTTTCGGTAATATTGCGAAGCATTAGATGCACTAAATAAAAATTCGGTATCCTGCAGGCAGCAGAATTCAGCCTTCTCTCTTAAACCCAACCAATTTCATTGGTCAATGCCACTGGTAGAAACATGCAACTCTGTTTCTTAGTTAACAATATTTCATGGTCTGTCTGGCATTAACGCAAACAACGTGCGCAGACAGAGTATAAAAGCGTAATTTGAGAGAAACGTTGGTGCAGGCGTCGTAGCCTACTATCTTCGGGACATCGACGTCGTCAAAGTAGATATACAAAAATTAAGGAGGCAGCATAAAATTATTACTACTCTTCACTGTAACTTCGTTGAAATGTACACAGCGTTCTTTATTCGTCGTGAAAATTCGTCGAATGTAGCCACCGAGATACGTACGGTAAGCGAAAGAGCAAATTTTACGGGCAGCGTGTCAAAGGAAGCGGTCTTTTGTCATTGCGCAAAAACAAAAGGGAAAAACAAAACCTGTTCCGCTTCGTGCAGTTTCCTTATTACGGCGCCCCGCCCATCTCGCCGCTCGCTTCTTTCTAGAAGTCGGCCGCTCATATTTCGTCTCGGTATACACAAATACGTCGGGGCGGCCAGGCCGAGTACCGCTCCCTACACGCCCTATTGATCCCTTACTATTTCAGGCGCGCCGTAACTTCGCTTTTGTTTTTCCGTGTCCCCTTTTCATTCCCATCTGTCCCCTTCCGCAAGCCGGTTTCGCTCCGTCCCGTCCCAGGCCGTGACGGAGTCGCAGAGAGAGAAAGAAAAAAAAAAAAAAGAGCAAACGAATGAAGTTTGTAAAGCGTGCTTTGCCACTGAGCGAGTAATGTAGAGGTGAAGGCTTCTTTACGTAGGCAAGGTCTCGCACTATTGGGTTTGCGGTTTTAGTTAGTTAGTTAGTTAGTTAGTTAGTTAGTTAGTTAGTTAGTTAGTTAGTTAGTTAGTTAGTTAGTTAGTTAGTTAGTTAGTTAGTTAGTTAGTTAGTTAGTTAGTTAGTTAGTTAGTTAGTTAGTTAGTTAGTTAGTTAGTTAGTTAGTTAGTTTTGTTTGTTTGTTTGTTTGTTTGTTTGTTTGTTTCTTTGTTTGTTTGTTTGTTTGTTTGTTTGTTTGTTTGTTTGTTTGTTTGTTTGTTTGTTTGTTTGTTTGTTTGTTTGTTTGTTTGTTTGTTTGTTTGTTTGTTTGTTTGTTTGTTTTCACACTGCATTATACAAAAGGCATAAATAATGCTGCTACTGCTTATGGGAAGAGACAGAACGCAGAGAATGTGTGCATGTGTGGACGTGTAAAGCGTGCTTTGCCACTGAGTGACAAATGTAACGGAGAAGCCTTCTGTAAGAGCGCATGGTTTGGCAATTGCAGTTTTGTTAGTTTTTTCGCGTTCTAATGGAGGTCAAATAAATCCTGAACCATCCACTACGGCATCTCCCTTAGACCGAGTGTCGCTTTGAGATGGTGAAACTCATAAATCAAACTCATGCAAAGTCTTCAAGGTGGAGGAAGATTCTTGAAAAGGAAAACTGTCATTCACCCGACAGTATCACGAAGCTGCTAAGGAAACCCGTAAGGGATTCTCAGAAAAGAAAGCTTTGACGTTTAGGACGAATCATTCTTCACAATTGTCGATTAATTAGGCCTCGCGTTGGCGGCCTGCTAGCCTCCTGGTTAGCTCAGATGGGAGAGCGACCACCCCAGTAAAGGTGTCGGTGATTCCGGGTTCGATCCTCCGGACGAGGAAGAATTTCTCTTCAGCTTCGAAGTTTGTTTGTTTTTTTTTTTTTTTGAGAAATGCGTATAGGTTGCCTTTACAGATTTGTGTTACTGTCGGGAGGACGACAATTTCCCTTCTCATCCATAAATTAATAACAAATTTTCAAAATCTATTTTTAGTACTACATAACTTACTCCTTGCTTCCTAAAAATTTATCATCTTGTGGTTATTATTACGTGTCTAATGTTATACCGAATGCACGTGTTCACATTTTTTTTGTGTGTGTGTGCAGAAAATGGCTTGTGCTCTTTCTCCCTCCAAATACTATAAATATATATGCATGTATATGAACATGTAAAGCCAACAGACAATGAAGCCAAGGAAAGCGTCGGGGAAATTAACTGTCGTTGCCATTGAAGTGTAGAAAATAATAAAGAAAAGAGAAAATTAAACTGGACGAAAAGATATCGTGTCGCCCGTGGGAGCCGAACCCACAACCTCCGTTACGCGTGCATTGCATTGTTTGGCGCCAGGTCGAAGCCGACGCCGCGTAATGACGCCCCAGAAACAGCTCCATGGCAATCCAAATCGCAACAAGGAAGACGTCTTCCTTGTTGCGCCGTTCTGAAGCCATGCATCCGCACCAACTAGCCCAATTGTCAGTGCTAATCCAAATCGCCACAGCGTGATAGCAAAGGCGACCTTTGCTATCGCGCTGTTCACACGCCGTTTTCAAACCCGGACGAACGGGATGACTGTAGCGTGTAGTGCAGCTTGTGAACTTGTTGAACACATTGTTTCACTTGTTCAACACATTGAGCTAACTTTTTGAACACAGTGCGAAGTAGTGGAATACTACTGGAAACCCTTAGCATTCGAGATATTAAAAACGCATTCTTACAGTAACTCCTTTCTATTTCTGTTTTTGTTTTTGTTTTCGACCCTAAGGAGAGAGTTCGGAGCCATTGTCATAGTTTAATTAGACAAACACAAACGTGCTGTAACGCTTACTTCAAAGCGAACGCTTTTCCGTGCTCCTTGATATATTGACATCGATGACTTAGTTGTCTCAAATTAGAAAACACAAGTTTAGGCATTGTACACTTTATAGACTTTATTGACCCATTGTAACGTGTTTTTGTAACGTTCTCAAACTATTAATTAGGACACATGCGCTTTACCATTTTATTCCATTTATGTAATATGCTTGTATGCTTCTATTGTATGCCTTGTACACCCGGCCACAAAATATTATGGACCATGAAATCTGTGAAAAAGCTGAATATCTCCGCATCCTCACAAAGCAGCCTCAGAATGCAGCCTGGTATTTGTATTTCGGGCCTCGACTAGAATATGCTAGCAACATTGTCGTACACAGTTTTACTGGCTACTGCTACAGGCTGCTTGGGAAGTGAACGTTTTCTGAGATCACGTGGTCCGTAAACTTTTTGTGGCCGCGTGTACGTGAGGGCCTGGGCTTTCCTCAAGCGAATTGTGTCGCTTTTTGCCCAAGCTTGCCCACATCCACGCGATGTGAATAAAATGAGTTGAACCGAATCGAATCGAATCCCAATTATAACTTCGCCAGATAAAGCGAAATACTCTATGTATCGAACACACGAAACCTACTGGCCGATACTCGGTCAAGATAACCTACTCATGGTGAAGGGCAGCAGACGTTGGATATATCGCACTCGGAAAGCCTGCTGCCAGCGCCATAAGGGTGCTTGCACTTTTTGAACAAAGCTTTCGGAATAGTTATTTTTATAGTGTTTCTTTTTTTTTTTTTTGAGTATGCGAGCGTGCGTGCGTGCAACGTCGAGAAGCAATTTAAAGACAAAGATAATAATTACTGCCCACTACGCGTAGTTTTGTTTTTCAACAAATGAATTCTTTCCTTGCTTGTTTTCTGTTGCTACATATACCCTCGGCAGACTTCTTGTACATTATAGTGCACAATGCTCTTTTTTTTTTAAGTTAACTTGGACGCGAGTGCGTAAAATATTCATCCCGGATATAAAACAGATGCGTGAGGAACCGAGCGGAAGTGGTTCAATCATATTCAATAGCCGCCGGCTTTCGGGGTAATTGACACCAATTCGATAGAGGTGTGCGAATATTCGAAACTTCCGAGTAACTAAATCAATGATTACCCTATTCGATTCCGAAGACCGAATCGAATTGGCACTATTCGTAAACACGAATGTGTTTCGAATATGTTTCGAATATTTTCAAAATCGCCAACTGTGCGCGATCAAGCATAAAATTGGGGCATATCAGCGGAAAATTGAATTCCGGCTGCCATGGGACGTGAAACACGAGAATTTGCGTACTGGACCCCGCTACGATCGCTTTCCGGTTAAACCTCCATCACGAGTACTCAGTGAGTCCTGAGTATGCGAGTAAAAACTTATTTGCTTCTAACGCTTCATTTGCTCTCTTATTAAACAACACTTCATACCGTGCAATTTAATGGCAGAAAGTTGCTAACGGTTGGAATGTACTAGGATGTGAATATCTTTTTACAGTAATGGTGAAAACGGCTGCTCACTATTCGAAAACTATTCGAAAATTATTCTACATTCGGTTCTATTCGGTTCTGGCACGACTCGATTCGTATGCGATTCGGTGCCGAAAACTACTTGTATTCGTACACACCTACGAATCTGACCTAACCCGCCTTTTCTCGTTTTTTTTTTTTTTTTCACTCAGGTGATGAAAAGCACAAGTGAAAAGCGTTTGGAATACCATATACCGCGAGCTGACGTGAAAATTCAGGATGCATCACCAACATGCCAACCCCTCACACGACGTTACACCTCTATCTCTGTGTTTATGTAAAGAAAAAAACGTGTGTGTATTGTTTCTTTTTTTTTTTTTCATTTTTTGCGACAAGGAACCTAACGGCCCTTCAGCGTCTAAGCGTGCTATTTAAATGATCAATGGTTTCGCATTAGTAACGTACTGTCAATAATGAAAAACCGACTTGAAAAGCGCTTATGTCTTCCCTGAGCTACATGTCTTCGGGTCTGAATTGGTCTGAAACGGGTCTGAATACAGGCTATAGAGTTTGGTGTGATCGTGAAACATGCGCCACGTTCCGTAGTCACCAAAAAGTAATATTCGTCGAGCCACTCTCAGTACAGCTTCGCTCTTCTTTTGGACAGAATATAGCGATTCTAATCGTCCTCTGTTACGCCGAAGCTCGTCCCGCAAAGTGATAAGAGAGACAACGTTGTCCCCCGTAGTGAAAGAGACCGGATATTTCACGCATCACGTAACACCAGTAACAGTTTAGACTGATGATTCTCCCTTAACTTTCTTTTTTTTTTCGGTGTCATAGTCTTATCGTTGTTCGTGTCGATACAAAGTAAAACAGGCCGATTACTCAGATAGCGTAATCAGAGGAGGCGTTAGGGTCGATGTTTGGTAGCAGTTCACGGTACGTGGCTTCGCGAATGTTCTTTTCTCCAATATGGTTTCTAATGCCGACCAATCCTCCTAGAAGTGGGATAATCGAATGCATGAATGACCCGATCTTGATAACGCTACCAGGTGCAGCATGGGCACCTATGATTCTTTTTTTTCTTATTCTTTTTTTTTACTAAAGCGTTTAGGTTACCGCAGTGCTAAATCGGCATTCGTTGTAAAATACGCACGCAGGACACCCAGAGCAAGCCCTACACAGAAGCGGCCGTGCTTGCAACAGCAGAACGCACGGGATACTGGACTACTCGCATCGTACGTGCTTTCCCGTCCTCGGAGAGCGAAGCGATCTACTTACTGCGCGATCGAACGAAGAGACGAATTTCGCGTCCCGTACCGGGACGATTTAGGGACGCGTATACGCCGCGTTTCATTTAGCTCCCGAAAAATGGGTTTCGCTCGAGAGCTACTTCGGTTTCGTGACTTTCGCAGCGTGTATAAGTGCACATTACAGGTCCGCGGACGGGGACACGAGAAGACCAGTCTTGTTTCTCTTTTGAGCCGCGCGTATACGTAATCCTAGACTGTAAGCCGAGATAGTGTTTAGGGAAGCACGGCTGACGTTGTTGTTTTTTAAAGAAGGAAAAGGGGCGAACCTAACGGGGGTTCTTCTTTCGTTCTCACCTGCTGCAGTTGGCGCCATCGGAAGCATCCCCAGCAGCTGGTGGTAGTTGGCGTAGCCGCCATCGCCGGAGGCAGCCGTCGTTCCGGCGTCGTTGCAGACGGGTCCGGGCACCACCAAACACACCACCCAGCGAACCCGACGCTCTCCCCTTACCTGCGCGCCGTAGTCGCCGCCGCTGGCCGGCGGCGGAATCTAGACGTCGCCATTCTGGCTGGCGCCCGCCTGGCCCCGATCGATTTGCCGGCGGGACGTCGCAGACGACGCGCGCGCTCGTCGCCGCTGCCGCCAGGTGGCGGCACGTGACCTCGATTTGCTTTATGCGACCTCTCTGCGCTATAGCTTATTCGTCTGCTGCTGCTACAGACGATTGGTCTGCTGCTACTATACAGAAGATTCGTCTGCTGCTGCTACTACAGACGATTCGTCTGCTGCTACTACTACAGATGATTCGTCTGCTGCTGCTACAAACGATTCGTCTGCTGCTACTATACAGACGATTCGTATGCTGCTACTACAGGCGATTCGTCTGCTGCTACTATCCAGACTATTCGTCTGCTGCTACTACACAGACGATTCGTCTGCTGCTACTACAGATGATTCGTCTGCTGATGCTACTGCAGACGATTCGTCTGCTGCTGCGACTACAGACGATTCGTCTGCTGCGACTACAGACGAATCGTGGCGGAATGTACTGAAGTGCAATAGTTCGAGTGCGCCGTAAGATGGCACTGCTTACCCTCTTTTCTCATGGGGGGTCTGATTGAGAGACTGACCACGTTTATGTGATCACGCGGTTGGTCTCTGGACACAGAAACGGAAACTATGTCGTCACTCTCCACCATGGCCTACTGTTTAAAGTTAGTAAGTAGAGAAGAACCGTAGTGACGTTAAATGAAAGGTGGTACATGGCCGCAGGATGGTGCAATCATGGCTGATGGCATATGTGGTGCAACCTGCCACCACACCACGTTCCGAAGGAGAATTCGCGTATTTATTTATTTATTTATTTATTTATTTATTTATTTATTTATTTATTTATTTATTTATTTATTTATTTATTTATTTATTTGAATAATGAATTAATATCGATAATCTTTATTTCTCATTGAACAGTACAGGAAGGTGAGAGAAAATCCTCAAAGAGACGGCTTGAGAACCCTCAACCCCCTGACAGCATATGACAGAGAAACAGCGCAGCAAAACATACACACGCAATAAAAAAGTAACAATAGAAAAAGGACAAGACAATGAAGGCGTAAATAAAACACAGCATGTGAACACATACAATAAACATGCGATAAACACCGCAGACACGTATGCATTGATAAACGTGTAAACTTATACGGTACGCTGTGCAAGTTTATCAACAAGAACCAAGCATTGGCAGTCACATCAGGTTACAAGTTTAAGAATGCTTTAACGCTTTAAACCAAAAAATAATAGTAATAATATGGTTTGCGCCATAAACGCACCTTGATAAAGTACTCAAAGCAATTTAGTATAAAATAAGTAAATAAAATACATAACAAACAATGCAGCCAAATCAGATAGTTTAAATAGTGAAATACATCTACCCAATTTACAAAATGCATTTAATAAGCGCGGGAAATTATTGTTCAGTGATTGTAATCCATACAGTGGAACGGCAAGTCAGAACTTTCCTAATGTTCGGTCCACCGTGTCTCACAGGTGGAAGTACTTGCTAAATTCGCAATTTACGTAAACAATAAGTTCATTTGCTTCACACCTAAAAGAATACCTTCGCGCTAGCCTATACCGGTACAGATAACTAAACGTTAATATGTTCTTTCCCTTGAACAAGCGTGATGTAGGCTCGCAATAAGCGAGGTTTGCAATTACCCACAACATTCTTTTTCGAGCTTTTATGCGCCTCATAACATTTACCTGTGTGGTCGTGCCCAATGATTTAAATAGGAAAGAAACATAATTTAAATAGCAATGAGAAAGAGAAGGTTGCGTTAATAGTTTCACGAACTGTGGTAGTAAATAGGTGACTTCTGTTTAATATGCCAGTATATTATGGCCTAATTTTTGTAATATGTATTTCACACGACTTTCCCACACTAACGTCTCAGAAAAGTAAACACCAAGAACCTTTACAGATTTAACAATCTCAGTTTTCGATGAACGAAAAGTGATGATTATATCCTGCGGGAATTCGCATGTTTTTAGCTCTAAAAATGGCTACTTATTTATTTATTCGCAATACTTTACAGGCTCCTCATTTGAGCATACATGACTAACAATGCAAGTGGTGGCAAATTACAGAAAAAAAAATACATATATAAAGGGACAGTCGTTGCAACATAATGAGCATACAATACCAACACCCGCGAAAACACTGCGTAATGTAAAAAGCTGATTATATACACAATGTCCACATTCATACAATACAAATAAAGATTTCGAAACAAAGTAAAATTGAACAGGAAACTAAATACAACAAGGATAACATCATGAAGATCAAACACAAAAGAACATCATGAATAAATAAATTCGGGGAGCGACGGTACTGATTATTTAGGCGTGAAATGCGCTTGCAGACGGTCACGAAATGCCTCGCGAACGAACTGTAATAGAAAAGATATCGTCAGGAAAATATTGTTCCAGAGTGAAATTAGCTGTGGCAACGCGGACGAGTTAAAGACCTGCGTCTTTCCGGAGATACGCTTGATGACATCCTGAAGGGTGCAAACGCATGCGTAGAAAAAAAAAAAGGATGCAGACAAACAGAGCGCGGAGTTTGTATGTCTCATTTTATTTCGATAGCAATTATACGGACACTCCAAGCGCATTTCCGCCGTCATCGTTGTCGTCGCCGTGATGTTCCGTATAAAGTTCAAGTGCGATAACATCGTGGCCCTGCGCCGTATGCTGTGGGTGCGAGGGACAGTGTGCATAGGTGAGCCGAGAAGGATGGTGGCTCAATCTCGCGCGCACAAGGGAGGAAGGCAACGGAGGAAGCGTTAGGCACCGGTGGGGCCCAAGGGGATTGTACTCCGGCGGCTGCTGCCTGCATATGGCGCGGCTTTGAAAGCGATCTGCGATCGGTACAGTGTCTAGGCGCGCCGAAAGTTGATAGCCTAATTCGTGTGCGCTGTGATCTAGCCGCTTAGTTCGCACTGAAGCGACAGGCAGCACGAAGGTCAATTATACCTCGCTGGTGCTGGGGCTCCTCCTCATGCCAGCGTTTTGACAGCGAGTGTCCACGGTCATCGAGTGAGATGTGTTTATGCTTGCTTGTGCGCGCGTGACACAATACTTGTTAATTTGTTTAGTAAGCGAATGTTTACAAGTTTATGCGGCCGATAAAACTAATATTGTTACTTTGTATTCCTGTCTAATGACTTCCTATCGCAATGCTTCGCCTTCAGGCGAAATGGCGGCTTTTTTTTTTTTTTTTTAGGCTATACATTGCGTGAGTTTGCACCATTAATTAGGGCTAGCATAAAGCTCTCCCAGCAACAAGTTCTGACACCTTTGATGTTTAGGTGATTATGGAGCCGTGGAGACATCATGCACAGTGGTGTTTCTAAAGGGTGACCATCATACCGAAGTGTATACCTATATTTTGCTGGAAAGAGAAACGCCCCCGCCGCGGGTGATATGGCTACGGTGTTCTGCTGCTCGGCACTTGGTGGCGGAGGCATTGAGCTGAAACTATGTACACGGAACCCATCGCACTGAGCCAACTGAGCCGTGAATGCGACAAAGCCACACAGGGATGTTAAGGGTCAATAAGCAACGAAGTCAAGCAAGCTCACGTGCTACGGCGTAACGCTTTTGACAACAGCAGAAAAAGAAAATAGACGTCACGTGTTGAAATCGATGTTTCAAGACACTTAAATAATGGCACCAATCCAATGGCACATCCGACTGGTCGAAATCGAGCGCTCAGGACACATTCGCCCAATTCATTCAGAGCGCCGTGCTCAAGCTCAGAGCGCTCGAAGGCGCTCTCACCTTCGACCTGGGAGCGCGACTGAGATCCGAAAGCACGGCCGAAAGGAACTCCATCCCATGGCTTCTCCGATTGCTGCGTTGCACGTTCGGCTGGGACAGTCTTTTTCTGGCTCACATGCCGAGAGGGCTGCGCATTGCTGCAACACCACGATGTAATGCTGCAAACCGAGTTGGAGCGTGGTAGGAACCAGTCGAATGTACCATAATATTAGAATTCGACTGTCTGAAAAAAAATATTTCATATCTGGCGCGTGGTAGTGCTTTGAGTCAACTGCATCCAGCAATCCAGCATCAACAGACGTGGTTTTATCCCTCCATCTGTCTATCTAGTTTCATCCATTCACTTATCCCATTTATTCATCCACCTCTCCATCTATCTGCTTAATGTTAGCATAGCCTTTGAGATTCCTCCATCTATCCGTTCATAATGTTAGAATAGCCTTTGAGATAGTCGTATAAATTGATGATCTCAAAGGCTCTAAATGTGTTTACGTCTGCCGCTGTGGTGGTGCGTAGAGTCAACCACGGCTAAAATCATGGTTCTTTAATTCATGTTTGATATCAACAAGTTATTACAACATAGCACGTTTTCTATTAAGACGGCCGCTAATAATTTGCGCTGAACGACGAGTTATTGTTTCTGCGCAAAGTGTCACTTGGCCTCGGCCAAAACCTTGCAGACGACAGTTCTCACGGCCTCCTTTTCATACAGTAGGGCTCACGGTGGTTGTGTCAGTGTGTAACGCACGTACTTAGAGATTATTTTGTTTAATAAGGTTGAAGCATGAGTTGTAACGTCACCGCAACTCCAAGAAAGCCTTCCAATACAAAAACTTCGAAAGTCACGACCTCGTCCTCATCTCTGAACTTGAATGCGATATTCGACACCACCAGCACGAGCGGGTGAGACCTCTTTACAGCGCGGCTCAAGCGTTTATTTTTTTATTATTATTAATATTTATGACGATACACTACAGCACCACAGCAGTCACGAAGCCTCGTGATTTGAAACTCGCGCGTTTGCGCGAAGTAGGATTGGAAATTCATCAGGTTGCATATGCATAAGCTGCAAAATATTGTGCATAATTACCCTGCAATTATATATATGCGCATTGTGTTCTGTGAACAATCATCACAGCAAAGCGCGAGAAAAAAAAATAATAATGAAAAGACGTCCAGAACGAAAAACGGACTTGCATGGTGCACGAAAAGTGCTGTTTGCGGCCTGTACTTGCTGTTCTGTCAGGTTAGAGACTGCTGAATTCCAAGCTTCGCAGAATTAATGAATAAAACTTTATTTGGCTGTGTACAATGAAAGGGGTTGCCGCTGGAGTTTAAGACAAGCGCGAGACGGCGCTACGTACGCTTGCACGATAAAGGGGCTTTACGGGCTTTACCGTAGTTTCCCTTCTCTACTCTACCACTTGGTTCTGTATTCTATAACTCTACTACGAACTCTACTGGCTCTACTATCTACCGTGCGTCTGCCTGTACTTCGTTGCGCGTCTCTTCGACCAGCGGCTTTTAGTTCGTGGTAGGGTGAGTGCAATATCACTTACATTATGCGTGTGTAATACCGTTACCAACGAAAACCGTTGCATGTTGTCATGAATCTCAACGTCGCACCCCATCGGCCTGCCTGCGTGTTCTGTGTGCTTACAAGCATCCCTACAGGAGATTTCAAATTTGCCGCAAGTTTGTAGACGCGCTATTTTCGGATTGCATACCTTCGCGCAGGTGTCAGCTAGATTTACGTGACGTGTTGTCAGGGCTATTTATGTTCATCCTCACCATCTCGTCATGGTCGTGTGCAACGACAGACGAGAGCTCGCCTCGATAATATTACAGGCCGATAAACACTGGCCATATTTCACATAACATATACGCTGCAAAGATAAATGTGCTTCATTTCTATATATATAATTCATAAGCCCGTGTGTCATTGTAGTTTATCTCTTGTAAGCGTCCTTGTACTCAGGTGATCAGGTAATCAATCTATCTTCGCGTAAAACCATACATTTTTTTTACAATTTTCACTGCCCGAACCCTTCTTTGGGGTTTTGTTGTTGTTGTCGTTGTTGTCGGTATGCTGGAGTTTCAAAAGTCACTTAACCGAAATTTTGCTCAACTGGTAGAACTACACAAGCCTCTGCAATCTCAACAGAGTACCTATATTTAAGGGATGTGCTACAGCAGTTCTAGCAAGTACGACCAGTAAAGTTTATAAGAAGAGTATACCTGTCAAAAACGAGCCTCCAGGAGCCTATTTGAGGCTTTATTATGTCCGTCATTTCATCCGGGTTCGGTCAGTGCATTATTGGCATTACTGTACTCTAACACAAAATCTGTATCTCATTCCGAAGTGTGATACCCGCCCATTAAAACTTGGTCATAGACCTGCAGTTATAAACATTTATCAAGTATGGATTTATTGTCCTAATGGCATAACTGCATTGCAGGCTAGATGTCGAACAGTTTTGAGGCTGTTATGGCATTACGAGAGGCAACCCCAAAGTTCAAATTTTGTTCCCACTGTTAAAAATGTACGGACACACAGGTATAGCAGGAACACTGAAATGCTGCCAATGCAGGTGCTTGTAATTCGCACAATAACAGAATGAGGTATGTGCAGGAAAAGAAATATGGGAGAGTTAATGTGTTCCGTACTACAGGAAATTACATAACTTGTACCAAATTTCCCTGAAATGCAGTGCACATGCAACCATATCTTCAATGTAAGCATTCAAGCAGCACATAGTAAATAGAAAAACTACACAAAATGCTACTAACGTTGACAAGTGCTGCCATTCAGTGTCAAAAACTGAGAAGCAAGCTGATGGATGTAGTTGTCTTGAGTTCACACTGTGACATACCTTTCTTCGTGAAAAACCAATATTCGTCATTGGCTATATAGGTACAAATTCTGGTCATGGCTCTATACTCACCATCGCTAGAGTGCTTATCTGACCTTGCCCCGAACCACAGTCACTATCTGGATGTTTGCTTTGGCAATGCTTGCTGAAATGCAACCATGGTTCTACCTTCAGCTGCACGTTTTCATTTCTGCAGCGGTTCTGGCGCAGCGCTGGTAACACCTGCACTGCCGAGACAACTCCTTCGCAATGGACACACCACAAGCTCTTCTTCGGCGGCTAGGCGCAGGCCAACACCCGGCACGGCCAGTACTGACCCGCTCGCCAAATCCATGGTTGTCGGTGAGCCCTTGTCTAATCTTTGACTGATGTGCATATAGGCACGCAGTGACATGGTGAAATTTTTATCACTCTGACTGCTCAAGAAAAATGCAGAAAATTTTGTAGCACCTTGCCCTCCAAGATGTAATCTCAAGTTTTTGGGGTTTGAAAGCCAGTCTCGAACCACTTAAAACATTGCACCGGTAGAATCTTGCAATGTAAATGCAAGTCTTTGCACTTCATGTGCTGCACAGTAGTAGCCATTCCTTGTGCATTCTAATTGATGTGGTACGATGCAGTCCTTATCTGCTAACGAATAAATGGTTCCTTATTGCATCATGAAGTTAAGTGTCATCATTGTTGAATGAAGCAAATATCGCAGACTATTCCAAAGGTCTGCAGTTTGCAAATGTGTAGGTTGTGAATAGTTATCATTTAATAGACAAGCTATGTGATAGTAAAGGAAGGGGCAAGGTGCAGGCAACGAGAGTAGATAACAACAGTTGATGCTTCTATTTGTCTTTGCTGTTCAGTACTGCGAACAAATACCTTTGCCAAGTACTCCTGATAACTTCATCATGTATATTCATCATGTCACATCAATCTTACTGTGAGAGGAGGTTTGGTAAGCCAGGACAGACGCAGAAACGAAGGGCATGTGGTGGTGCTGCATTGAAGCTCCTGCATCAACTCGCTGTGGCATCATGGATTTTGATGGCATGTGTTTAGGGCGTAGGTGACTTTTTTTATCGGTAATGATGTACTGCATTGTATTTCTAAAAAAGCCAAATACTGAACTCAGAAACGTTGAAGAACTTTTGCCCAAAATGTGAAGAATCACTTCGAAAAGTGCTGTTCTTTCGATGTGAAGTTCTAAAAATGAAACTGATAGTAATCGATGTGTTCCTGCAAAAGTAACCAAAAAAAATTGTCTCGAAAGAATACTTTACCAGTCTAAGCGGATTTAGGGTTTCTTTTTAGTGACTTTTTTAGTCTTGCTTTCCGAGAAAATTTGGGCCAGGAGAGTCTGTCAAGTTCTTTCCTGCCTGCGCAGCTTGTGTAACATATTATGAAAATCAGAGCTGTGCATCAACATTGTTTTTTTGTCGCTTAAGCGTGCGACTTTGTGGCACATGCAGCACTTGTCGAGGGACGTGGACTGGCCAGAGGCGAGATCGGCATGGCATCGTTTGACATCAAAAACCCGGAGTTGGTCTTGGCGCAGTTCCCGGACAACAGGATGTACACCAACACCCTCATGAGGCTCCAGGTGCTCGACCCTCACGAGGTAGCAGACTGAACAGAAGCAGTCATTCGTCCATTTCACTTTGTTCCTCATGATATCAGTGTTTCATTATCAGGGGGGGGAACTTCATTTTTTCAGACTATTATCGCACCGCTAGTGTTACCACTATGAGGGACACCCTTTCCTTAACCAGCCTTTCTCATCATAAAAAACTTTTCTGCCTTTGTTTATTTCATGACATTTATTATTACAATTAATTCATGTGGACTACTAACAAAACCATCCTACACTTTCTCGCTCATTGATCACCATCATAAAGTAGGTAATTCATTTTCAAACACTAAACATTATCATGACTCATTTGTTCCCAGTGCAGGTTTGTGTTGGAATTGCCTTTCACACAAGTGTTGCAGCAATTAGAGACATTAATGCTTTTAGAAATGCTGCTACGAACCTGGTTTTTAAGATAGCTGCATAACTGTTGTATCGCTCCTGTTGTGTTTGTTAATTGTATTGCTTCTATTGTTGCTGCTGTTGGTATTTTATTTATCAACATTGTACCCACTCCCTTCTCTAATGCCCTAAGGGCCTTGAAGGTGACTAAATAAATAAATATGTGCACATGAAACTTGTCATGGTGGCTCAGTGGTTATGGCATTCTGCTTAGCCCGAGGTTATGGGTTAGACTCCTGGCTGCATTTCGACGGGGGGGAAAAAAACTAAAAAATGCTCGTGCGCATAGATTTAGGCGCGCTCGTTAAAGAACACCAGGTGGCTGAAATTAACCGGAGCCCCAGCGAACTACAGTGCCCCTCTCATAGCCTGCTCTGCATTACCGGAATGTTAACCTCTGCAATTAAAGTAGGCTAATGATAAGACTAGCCAAGGTGAAAAACCACACTGCAACGACTGGAAGTATCCTGGGCCAGCAGTTATTGTCATTAATAATGGCAGGAGTACAGTTTTACAAAGGGCACGAAAAACCTTGACAGAAATGCTGGTATGAAAGGACACTTAGCCCTTCTGTACCTGTGTTTCTGTCGCAGCTCTTGGTGTTGGGCTGTTAGATTCAGAACACTTTAAAAAGCCAGATGAGGCAACTAGCCATATTTATTGCTCAGCTATACTGCTTGCCCTTCTTTTTCTTTTCTTTCTTTTTTTTATTCTTGTTCTACTGTGACAGCTCATGAAAGCTTGAAGCTGGGCTTGCTGTGCCCATCTGTCCTTGCCATTATACTGACATCATTATCTTGTCGTCACCAGGCTATTTCTTCATTCTCAGCTTAAGCCTCACCATATAGGATGGAAAAAGAAAAAAAGCAAACATTTACCCACCATCGACTTGACTCAAAACTCATGCCCCTGTGGCAATGTGTAGTTCACAGTCAGACGCACTAACCAGTGCCGCTATCGCCCAATTTTGGTGCTTGATAATTTGTACAGGGTATTTCGTGCCCTGAGAGTGGTGTTGTGTCTGCTCATGTGTATTTCAGAGGCCGCAACATGCAGTATTGTAGCGAACGAGGATGATGATGATGTGTGCATTGCAAACAAGGAAGCTGTACTCACACCTGCCAGCTCTCCCGAATTTTCCGTGGCATTTGCGACTTTGGGATGCTCTTACTCTTTTTCAAATGTTGTGTCAAAACTTGAAATCAAGTTCCACAAATTGCAAACTTATAAACTTTCATTGCTTTTGTTGAACGAACCAAAGTGCGACAAACTGTGGGAACAAGTAGGAAACATTCTATCGTAGACGGATTGCTGGTGTTCCTCAGGATTGCAGTGATAATGCTGGAGATCCTGTCAATTCCTGTCAGTAATGCTGAATGCGAACGGATATTTAGCACTGCGAACACGACCCAAACAGGGGTTTCGCTTGCTGGTCTCCGACCATACCCTTGGAAGTATGCATTCTGATGCTGAAACGGCATCAGAGAGGCTCTTACTTCGAGCAGAATTATTCGGACAAGTTCCTAAAGCAGCTGAAATCGGCGGCAGCAGGGTTGCGCAAGAAGTCACTGTGATATAAAACAGTGTGCTGCTTGCCAGTCACTGCTCTTTTGTAAGTTTGCTGCTGCCTGTGTGCTGTGTCAAAGGTAAAGGTAAATCATCATTGATAAAGTGCATATATATCTCGCGAAATGTGCTTGCTCAGGCTCAGAGCAAACTTTAAAAAAGCACGCCCCCGATTACCCTTCACATTAATCTTCATTGTCACGTCTGGGAGATAATTGCGAATTAAGTTGACGGTTGGTAGGCATGTGGTTTTGATACGATGGCAGTGTTTTGCTGTGAAAGCCTGCCCCTGGTCACAGTAAATTATTTCAGAGCTGAAAGGATTGCTGAAATCGGACATTTCCCCCCCCCCCCCCCTGCACTTCTCACATGCTCCTGTTTGCATTCTCGCACCATTGTAATTTCACAATGCAATCCATCCATCTTCAGATCCTCCTGCCCAAGACGGTGTTTGAGGCCAACTCCATGCCCCAGCTCATGAGTCAGCTGAAGCTGGAGATGCCATCCATCACCGTCACCAGCCTGGCTCGCAAGCTGTTCAACGAAAACCTGGGCATCCAATACGTCAGGCAGCTCTGCGTGCCCGAGTACAGTTCAGTCGAGACTGAAGTCGTCAACAAGTGAGTCGGCACATGCATGCTGTACTATCTGTGTTGCCTTGGCTGTCTTCGGCTGGGTAACCGTAATGATTTCCTTTGCTAATGCTTTAGTTTTGTTTAAGAACTAGAAGGAGACAATGTGTAAATGACATCTGGGCATACAGTTTAGCTCATTCTGTACAACACACTTTGTCGATTTAAAAGCATCAGCTAGTTAGCTATCCACTTTCAGGCAAAAACAGTGCTAAGAACAAGGACAAGGTAATGGCACATAAAGGCACACAGCACAGCACGTTGTCTTATGTGCTTTTACTTCGTCCTTGTCCTTAGAGGTCACGGTCGACCTCAAGACTTACCCCCCCCCCACAACCGTTACTTAACAAATACCAACTTCTCACAGCCATTCAGGCATTTACTTTTCATTTACTGCAGTGCATACTATACACCAAAATCAATTACATCTTGCAATTCCTAGTCGTTCTACTCACAAAACACCAATTACAGACACAGAGAAATCTAGTTCCTAAAGCATCCACAAATTATAGTAAACAACATATAAGTTTCTTGGCTTGCACAATTCTAAATAACCCTAGTCTCAACTGCAATTTTGAGCTTTTCATGCGAAGATTTAAAAAAGGATATTAGAAAATAATTCACAGTGGCTTAGTGCAGCTATAATTACAGCTATATAGCATTGAGTAGCTATGGGTATAGTATTTCGTACCTTGAATTGATTGCGGTGCTCTGAAAGTAAATGTCGCAACTATTTCATTCCTTTGTCCATTACCCAATTTCCACTTGTGTTTCCTGATGCTGGTGTACTGTTATTATTATTGTGTTATTTTGCTTGTCCTAATATTTGCCCTCCCTATGTTGTTCATTAACCAATATTATGTGCAATGTAATAGGCTTTAACACCTCACATAATGTGTACTGCCATGTTTCAAAATCTTGTTTTGTGAATCATTGTCAACTGTATTGTAGGGGAGCCCATGACCTGTCAGGCCCATCTGCCTTTTGCTTTGGTTCTCTCTTTCTTTCAACAATGAACACTTTAGTTCACTTTGCTTCAAAAAAAAAAAAAATAAAAGAAAGAAATTCAGTTCTTTCGCATCAGTAGCATGCTAATCTGTAGAGAGAACCAACTTGAAAAGTGTTTATATCCCTAGTCTGTCTTCAGGTCTCAGCAGGATATGCTCGTGTCGCTTTCCGTGAGTTCTCAGAGTTGTGCATTTTTGCTTCATTTAAAAGAGAGTTTTAGCATGTCTATTATTCCGGTAAACGCAAGCGGAATGGCCGTTTTATCGAATGAGCAGAGGCGCAAACCTGGACGGCCTGCAAGGTGCAGCCACCTGTTGGCACAGAGCTGAACCAGACAAACGCAAAGCTAACATTGCAGTAACCAAGTGTATCTTAGTTTGCTGCTGGTGTAAATTTTTGGCAGCGGCGTAATCGGTGTGGCTGCTGCAAATTTACACCAGCGCCAAAGTAAAATACACTTGGTTACCGCAATGTTAGCTTTGTGTTTGTCTGGTTGAGCTCTGCGCCACCAGGTGGCTGCACCGTGCAGGCCGTTCACGTCTGCGCCTCCGCTTATCTAGTAAAACACCTAGCCTGCTTGCATTTACCGGAATAACGGACATGCTAAAACTCTAGTGTCTGGCATGAATTCACACTTTGCGCGCAATTACGCAGGTACTATGCCCTGTCTGCCACGGCTGCGCTTATCCACTACGTGGAAGTGATGCAGAATGTTGCTTGCACGGCTCACTCCATCAAAGTCATCTTCAGTACCGGCGAGGGAGTCGCTAGAATCGGTGGGGGCATTGCATTTCCTCTCACCATGCAGTTGAAACTCATAACAAAGTCATATACAATGTAAAAACACCTTCATTATATAACTGATATTCATTATACACTGATATCAACAAGAGGCACTGTACACTTACTTTGTTTTATCTGATAGTTGATTATACAGTCAACCCTCGATATAATCAAACATGGCCATAATTAATTACCTGATCTGACAAAGTGAACCTAAAACGTTTTTGCAGATATCAGCATACAACGGATGTATGCTCATAACGGATATCATATACAGTTAAACATCGGTACAAAGAAGTCAGTAAAATCAGCACTTCACCTCGTTATAATGAAATCTCGTTATTTATTGAAATTTGACGTTTAAGGCAAGCAAGTACAGTCGCCGACAGATTTTTCTTACACTGAAGGGGCTGTAATATTTTCCTAATTATCCGGCGATTAGAAACAACAAATTTCAATTAGAAAAAGAATTAATTTTGACGAATTTAAGAGTTGGTGATCAAATATACGGTTTCATGCGGTTTCAACAATATCTTCATGTCAGCGGTACAAATCGAAGCCTAGCTGCGTCCCACGCCTAGTGGGATGACACTATGTATCATGAAGAGCACAGGTAGAGGGGAGCGAACACTTCGTCTGCCTCTCACTTCAATGCGCCTCCGAAACTTGTGATTACGCGAACTCCATCACTAAACGTGCTGGAAGACAACACACATGAAGCTACGGCCATCTTGGCTTGCCCAGTCTTTGCAACTGCCACAGATTACCTACAAGACAGGCACATGCTGTTTATGTGCTTAGCCGCGCTGGACTAGAGTCATTCTGTGCACTCATGAGTCATTCTGTCCACTTTGCAGAAACTGTAGTAACAAGCTGTATTTAAAGTAGGACAACAAACTACAAATATAGAATCTCACTCAACCAAGGGTAACAACTAAGATCAGCATGTCAGTATATACCACTCTTGTCCTGCTGCCTGTTCTTCATTATTAACAACAGCATGATAAACTGTGATGGCAATAGACGCAAGAACAATGCGAACAAAGTGCTGATTTTGCCTATTCATGGTGATAGCATGCTGACCCTTGCATTGCAGCAGTCAGATATTGCATCCTCCTTCAATAAAACATATGCACTTGTTGACGCAGAATATCGCCTCCATCTTTTGCGACCTCTGAAAACAAAAACAATGCAATGCAGACTCAACCACAATGCACGACCTGGAGCTACTGACCAACACCGTGGATCCCAGGAGCTCGGTGTCGTTGTTTGGTGTGCTGAACCACGCCAAGACACCAGGCGGGTCGCGGCTGATGCGGGTGAACATGCTGCAACCTCCACGCGACCTGGACACCATCGTGCAGCGCCAGAAAGCCGTGCAGCAGATTCTTGACAGCGAGGAGTTTTTCTACAGCTTCCAGGTGTGTGTGTGTGTGGTGTGTGTGTGTTGTGCGCGTGCGTGCGTGCGTGCCGTGCGTGCGTGCGTGCGTGCAAGGTGTGTGTGTGTGTGTGTGTGTGGCTACAACATTGCACTGTACTGGGAAGTTATACTCCCTGCTCTTCTTAAAGTGAAGCTTTCTAGGCAAACTGTCCCAGACTTTGCTGACCGTGGCTGCTGCTGCTGTCTGGCAAGTACCTCGAACACAAGACAGCTCACTCAAATAACAAATCGGCTTACATGCAGCCCCATCTGTACTACTCCTACAGATGTGCCGGTGGCCGTACCAAGCATATAATTCCTTTAACAGAGCGAATCTTTCTATGCCTTCTGTGTCGAGGTTTGGTGCATCTTCTCGGTTGGATTCTTGCTCAGTGAGGTGGACCAGTCCTGTAAATGGTACAATAGTAAACTGGATTGATCCAGAGGTGGCATGGTAAAAAGTAGGTCGATCCTGGAGACGGTGTAATCTGTGGGCCACGTGGGGGGTATCCACATCTTGCTGAACCTCAACTCTCTGGCAGAACTATTTTATTTTCGACAGAGGATTGTGTTGACAGCACTGAGCATGCTCAAGTGCTGTCAATCCATAATCCTCTATCCAAAATAAATGATTTTACGGTAGACTTCCATTAATTAGGCTCTGGTTAATTCAATCTTTTGGTTAATTTGATCCCGACCGAAGGTCCCGGCTGGCGCACATACATTTCTATGGGCCCAAACCTCCATTATTTCGATCTCTAAATTGGCTTTCGCCAGATAGTTCAATCTTGGCTGGTCAGCTTCGCCGCAATACAGGCGTGTTATGCGGTGAAACACACGCAGTGCGGTGAAGCATACACAATTATTGCATTGAAGCAAACCAAGAATGTAAAGGGGTCACTGTCACGGGATGTGTTCCTTAATTACAAAGGAGCGCATGCACCATCTCTGGTCATGTTCGACCCGCCTATTAAGCATACTGGCATCCATTCGGAGCTGTTTCTGATGTTGCTGTGGCGATTTGAGCATTCGTTTTGCCCGTCATGCGTGTCTCGTCTACGAGACCGTTAACAATGGCCTAGTACGCAGGTCGTTAATTATACGCATGCGCACGCCCTGTGCACCGAGAAGTGGAGGAAAACCATCTCTGTTTGGGAAGGCTAGCAAAAAAGAAGGTGGTAAGATGAAAAAAACCTCTAGAAGTCCAGGGGACATTTAAATGCAACAAAAGAGCGGGGGTCTATCTAAAACTCTGAATGCCTGCTAGTAAACTAATTCAGGCGTCTAGGTGCTCGTACTGTGACCGGAGACGGCGCATGTGCGTGTGTAAATTGAGGAGCACGTGTTGTGTCCCTTAACAGTGGCACCTTTCCCCCGCATGGTATGCTTCACCTTATAAACCTGTATTGCAGCAAAGCTAACTTAAAAAGCAAATGCTGCTAAGTGAATCAAGAGTGTTTTTTCTGTCATTTGTTTAATTCAACCCGCCGGATAATTTGACCAGTTTCCTTGGTCCCGTGAGGATCGAAGTAACGGAAGTCTACTGTGCTATTATTCTACAAGGCCTCACTGTGACAGAACAGTGCTAGCGGAGATTCACTGTTGTGGTCACTAGAATGCAGAAAGGGTTATATCTAGTTTTATCATTTCCTGCCTAAGGATTGTGCATCGAGGTGTATTGAGAATGGTATATCATGTAAAGTATAGCCTGCTCTTGAAGAGCACACCTAATTAGTACATTTGAACATCATAATAAAGTCACATCCGGGAGTGAATCGGGAGACCTTCACTCTGTTGCCTCTCATAGCGCCTGTGTTTCTTTCGAACATCAAACCCAATCAGTCAATGAATTATTGAGTCAGTCAGCCAATAAAGCAATCAATCAATCAAACTCTATTGTCTTTTTGCTCTGAAGCTCCTTTCTCAGCATTCTGTGCACATCAACAATCTGGCAATGTTCCCTGAGCCCCGACTACCTCTTTCAAGAAATCTGTCAGCAATCAACCAATCAGTTGGATTGACAGTCAATCAGTCAATTAATTCAGCTATCAGTTAATTTGTCCATCAGCCATCAATAAAACAAAACACAGTCAATCAATCAAACTGTTATATAACATGCAATTCCTATGGACAGCTACTGACATCCCGCTATGCAAGTACAGTTAAACCTCGCTATAACGAACTTCAATATAATGAAGTTCTCGATATAATGAAGCATTTTAACTTTTTATAACTTGTCCATGAAGCACCATGTATTTTGAACCTTAATATAATGAAGTGTGTTTATACACGCTTTCAATGTAGCAACGAAATTTCGCTGCTTCCGCAAGGAATACCGAGGCAATAAATGGAAACTTCTGCGGACACAGATGATAAAATGGTTGAGTTACATGTGCCTCTGAAATCTTACATGTGCTTGCTGTTACTTACATGTGCTTGCGAATGTGCCTCTGAAATCATGACTGCCAAAGCACAGCAGCGTAATGTTCCATATAAAGTCCAAGTGCGATAAGATCCTATCACGTGCTGTATGCTTTAGGTGCGAATGAAAGCATTCGCATGTTTTCGGGTGAGCCGAGAAGGATGGTGGCTTGGTGAGTGCCGTCTTCCCGCATGAGCAAGGGGAAAGGGGGAGGGAAGTGAGCTTGCAGTAACGCGATCAAGAGCGCACAAGGGCGGGGGAAGGGAGTAGGGGACAGGTCGTTGCATGTCTACATTTCTAGCACGACCGTGGCTGCACATGGCTGGCAGCGTGCAGTCCATGGGCCATGTTTTAAAGGTAGCCTGCCACATGTGCAAAGACGGCAAGCTGAGATGGCGTGGCTGTCTTCCTGCGCATTTAGCGCTGGAGGTTGCATGATCTCAAGTTCCGGAGACGCGTTGAAGCGAGACGCAGACAAAGCGTTCACTCTCCGCGCTGCCGACGCTTTTCATGATAGCCGTGTCCCACTGCGGATGACCCTATCAGCCGCGGGGGCGGAGTGGACACGAAAGTATGGCTGGTTTCAGTTTGTACCATCGATGTAAAAATATTGTGACACAGCACAAACCGTATGTTTCATTGCCGACTCAAATTCAACAAAAAAAAAAAATTTTTTCTCGTTCAAATTTGCTTTTTCCGATTGCCCGATAATTCGAGCATTTTTACAGCTCCTTCCGTGTAAGAAAGTTCCATCAGTGGCTGTACTTATTTGCATAAAAGATCAAATTTCAATATAATGAAGCAAATTGCCGATTGTAACGACTTTGTTATGTCAAGGTTTAACTGTAGATGAGTCCTGTGCACGGGGCACCGGGGACAAGGCTACATCAGTGCACACCCAGACATGGACGAGAGCAATAATGCCGAGCTAATCTCTGTTAACCTATACAAACCAATTAGTTTGTTCACTTACCTATAACAGCTCTCCTTCTGTAAAGAAAACATTGAACCACCCTGGAAAGCACTGGCGACGATGATGGGATCTCAGTGCACAGAATTCATGTAGTTGTACAGTGCACCACAGGATGTCAGTAGCTGTCTGTGGGAATTGCATGTTACATGACACAAACTCTGCAGTATTTTTTGCTCTGAAGCTCAGTGCATTCAGTGAGCGTCAACTACACTTTGTCTGACAGTCTTCTCTGAGCTTTTGACTGCCTCTGCCAATCAGTGACTCTGTCAATTAATCTAACAATCAATAAATCAATCAGCCAATCAAACTCTATTGTCTTTTTGCTCTGAAGCTCATATCTGTGCATAACGTGAGCCTCAACTACATTATCTGGCTGCACAAACGCCCGTGTACTGTGCATTGGGTGCACGTTAAAGAACCTTAGGTGGTCAAAATTAATCCTGAGTCCCTCACTACGATGTGCCTCACAATCAAATAGTAGTTTTGGCACGTAAAACCCCAGAATTTAATTAATTAATTTTTTTTGTACTTTATCTGGCGATCCTCTCCGAGCCTTGACTGACGTGTGCCCCTTTCCCGCCCAGTTTTTGCTGGCCAAGTTTGCGGACATGGAGACGCTCCTGGCAGCTCTGGTGCAGGTGCCGCGTGTCGAGACCCTGCGCACCATGGAGGCGGCCGTGCACAACTGCGTCTGCATCAAGCACATCCTCGAGCATGTCGAGCCACTGCGCATCGTGCTGGAAAAGTGCCAGGACACCCTGCTGGGGACGTATGCATCGGTGAGAAGCACAGCCCAGCGATTACAGCGTCTTGCTTTCACACGATTCGAGTAGAACCTGAAACCGTACACCTTTAAAGACAAGAAAAGACAACATGACAGGGAGGACGCCGGTCTTGCAACTGATTTTACTGCCCGAAAGATACACTCAGTTGAAGTAAAATCAGTTGAAGACCAGCGTCCTCCCTGTCATGCTGTCTTTTCATCTCTTTAGAGCTGTACGAAGTTGAGATTTTCTACTTGGCATTTTTTTTTTTTGGCATTAGGTGAAGGCCCAAACCCTTTAAACCCTAGAAGAGAACACCAGCAAGCCATCAGAGCACCCTAAATAATTGACATCTTTGAAAAGGCGCTTAGGATGAGGGACAAAGCCAATAAGGACACTGTGAGCATTCACTGAAAAAAATGAAAAGCAGCAGATCCAACGACTTGGGATCTACATACAGCGAAGCTTTGTGTGAGTGCATAAAGAATCGAAGCGCGAGTTCATGCTTATTCTTTCCCCCGCACAGCTGCTGCAGCGGATGCACTAAGGCGAGCGCCTTCTGGTGGTGGTACAATGATTGAAGTTAAAGATTGTGGAACATCCTGGCGTTCTGCTGGCTCTTTTTTTTTTTTTTCTTTCTTTCTTTCTTTCTTTCTTTCCACCGTACAGCCACCGCCGCGGAGGCGAGTACCATCTGGTGGTGGTGCGAGGAACCCAGGGGGGGTGACATCGCGCACGTCCTTTGCTGTGATTTGTTGGCCTATTCGGCAAGGGAACAGCCACGCAGCACCCACGATCACGAAAACCCAGCGAGGTTCGCAAAGAAAAGCTTCGCTTTAAAAAGAAAGAAAAAAACGAGGCACAAAAGAAGGCGCATGTGTCCTGTCTTTCTTTGCCTTTTCTTGTTTTAAGCGTCTTTTCAAAGAAACTAGTTCTAACTCGCCCAGTTTGCCGCTATTATCGAGTGATTTACTATAATGCCTGTTTCTTTGAACCAGTTTTGGTTTGAGCACCCAGGAGGTGGATGCATCATGACATCATGATACATTAGCTCATTCCCTTCCTATGCTCGCTAAGGATGCCACAAACACACTAAGGTTGACACAATCGCAAAAAATTGCAAAAACCGAAGAAACGAGGGTGGAAACGAGGCCCATTTTTCTATGATCAGTGTTATCATACCGCCATACTGCTTCATAACGTCAGCAAATTTAGCTCTCTATCATGATATCCCGATGAAGTTGATAACGCCAGGTCCGGCATTTAAGTGCAAGAGGCATATGGTAGAGTTTCTACTACCTATGCTAACCTAACCTAAAGCATGACTTTGCAAAAGACAAGCTAACCTTGGTGAAGTTGGCTAGCCTATCCTAACCTATACTAAAGCATGACTTGGCTAATGCCAACATGACCCAACCTAGGTTAGGTTATTAACTATGCATGACTTGGTAAGTGCCAAGCTGTCCTAACCTAGGTTAGGTTAGCTACCCAATTCCTAAATGAATCTAGAGCACCGCATGGCACATTCCAAGCCAACATAACCTTACCTAACCTGAATCTTGACTTAGCATTTGTCTCTGATGCCCCTTTAAAGTGTTTTCAGCTTGTTGTAGTGTGAGTGTCAGACAACACTGTTTGCACACCAGAAAACACTTGCTCACACCTCAGCTTTTGTTGGATTTCCCGACGCAGTACATCACCGACGTCCGGTATGGCCAAATGCATGAAAGCATCTGCACAGTGATAAGGGAAGACGTCGTTTACCAGAAGGGCATATGGAACAGGGTCCTCCAGCTCTGCTTCAGCATAAAGGTTGGTCTAACAAGGTTGTTGTACTCTGGTTACTGTATCCTGTTTATATCAGCGAGTGCAGTCAGAGCTGTAGCCATAAATAGCTGAGTAAAACAAAATTATGCTCAACCCATGCACCGTGAGAATCGGACCACTTGCAAGCATTGACCACACGGAAAAGTTGGGCACATTTTTCACCAGGAAATGCCTCGCTCAATGTAAACTTGTGGTGCCTCAGCATCACGGACATGTTCGACAAAAACCAGAGTCTATTATACAGCGCACACTACACACCAAGCCGAAGTCTTCCTGCACGAAATTTTTTTTCAAAGTACTAGTACTTGTTTTCACCTGTAAATGATACGGTCCTGCTTAACTTCTTTCTCATCACTGCATATCAGTGCCATTTGACTTCATGTGTGTGAGCAAATATGCACTCACATTCCAAGCCATCCTTTGCAGCATATCAATGCTGCTTGCTTCACTTTGCATTTCTGGGCGGAATGTTCACCACACTCCTCGGTGCTCATCGTAGCCACTCGACTACTCCATTCTGCATTTGCGAGCTAGTATGCACTGACGTTCTAAAGCCCTGTGTTGAACCACGCCCACCAGCCAACCACCATTACCACGTAAAATAAATTCTGGGCTTTTATGTGCCAAAGCCACAATCTAATCATGAGGCGCACCATAGTGAGGTACTCGGGAATAATTTTGACCACCTGGGGTTCTTAATGTGCACCTAAATCTAAGTACACAGGCATTCTTGTATTGGGCGCCCCCCGGCCACTGCAACTGGAATTCTAACTTACGACCTCATGCTTAGCAATGCAATGCCATTGCCACTAAGCCACGGCTGCAGATCATTACAACATAACAAATGGAGATAGTTTGAGCCCTGATTCTTCATAACCCATTGTGCGAGAAGACAACTGCCAAAGCCCGCAAAGTGGGAGCAGAGGCAAATTAAGGTTCACTTTAAAAAAGCATTTGGCACTGAATTTAAGAAGGTCACTCATGCACGAGCACTCAAAGGCAATTTCCTTCAAAGAGTCAACTCCCCCCAACCCCTCTTTATTTCACTGAATGTAACCTCACTCGCATGCTGTACATGCCTATCACTGAGTGGTAGTGCCAGTGTTTAAAAATAGGTAAAATTTCCTGGCAGGTATTGTAGCCTAAAGAAAATCTAAGGGCCGATCTCCATTGATCATATCAATATACAAAGGTCTCTCATTGGAGGATGTGACTTTTAATTTTGCCATCAGTGTTTTTGCTGACAATTTTACTGTTTCACTGCATCGCTCATCCATGTGGCTTCTAATTGAGACCAGTTGGCATGTAGAGTCCCACAAAAACCGACTGGCATTTAGGGTGCCAGACCATTTGGCATGTACAGATACCAAGTGGTGCCTCTGAAAACCGCTGAATAATCATTTATTTATTCCAATTGCCCTCAAGGTCTAGTGACATTACAGAGGAGAGTGGTTACTATCAATGAGTGGCGTGAGAACAGTCGATACTTCCTGTTCATACAGTATTAGCTAAAAGAAGAAAGCAAAGGTACTTATTCATGATTTCACGGCAGTCGGCAACTACAACAGAAAATATAAAACAAACAGAAATTGACCAACGTGCATCTAAGCAGGGATCTCTTGATTCCAAGTATGTGGGCATGTTCTTCTTTCTGGGGTTTTACATGCCAAAACCAGTTCTGATAATGAGGCATGCCGTAGTGGAGGGCTCCGGATTAATTTTGGCCACCTAGGGTTCTTTAACGTGCACTACAACGCAAGCACACGGGCGTTTTTGCATTTCGCCATCATCGAAATGCGGCCGGCGCAGCTGGGATTCGATCCTGCGACCTCGTGCTCAGCAGCGCAATGCCTTAGCTAACTGAGCCACCACGGCGGGTATGTGGGTATGCAAAGAGGCCCAATTAGCACTGTCTTAAAACCAATTGGACCCACAGTGATGTTCATTTGGAACCATTTTGACACAAGAAGTGTCTGGCAATGCAATAGGGTCCAGTTGTGTCTTTATAAAAAATCTCGTCGGACTCAATGTATATGTGTGTGTGCGTCTGTGTATTTTGACTGGGATGGTTATTTGTTAACAGGGTGTGACCACTAAGATACAAATGCCGAATTCGATGTCACATTTATCGTTTCGTTACACCTGGTTTCCGCTTCAGCCCGATGTCAACGGCCTTCTCGACATCGCCCGGAGAACGTACTCAGAAGTGCAAGATGATATTCATGGCAAGTACATGCTTCATCCACATTTGCACCGTAACATGGAATATCACAGTTCATGTATTCCTGTGCATGACTATGTGCATTCTAACACAGTCGCGCATCGGGCAAGGCTTCGCTTAACAGCTTCGAGCAAGCCATGTAACAGGTGCGCATCTCTTGCTGTTCGGAGTGTCGTCTCATTTCTGTCATGGTCAAAAACTAAGAAAAGTGTTCAGTGTTGCTCATCTTTTGCGTAGAGAAATGACTGACCAGGCAATGAAGAAAGTAGGTTGTGGGGTCTCACACGTGCTCTTGCGACAAAGGAACGACACCACAGTAGTGCAAACAATCAAAAGGACGTTTATTGCACCTTTCATACACTAATGCACGCTAGCCGAATTACTACCCATAGAACATTCACATGGGCGCGCGACAAATCAAGGAAGTCCGACTCACCACGACCGGATAGCGAGCGAATATGTTCGCCCGCATGCTAAACACCAATGCCTAATTGTTCACGTGTACGGTCACGCGAACAGTGGCGTGTTCGAACGATCCGTGTTCGTCCATACCGGTGTCCTGCTCCTAGCTTCGCGAGACGATCTCGCGAAGCGGTGATCGGCGCACACGCGGAACGTCCGCATCACTCACCGGCCCCACCTCCAAGAAGGAAGCGCCATCTCCCTTTTGCGCCAAGGGAACCCCGCTGTTAGGTGGCGTTAGCCGCGCAACACTAGCGCCATCTCTCGCAATACACCGCCGCGGTAAAGCCACGCGGCGAAGCCGGATTACAGGAGACGGGAGCCATGCGGGGAAAACCACATCAGGGGACGCGACCCCCACAAGGTAGAAATGTGGGCACACAAAACAGATTTAATGGGATGTTCAACACTAAGATTTGAAGCAAACATCAACCGCAAATATATCTGCGAGGTGCAGTCGAAGAACTTTCATGTGTACGATGCAGTGTATCCTTCCAGAGGTAATGCGTCGGGCAACTGTTACAGTCAACAGCTATCTTGCTAATGTATGTATAAGGGCTGTCCAATAATAAACTAACCTTTTTTTGCATAAAATTGATGGCAAATGTCTCAGGCGGTGAAGCAAGCGGATTTTCCCTGTCAAACAGACTTCCAAATAGCGTTGCGTGTCATGAGGACAGTAGTGTAAGACGAGACGAGGACAAAAAAGGAAATGGGATGGGCACTGAATCTGAGCCTGTTTCCTTCTTTCTTAGTTCCTGTCCTGTTTCGTTCCTTGCCTTGTCTCATGCTACTGTCCTCATAATGAATCATTCTACAAACTATCCCTGGTGTCAGTTCTGTGTTACATGTATCTAAGGAAATAGATGCAATTTTTTATTGTTGTACCTCTTTCCTGTTTTCTTTTTTCCTTTTTTCTTTTTTTCTTTTGGAGGGGGGTGCACTTGGAAATGTCCAGTACTTGATTTGATAAAGTGCCTTGGCTGTCTGGTTGGATATATCATGATAGGAAAGAACAGTCTTTTCTGAAAGAACAGTATCCAGATGTGGTTTGAGGTTACTGTTAAATTTGATTTGATTAGAAAACTTGACTATTTGAAGACCTCCAGCTGTTACAAAAGTAGCTGCCTTCCTTCAGTACAAAGCTCTCTTTTCTACAGTCTCAGTGGTACGTTGATACAGAGTTGGCCAATCATTTCCAACATTGCATTCTTGAAAAACTGCGCAGGTAAAGACGGGACAAGCATAAGAAATTTGACTAGGATGGGTGCAGTCAAATTTCTTATGCTTGTCCCATCTTTAAAGAGGTCCTGAACCACCTCTCGGGCATAGGTGAAAAAACAGTATGCGGGTAGCATACGCAGCTGTGGACATCTCAACCAAATTTTGCAGTTATGCAAAACTTCAAATATTTATTGATGCAGCTTAATAAACAGTCTGAAGTAAGCGAAAATCTGCTTTATAATTTCGATAATAATTACGTACTTTCGGAAGAAGCCGACTATCGTCTGCTCACGGTCAGCCGCAACTGCCTATATTGGAATTAAACTTTGACCACTCTGCTTATTGGCATCGTAGCCGTCGGGTCTCGCTAATTCTGACTAGTTTTGAACACTCAACTAGCCTCGAACCACCGAAACTTATGAGGAAGCTTTAGCTCGGGCCCAACTCTGATGCCGCCTATTCAAATATACATGTAAAACACAGAAACAGTTTTCTGAGATAACGACTGGGCCGACTTTAATTAAATTTGTTGCACTTGAGAGAGAAAGTTAATTTCTAGTGACTGTTGGAAGCGGAATTTCGATTGAGGACCTGCATTTTTTTGATGGAATTTTCAAATAATGGTAAGTTTTAAAAAAATGGAAGCACGAAGTTTACAAATTTGTAGCTATGCACCTAGAGCAGATATCGCAGTTCTGTCAACTGCATCCATTAGAGCATCCAAAGCAGACAAATTTGATATGTCAATTTATATCTTACATGAATTCGTCACATTGTTTATAAGGGTTTTGCAGATGTTGTACTCATAAATTAGTGGTCTGTTTGAGAGCTATGTATAATATATCTATTTTGTTCGCTTCAGATATACTATTAGGTGCAATTTACAGAATTGTGATATCATTTTTCATTGCTGAGTTACAGAGTTGTAAACTTGATTGTTTCAATTTCTGAAAATGTGCAACTTTGGCAACATTTATTAAAAATTGATGACCCAAATCAAAAGGTCGCAACCAATAGTCACTAGACTTTAACTTTTTCTTTTAAATGCAACAAACCTCATCAAATTTGGTGCTGTGGTCGCCGAGAAAAACGATTTATCCTTTCCCACGGAAACAAGGAAATTTCCCAAGAAATTTCTCAGGAGGCCCCAAACTAGAACTTCCTCTTAAGGTCAGGCCACACACACGCTTCTGAGCACACGTGCGCTCCTGGTTGCTCCTGTCTAGATGCCTTGGCAGACTTCGCTTCGTACAGACGTATTGCCAGCGCAAAATGTGCAAGTTGGATGTCGCCACTATCCGTCGGTCAAGCTGGTGCTGGACAGAGCCGATCTGCACCACGTAGCATGGCCAGACTAGTGCATATGAGAGTGAGCGCACACTCAAGCCCTGTCGTGCACAAGGCAAACGTGGCGCATACAAACTACAATTACATGTAGCTGGGGTCTGCTACATAGCGTAGGTACCACGGCCACTGTGGGGTGCCGTGATGAGTTCACTGGCTGAGTGCACTGCGGCTCGCTGAAGACAACCGCGTTTGGTACGTCGCAGGTGCCAAAATCGGTAATAGTGGCGCATACGTGAACACCCAAAATCAGATTTGAACTGTGTGCCACGGTGACGTTCAGTAGGCGGAGCCTTGTGGGCATACCCCGCTCCGCCGTAGCCTTCGCAATGCAAAGCATTGAAGAAGGAGCGGAGGCTCCGCGGAGGGGCTTGTACACGACCTTTGAATGCCAATAACTCCACTTCTGCTGAACACATTGAAATACTTTTTGCGGCAAATTGTTTCTGAAATTGTCTATTCTAACTTCAAATTCCATTCTCGACTTCTATAAAAAGTAGTTCAGGGCCCCTGTAATTGCATATTTTTTTAACGAATGCAATTATACCAACTTGCCCAGCTGTCCATACTTTCAATGCTTATTTCCAATGTCTTGAATGCAGAGATGGTCGAGAAAGACATGGCGCTGGAATGCGCGCTGCCGCTCAGGGTGGCCTACTCCCAGCTTCGTGGCTTCTACATCCAGATGAACTACACTGGGAGCATTCCCGAGCTGCCCGACAAGTTCATCAAGGTTTCACTCACAAAGACGACCATCTCGTTCACCACCGACAGTCTGGTGGGTTTGAAAACATGGACAGTGTCCATTTTCAAAGTGTAGTGCAATAGGTATCACTTAGATCACAAGGTTCTAAGTTTACTGTTATCCTTGAAAAGAAAAACTGTACGATCATTGCGTTTGAGCAGTTCTAACATTTGGGGTGCAAACTTGGGAGTTTAACTAGAACATCTCAGAAAAAAGCTGAAGTTTGTGCAAAGAGAGAAGGGATGAAAAATTGTAGGTGTTAAGTTAAGGGACGGGAAGAGAGCAGTCTGGATTGCAGAGCAAATGGCGGTAGCCAATATTCTAGTTGACATCAAGGGTAATAAATTGAGTTTGGCAGTCCATGTAATGCATAAGGCCTATTAGAGTTACAGAATGCATGCCAAGGGAAAGAAAGGGCAGTCGAGGACAGCAGAGAACTAGGTAGTGTGAAGAAATTATTGAACTTGCAGGCACTGTAGATTTAAATTACCTGCTGTGCTGGTGAGTCAGTGGTCGAAATGGGAAAGGTAAAATAACCCGCGCTTTCCAAAAAGCAGTATCGCATCTCAAGATTGCGCTTAGGCCAGAAGAGCCAATTTGATGCACCCACACGGCTCACTAATAAGCTCTTAGGTATGCCTTTAGAAGTAGTGATAAAAGGAGGTGCGTATACCAACTTGGGTATAAAATGGAGACAAGGTACTGAACTTGTCCAAAGTCCATTGAGGAATTCTGCCAGGACAATTTACAGGCTATTTACGCCCCTAAGAAAGTCACTAGAAAATGTTGCTAGGACCTCAAAAAGCCAAAGTTGGCATTAAGATGACTAAGAGAAATAGTTTCCTAATCAAGTTACTACAGGGAACTCTGTCGCTAGTCTCTAAGGGACCTACAAGCATGGCTGTTCGGCCAATATGGAAAGTGATGGTTAGTACAATAGATTTTCTTAACTTCATCCTTCTGGCTACAAACGGCTCTTTAACTTTGTTCATTGGTCATTTCCAATAAAGATATTGTGTTACAAATGCAACAATTCACAATGATGACCCGTTTGGGCAGAGACTAATCGCCTTGCTCAATTTGGTTTGCCATGTTTAGAAAACTGTGAGCGCTAGGAAATTTAGGAATAGATACCGTAAATCAACAACACCAAAAGAACATTTGATGCGACAAGCACTAAGATTAGACAGATTCATGCATTCTACTGCATCACCACCATGGTAGCGGACCATCGCAGCGCCCGAGTTCCCTCTAGTAAATTTTTTGTTGGAAACTCAGCAACTAAAAACATGCTTAAATATATAGCAACTTTCTCACTGAGTTACCAACACTGCAGCCGGTGCATTGCGTTATCTGTTGGTGCTAATAAATGGGGACAAAGAAAGCACAATAAAAGCCTGCACTTGCAGAGATGCACATGTCTTCTGTGTGTCTCACAAAATGGAAAGGTGAAAAACTGAGGGGCGATATTCTTGATCCCTTCTCAGTCACTCGGAGAATGTGACATTTATGTTACATAACATATAGCTCCAAACGAGACAGAGGTTCACAGGAAGAATAGATCAACAGTGATAAACAAGCAATGTTTCTGAAGCCCACGTTTGAATAAGGGGATGTGGCTTCATATAACTACTGCTGCCGCCACCTATACTATCACTACAGATATGCTGCTTAATGGCTTTGGTCTCTATGGAATTACACAATGAAACAACTAATGTAAACCTGAATATCCTCACTGCAACAAATATATTCCTCCAAGGGCAGCTTTTTGCAAACGTTCGGCCTTTCGCTTTCGATGATGATCGTCAATGATGGTTCTTGCGCAATTTTTTTGGCAGTAACAGAACTGAAGCCAAGAAAAGCTTGGGAAATTAACTGTGTTTCTTGAATTAAATGCAGACATTGTAATGAAAAGGGGAAGTGAAAGTGAACGTAAAGACATCTGCTGGCGGCAAGTCGTCTTTTCTTACAACTCGCAAGCTAGCTTGTTAGCTCACCAGCCACCAGCTTGCTTACCTACATAACACATCTGGCTGCATAGTCAAATTTCGTGGTAATGAAGTTGCATTCGACACCAAGATGCCTTTGTTACATATGATATTTGTTATCAGCATACGTATGTTCATTGAATGCTGGTATTGGCGGGAGACATATTGCCTAGATTTGCTTTGTTGTATCCATGTTCATTACATTCAGCAGCCTGCTACTGTCACGATAAATGTTTTCTCAACTGAAAAAAAGTTGCTGAAGTCTGCAAATTTTTTGTTCTTTCTTTTCGTGCCTTGCTGTTGCTGCAAATTCCTGTGACCAAGATCAAGATGAATGGTAAGAATTATACTGTACTTTCCCTTGTCCATGAACCTCTAGAAAGCCTTACTACTCTTTACGGAGTTAATCTCTTTTTTTTTTCTATTTCTTCTTTATTTCGCAGACAGAGCTAGAGAGGCCATGCACGAAATTGCCCGCCTAAGCTCGAGGTATGCCCTGTTTCTTTCACTCGAAATGAGTTTGATGTGTCTGAAAACAGCACCTAGCTGCAAAGGTTTCTGGAAGTCTACTGTGATGTGTCGAAGTGCAGGGCCTGTTGGTGTTGCATTGTCAAGGATAAAATAGCGCAATGAGCAAGATGGGGAGAGCAAGATGAAACAATATGAGCACTAAGTGATGTCATGTGATGTTATAGCGGTCTTGATGAAGCACATCTTGTCTTGCTGGAACACCCATAACTTGCCAGTTGAGCCCTGCCTTTTTTTTTCATTTTCGTATCGCATGCCTTCATGCAAATAAGCATAGCCCTCTGTAAACATGTGACAGCTTCCTTCTTATGTATGTATTGTAAAGAAACAGACAGCCGGCCCACTTCTTCTCTCACGCCCGCCATGGAAGCGCCCGAGCCCAACTGCCGCTTCTTTTCCTCATTACACTCGGTCATGCTACCAAAGGTGGCTCTGAGCATGGGAAGTTGCCGAAGATGGCTCTGGCGGGCGGCATTGGCTGTTTCGGGATGGTCGCATTTTCGGGAAGCACCCGAGCCCAAGTGCTGCTTCTGTTCTTCTTTACAGTATGCATGTATGCACGTGTATACGTTTTTATGTCTGTATGTGAGTGTGTTTATGTATATGCGTGCGCATGTTACATGCGTGTGTTTTTGCCACGCTTGCCAATTTCGCAGTGTCCTGAGCTCTGTCCTCCACAATGTTGTCTTGAACATTGGCTGTCTCTACAAGCTTGCCGAGGTGGTCTCCAATGTCGACTTCCTCCTTTCGCTGGCAGAAGCCTGCACACTGTCGGACTACGGTGAGCATTTTTGCTGCGGCTATAGGTCTCGAGAGAAGCTTTTCATGAGCTCGCAAGCCAACAGCTTACCTACGCACCACTTCCTGCAATATTACAGCACTGCAGCACATGCAATAAAGTGTACTAAAGCACAGACTGGGAAACTGTAAACTAGAACACATTTTGTGCATCGTTATAGGTATATAGTCATGTTGTGACACTGAGGAACCACACTGTGGCACAACTGGGAGTCATAAAACTAACTCTTTATTGCACGAACTTGTGCCCACAAAACAAGTTACACTCGACACAGGCATCGATCGTCAGAATCTGATCCGTGGGTCTAGCGTGTTGGCTATTTATACAGGACTTGCAGAAGGTTCCAGCATTATCGCTGGTTGGATACGTGCGTTCTATAATGTATAACAATATTCGCGTCGGGCAAACACAACATATACAACAAATAGAATCTGCGACAACGTCTAAGAATGTTCCCATACAGAAATGCGCGTCTTGCGCTGAGCGACAACTTTGCAACATTTGTTAGCCGGTGATAAGTGGTTACCGGAAAACGACAAGCAAGTAGGAGCGCGATCGGTTACTCCGTGCACGGTTGACCGAGGCCGCACCGACATCGTCAGCCGTGGGGTGTGGGCACATTTTTGGCGACATAAAAGTGATGACGCGCTCCTGTCAATCATTTTGAAACCGATCACGTCATCTGCTAGGAGCAGAATGCAACGAAAGGTGTGAAGTTCAAAAGGTCATGCGCTCGTTATGAGACCGGCTTCGCATGGCTTGTCCGGTGGATTGGATTGGATCCAAATTGCAGTTGCGGCTACAGAATGGCACGTTCGGATCCAATCCATGATCTAATTCAAGAAAATGGCAGTTGCAATGGCAGCTTCGGTTGTTGCGTTGGCGTTGCTCGAGGAGGAAGCAGAGTGGTTGGAGGTGTGAAATGCGTTTGAAGGAATGGGAGAAAGCGAATTCCGGTGTTGCTTTCGTTTCTAGAAACGAACAGTGCGTTGGTTGTGCTGCGAACTCAACCCCATCATCGGGTGCTAACGAGCCATGGAATGTTGTTGTTGCCTCTTGAAGAGCACGCCACTGTTCCCCCCTTTTTTGTGTGTGTGTGCGTACGATGCCACCTAGCAACCATGCAGAAAACTAATAGTTATAAATTGTAGTAGTCATACGTATTACTATTTGAGAACATTTTTAAGCTTGAGAAGAAAAACTACATTATATAAAGATTTTATTCATTGGAAGGCAAGAAACACTTCTTTCTGTAGTATATTGTCTGAAAACAGACGGTAAACGAGGCACTTAAGCTTCCGGGGAGTTCACCGCCTGCCGATTTGCTGCTCTCTCCCTCCCGTTCTCACAAATTTGCATACTGCCCACTTTGTGACATTGCAGCAACTGAACAGAACGTCTTTCGAACAAAGATCTCCGATCGCGCCCTAGGGGTGTCAATACAAAAGTGTTGTTTTAGAGGACAGCTCTTAGGCGCCCGTTCCTGCGACGAGCGTCAGCGTCCTCGGCATAACCGAGCGAATGAGCACAGTGAAGGATGAAAGAGTGAATGCAGAGCACAACTGAGGATGAAAGGCAACGAGAGCGAAGATAGCACGAGGAGGAAAGCGTGAAGGAGGAGGGTGCAGCGGAAGCATAAGGCAGAAAGCAGAGGAGAGGGATATGGCAAAAGCGTGAGAAGAAAAGTGTAGTGCCACGTAAGATGGGCTCTGTGGCAACGATGGCTACAAGTTGGCGCCAGAGTAGCGCACGTTGTCTGTTCACCAATGATGCCAACAATTAGGCACGTGGCGAGCGCGTCCACCGATACCATATATGAGAACCAAAGCGCTGCATGAGCAAAGTTCTGTCTGCGGCGGCTGCTGTGAATCGCACCCACGCGTCACCCACGAGGTTCCTCTCGCGATCTCCCGATTAGCAAGGCAGTCGCGCCACACTTCGCTCTGTTTGCAACGTGCCACACGAGACAGATTGTCCGTGCCAACCAATATATAGAAAAATGAAAACACGTATAGAGCTGCGCTCAAATTTCGCATTACGAATTATTGTAATTGTCGGTGAATTTTTTTTTATGGCATATCCACTCACTAAACACCTGTTTCCCCAAGGCTGTGCATTATTAAAACAAATAATTTCAATTTCACACGCACTGATGAATGTAGGAACAAAAAGTTGCATTCTTGTTTGCTTCAACTTGATTGTATTTCAGCTTATGTTGATATCCACCTCTCTTCATGTTATCCAGTGTCAGTAAGTTAGAGCTTTATTACCAATTCTTCTGCTGCATCAGTACCTCTCCCCTTGATTGCTCGGGTTTCCTAAATGTCTTCTCCGAGAATGGAGTTGCAGTTTCTTGTTGTCACTTTGGCTCTACTGTATGTATATTGTGCATTTGCTTTAATTTTGTCAATGCGGTGTGCCAGCACAAATGAATAAATGTGTGTTCATATAAACCAATCTGGACTGTGTGTTTACAGCAGCTGAAGGCCTCAATTCTTCTAGAAGTATGTTATCGTCAATGCTATTTCAGGCTATGGCATAGGCTGTAGTACTACCTGCACCCGTCACTGCAATGTTTGTAAGAGGACACTATACTAAAGATGCCAACCAGTATTGGTAACTCAAGAGAAAGTCGCTAAATTTGTGTGCTTTCCATTCCCTCACTTCTTATTCCTATGTTTTGTGCACTACCCACAGTGTGAATTGCTAAATTTAGCGAGTGTTTTGTAACATTAACTGCGTGCTTTCTTGGTCTTAGTGACATTTCTGGTGACTTTTTTTTAGTGGTGTAAATGGCCTGTAAATTGTTCTAGCAAAATTCCTCAAGGGACATTGGCTAATTTTAGAGCCTCACCATCATTTTATCCCAAGATTGATATATGCACCTCCATTTGTCACTAATCTTAGACATACCTAAGAGCTTATTAGTGAGCCATCTGGGTGCATCAAAGCTGCTTTTCTAGGCAAAGCACCAATTTCAGATCTGATAGCGTTTTAGAAAACTGCTGGTTGTTTTTGCGTTTTCATATTCCAACCATTGACTTATGACCGCTGTATGTGATTTTAGGGTATAGTTTAAAAGATAACGAGGAAGATGTCTAGAAACAATCAAAACAATAAGAAGACTGAATTCCGAGCAAGCCATTATCAGCACCATCAGTTAGCAACTTTGATAATTATGGGATGTTTGGGGTCATGATTTGGCGACTTTGTCCAAAAGAAAGTCACCAACACTGATGCCAACAGCGCTGTTCATTCCGTTGTACAACTTGCAAGCATAGTGGCACACACTGGAGCCGGCTATACTATCGTTATCTTAATCTATGTTTTACCGACATTCCGTAACTCTGATAGACGACTGCTTATCTGCCCAACGCATGACATGGCCTGCTCGACTCCATTTTTCCCCTTAATGTCAAGCAGAGTGTCAGCTACCCCCATTTGCTTTCTAACCCACACGGCTGCTGCCCGTTTTTTAAACATGCTTTAAACACACATGCCTAACATACTTCGTTCCATCGCTCATTGCACGGTCCTTAAGCTTCTTTGTTAACTTCCAAGTTTCTGTTCCTAATGATAGTGCAGGTAGGATGCAATGATTGTATGCTTTTCTTTTCAAGGATAGCAGCTATGACTTGGTAATACCTACCATATGCGCTCCAACCAATTTTTATTCTTATGTAAGTATCCTTATCATATGCACAAAAGTCATATACAAGAACACTAAGAACATGGAAGTAGTGAGAATACTGGGCTTTTCCCATGTTCACAGTGAGGGGGAAGTCGGACAGTTATCTATAGCAGGGTTCAAGATATAATGAATCTGTGTTGCTACCTTTCCATCTTGTATTCGTATTCTTGCCAGCCGCCAAGATGGAAAATAATTTTTTTCCCGATGCTTAACTGCCTACCCAACTACTCTAGTGTGAGGCGTAGGAACAGCCCACTGCTCTTGCTATCAGCTGCAGCACCCTGTATTGCAATTTCAATGCTGCGAACACCAGTCACTTGCACTTTTGTTTTTCCATTGAGACTGTACACGAAGCTACTGATACTTTCCCGTGTGCGAGCACTGCAGTAGCCTACGTTTTCTTCTACCATGACAACAGGGTGTTAGTGGTAATGCCAACCATGGCAACGACATTATTGTTTCAAGTGGAAGAATAGCCCTTAAGAGGCTGTTGCCTTAAAGCATTAGCGAAGACAGTTTGTACCACAGATGAGTTCCCAGTGCCAGTCATGTAGTGAGCCTGCACGGTGCGAATGTTTGTGTGAAGACTTCATGTGCAAAATGTGAGGCAACATTGTTCTTATGGTGTAAAAGACACGGAACCATGCGAAGAAACAACTGGACGAGAAAGGAGTGTCACCACTGACTTCCTTTTCTGTCTGGTTGTTTCTTCACTTGGGTTCGCCTCTTTTCTGCCGTGGGAAGTAGGAACCAACCGGCCCAGTAGCAAGTAGTGAGACAACGCGGTTCATAACAGTGCATTCGTTTTGTTGTCATCTGCAGTTCGCCCGGAGTTCACTGACACCCTGTGCATTGTTGAGGGTCGTCACCCTGTGCTGGAGAAAGTGGGCATGCGTACTTTCATCCCAAATGACTCAGTAAGAATGTTTTGGTATTGTACCGCTACATGGCATGACATTATTACAAAGCTCTCGGTTCTGACCTTACTCAGCCTTGTCTTGGAGGGCATCCTAGGCAGAAATATGCGTGTTGCGACTCTTCTAGAGTTGTGCAGTTCTTCCATGTCATTTCTAAACATCTCTGGCTTCAAATTCTTCCCTCTAGTTCGCAAGCTCACACCACAACTGCAATGTCATCACCGGGCCAAACATGGTGAGTTCCAAAAATGTGTTGATGTTTACAACTGTTCATCCTACCTGCACGCATAATGAGCATAATGAAAACAAAACTGATAAAGAAATTGCACATCAGTTTATATCTGCAAGAGTTTGTGTACGTGCCATCTTCCTACAGTACGTACTGTGAATTTGCTGGTGTGCTGTCATGTATGGTGCCAGAGCCCTCTATCTGCTGCTGTAAGCATGCCAAGACTTTCAACCCACAACAAAGCTTGTCGCTGACAACAATTATATTACTGCATATGTCCTTGTGCATATTATCAGTTTGTGTTACTACTTTCATGACCCTCATAATTTTCCTATCTCTTGTGCTTTCACCTTCACCATTATCGCCGATATTAGTAGGGCTGGTCATCTGTTAGAAAGTTTAGCGTGATTAAACAAAACATTTGAATCAATTAATTAATCAGATTAGAACTTATTATTCTTGCATGTAAACTTCGATGATCATTCATTAAAATGGGCATCTGCCTTTAATGTCGCATCAGGGACACTTTGCTGCTCATCCAGTACAGTACAGTAATGATACAGTACAGTAAAGTAGGGATATTACAGTAATGACACTCACTTGTCCATTTGTCTCACTGGCTTGCACTGTAGCATGCATGAGTGGCTTTTGCCCTTAGAGACATAAAGTTGGGACTGTAAGATGGCACGACTTATAATCTCAACGTTGTGGTTTGTAGATCAGTCTATTTTATTCATTTGTTTTACCCTCAGGGACCTCATCATAAGATAGGGGAGTGGATTACAGAAGAAACAATGGTGGCTCACAGACAACACATTTTATGAGTCACTCTTGCTGTATCTGCAAGAAATTGGCATACATGCTTATATTTATTTGATTCCGATGCTGCACCACATGGCAACCCAAATGAATCTAAGGAATAATAAAAAAATGAAATAAAATGTGAGATTTACATAGCATTTGCTAATCATACAATGTTGCATGAGCATACAGCATTGTAATACAGCGTAATGTAAGTAGCATAAAAACAACTAATGATACTTCATACAAGTTCTTGTTGCTTAAAGTATTAGCGCATGCATTTTTTGAAAATTATCGCTATTATTAATGGATACAATTTCATCAGGAAGTTCATTTCATTCTTTCTATATACATGACAAAAATGATTGTAAGAAACATGTTGTGTTACATGCACAAATTTTAACTTTATGCTGTTGATCAAGGCAGTGAGGTAAGTAATGTTGTCATGACATGAATTTCGATTGAAAAATAGGGTGGTGATATATGTTTAGCTTATGAAAAAAATTGATATTCAATATATCACCTGAGAAGTCTCACGCTATCTTCCTTCCTGTCAAGCAGGTGAAACGAAGACTGTCAGTTCCGACGCTTGCCGATTTTCCTCACAGGGCCTCAATCTATTAACTGGCATTAGAAAAAATTAGTCACGAATAAAGCAGTTCATTTATTAAGGTTAATCGATCAATTGCCCAACCCTAATCATTAGCCTATTTTATGTCCACTGCAAGGTGACAGCCTCTGCCAGTGATCACTGCCAGTCATCACTGGCAGTTACCGTGCCTCTGCCAATTACCACTGTCTTTTATCAGCTGATCCTTGTCTTTTGCCTAATTATTTTCCAGTCTCATCACGTCACTGAATTCTCTCCCATCCTCACTGTGTTTCCCTTGCCTTGGCACCTATTATGTTACTCTGATAGGCCACCATTTATCTTTTGTCACCGGTTGATGTTATCTATCACCTGTTACACGATCTGCCCAGCTCCACTTCTTAATCTCAACCAGAATATGTATCAGCAAGTCAAAAAGTTTAAGCCAGTTGGTGTGTCATCCTAAATATGCTCACAGCGCAAGGCTAAACGTCGATAGAGACAAGAGTAAAAAAATAACTTTTATACCTTGTTTTTAGAAACCCTATATGTATACCTTCAGATCTTATGACTTGCTTGTCTCAAGGTGTTATGAAAAGCTGTGCTGCATGGTTAAAGGGCCATCTTCAATTGATAAACACCACTTCGTGTACTTTTCTTGTCACATAGCACATTAAATAACGAGCAATACTGAATAACGAGAAATTTCCCTCTTTGCCAAAAATCTGACCTCTGCATTTTTTTATATTTGTTTTTCACCACGTTTATTACGTATTATAGTTTCAAAGTCGCTTCCGAATTTGTCAAGTGCACCCATGCTATGCAATTACGGAAATAAAAAAATGTGAATAAAGCTAAATCTGTATTCTTGTCCTCGTCACCATCACACAGAGCGGAAAGTCGACCTACCTGAAGCAGGTGGCAGCTCTGCAAGTGATGGCCCAGCTGGGATCCTTTGTGCCGGCCAAGTACGCATCGTTTCGTATCGCTGACCAAATCTTCGCGCGCACAGGACACCGAGACGACATCGAGACCAACTGCTCCACTTTCCTTATGGAGGTATCTACAATCTTATCCATCTCTGCGACAGGCTCAATGAGAGATATCTGTCACGGCAAATGTCGTGGCACCCTATGCAAGCATGAATATTTCCAAGTTGTAGGGAGCTTATTTTCGACAAATCTGCACAACTTCATTGATCAGGCAGCGTCTAGATCACATGGTCATCATGCCATAGTGTTGCTCTGCTACCAGACCACAAAGGAGCTTCCACATTTGAACAAAATCTCGTTCACCGACGTCACCAGCATAGGCCTCTTTGTGCAGTATGGGTAATGTCAACGGTGGTTCTCGTGTGATGCTAGAAGTGGCAGCATCGGCATTGGTTAAGTTTTATTGGACGTGGGCAACACCATCAAATTTGATGTTATTTATTTGAAGTACCGACAATGGCCCTTAGCATTATTGTAGTAGGAAAACAACAATGTAACACATTTTTAGACATATGTAAAGCAAATGCAAGCAAGGACAAACACTTTACTGAAATTTCTGTTTATTTAAATTCAAAAACAAGAAAGCCGTGCAAAAAATCAAGAAAATTTGAGTCACCCGTACACTGCGGATACATTCGAAATGTCATCTACTGTGGCAGTAACTTTTGCAGAACACTAGGAAAAATGACAGAGATACAAAGACATCATGTGGCGGGCTTTTCAGGTCGTGTGTGGCATGCAGGAAAAAATGCGTGCTTGAAAACTTTGACTCTTGAAGCATATTTGCCTACTATCAAGGGGTGATCTGTGCAAGGAGACGCACAACTTGGTTCTTTTATGTACTTTTCTTTCCAAATTCCAGTTCTTGAGGGAGCCTTGAGGGAGCCTTGAGGGATTACTTGTCAAATAAGGAAAGATGTAAAAACATTCATCTAATAGCGAGGCACTACATCAGGCACGAATAAAGGTTTTGAATGGTTTAAAAGAACAAAACAAAGAAAGCTACAGGGGTCTTCATGACAAAGGGGGAAGATCATCTGTTCATATATCATGATGAGCAAATGTTGCAGGCGATAGCTCGTAACGTCTCGTTCACATTCACATTGCGTTTGCAAATTTGTCACGGCATCAACTTAATATCCTCATCCGCCTGTGTCTGCCAATTTGTGTTGAGTGCAACTAGCTTCAGATGAAAACTTAGAAATCTTTCATAGGACATAAGTTGTGCTTATAGTAGCTAACTTGCAATGGTTACCTATTTTAGCCCATTTTACAAGCTCTGGACATGTTTGTGTATGAATGGTCAATATAACACCATTGGCATTTTTTTTTATGTAGAGAACATTGTTGCCAACAGCTGTCTGCTATTTCTGTACCCACTCCAGATGCGGGAAATCAACTACATTCTGCAGAACTTCACCGACGCATCTCTCATCATCATTGACGAGCTCGGACGAGGTTGGTTTGCAATGCGCATGCGATACCGCAACCAACGGATGTTAAACTTTAATTTTGCTGCACTTATTTTTTTCTTAATACGGCAAACTCAATCATAACGACGTGTTCTTGAGAGAGACTTCTTCACAAATCACTAATGCTTTCGAGAAGCCGTACATGCAACCTGTCAATCAGCGCCTTCCCTAGAACATTCAGTGATAAAAAGAAAAGGAGAGAAAATGAAATTAAGACAGTTCTCTTCACTACATCGAAGGGCACTAGAAAAATCTACATTGAGCTGTATTAGTAAATTGTCTTTGTATAATACAAAAAAGTCACTCTTACCTCTAGAGGAGGCCTATAATAGGCCAGAAAAGATGCAAGAACTTTAGGAGGGGGGCGATGCTGCCTTGAGGTTTGTTTCCACACCAGCTTGCAGTGATGTCATGGGTTTGGACGGCGTCAGGTCAGGCATGTCCAATCTATTTTGACGTTCTGGAGAGTTACCTCTTTGGCCCCCTGCTAGGGGGCCTACAGACTCCATTCGAGGCAGAGTCTGTGGCGGCTGCCATTGGCATGTTGCCACATCCGTTGCGATAGCGCGGCTTTCATTTGATTGAGTCGTGAAGCTCCAAGGATGATTTGATTTTGCATGAAAGCATTGGCAGTGATGGCAAAGTTTTAGACACATCCAGTGATTTTAATGTCGTCGACTGTGACAATAGTTTTGATATGACACGACACTGGACAAAGAGATGGACAAAACCTGGTTCTTGTTATTTCGTATTTTCAGACACAAGTTGTGAATTTGCTATCGCCATATTATACATATTTCGAATCTGCAAAACATTTGCTATCCAGTTGCGCAATAAAAAAAAAAAAGACATCATTTTCTTAATGGTTTTTAAGATTTTTTGCCAGCACTTAGAGGGTTAAACCTTGTCAGGCGCTTCCACCAGCTTTGACAAAGTTGGAGGGCTACACAGATGAGTTCTTTAAGCAAATATAAAATTTGTTATATTATCACAGATTTACTATATTTTACTGACTACTAAATGGGGCATTACATATCATGGGAGCTGGTGCCAAATATTCACATTGGTGGCTCCATTCCTGTCCTGTGTTTGCTCCATCTTGCTTACATCCATATTACACCATCCGTATTGCTTTGATCCTTTGCGTATTTGATCATTCGCCAAAGCAGTGTTGCCACCCTTGAAGTCTCGGGTGGCAAGCTTTGGGGATAACGCATGCTGGGAAATTCAGAGCTGTTAACCTGCAGAGGTGATCTACAAGACGTCCTTTTGTTTGTTTGTTTCACGAAAATCAATAAATCAAGATTGTGCACTTGGGTTCAATTATGTTTGGTTGAGTACAGCATTGTTTCATGCTTGCTTATTGTTTTCTCCTTAGGTACCAGCGAAGAGGAAGGTTCGGCGATGTGCGTTGCAATAACTGAGAAGCTGATCAACTCCGATGTAAGTAGACTGAATTGGCAGCACTTATCAACAAACAACAGGATGGCAATGAATTGCACAACGTGTAGCATACTTCACAAGAGAGAGAGGTGTGATAACTGAAAGGCAAGGAGGTCAACCAGGCTGAGGCAAGTTGGCTACCTTGCTCTGGGAAGGGGAGTTAAGACTAGAAGAAAAGTTCACGTTAAGCACGCACACACATGCACAAGTGTCCTTCATTTAGTGTGTCACAGGGCAGCCATATAAGCTGGTGGACCTCAAGAAGCACAGCAGCGCTTCGCGGCCTTTTCATATCGCAGATGCACAGGGCCACCCCAGATCTTATATTCTGTAAAGGGCCTGTCGTCTAGTTTTCCCTAAAGCAGTTCGAAGGGCATGCCTCTGATCTTCATATGATACGCAGTCACGCGTCAGGTGCTTGAGGGTTTCTTCTGTGCCACAAGTGTCACAATTGGCACTGTCCGCCATTCCCATTGGAAGTGAATTAGGCGTTTGTAATAGCAATGCCTACTCTCAGGCAACAAAGTAATGTATCTTCAGATTGAGTAAGACCGAGTAAGAGTCGCAATTTCAAATGTGGATCAATTTTGTGTAGCCAGCGATTAGTGAAATCTGGCAAATCTTTATCAGAGTGACCCTGAATGCCTGTAACTCTGAAGGGCACAGCTTAGAACAGCAAGTTCTTGTGTTTATTGCAGTGTGCAGTAAATACATGGCCTGTCGCTCATGTTTGCAAAATTTATTGGGAACATTTACGAGTATACCTGAGATTAGCAATTTGGCATCGTCCAAAGATAGAAGTTGGTAGAAATAATTCACTAGCACTGCAATCAGCATTACTGCATTAGCAAAAGTGAACTACTTGTACACCTCACAGACATGATCTGTCTTATATATGCAGGGCCACCATCTTCTGCCTCAATTATTGACTGAATTTCGCTTCGATAATGGCTATATACTCGGATCAGATAATGCGTGTTGATGTTGTGCACTGCTTCCACAATAGCAGCCTTGAGCGAGTTATTATCGCTGTGTGGCTGTTTGTTAGTCTTTTCTCTCAGTGACGCCTGCTATACATAGTGGTGTACAGGTTTAGATCTTTGAAACGAGGATGCTACACTGAGGGCGACATGGCCGCAGAAGCTCACGGCCAGAAATTCTTGGGTTGCGCAGGGCCTTAGAAGTGGTGCCTTATGAAATCATGCTCAGGAAGCTTGAATTTTGACTCTGCCACCTGAAGCTACTCAGAAATAGTCGTAATCAGCGTTTCGGGGCTCTCATTCATCATGGCCTCCACCTGCTGAAGAAACTCACCCACCTGAACGACATCTGACCACTGGCAGCACCTATTTGTTTTTATTGTCACAGATGATAATTGGCCTACAAACTCTTGTCTCGCCCCAAAAACAAAGGACTTTGCGACATTCAAGAAGGTGGTGATCTCGAGTTGCTGTGGTTGACATGTAAAGCGAATAGGACACCATGTGGTTTCATATCCTGCATCGGACTGAAAGCTGATACTCTGGAATAAATTTGCCAGATAGGTGAGCTGATAAAAAGAGTTGTTTGTGTGGACAGAATTAAGCGTTCAGACAGATAGAACGAGAATGTTAATGTGTATGGCGATTCGAAGCCATGTCCTCAAACACCTCGCACACCCAGTACGCTGAAGGCGTTAAACTGTTGTAGAAAGCGTTCAGTAATAAATATTTTTACACCCTTGGGGCTTAACTTGTCCCTAAACAATAACTGTCATCTATTTTGCATGTCCTTAACGCTGCGCGCCTGGTACTTTCACATCAGGAACGGCATACACAAATCGGCGTGGCATTGCGTTCCTGACAGGAAAGTGGTGAGCGCAGAGTGTTAAAGGAAATGCGTACATGAGCGATGATGATTATTGTTTAGGAACGAGATAAGCCCCAATGGGTGTAAACATTTGGAGCTGTATGATTTGAACAAAAGCCACTGATTACCGCACGCGTGTCGCATTTTACTGTATCGCCAAGCTGTCGCCTGAGTGCCTTAGCACCACATAAGGGCACACTCTTCAATAAAGTTCTACCAAATAAGCTTGTCTCGAGTGGTAATTACCCCTAAGAGACACAAAATTCAAATGTTTAGTCAAGCTAAAGTGATGCCTTAGCATTCCAAAGTCAAAGCATCACTTTTACCCAAGAATGGAGCTTTTGTATTTGTAAGAAGATCGTAAACATATAAAGCAGTACTGCTGCCACCGGTGTGGAAGTACGGTAAGAGTGAAACCAGCTCCCATAATGGTACATATATCCTGTTTATAACTGGTAGATGATGGTCGACCATTTATAACAAAAAAAAAACATTATAGCTACATGGTTTTTCAACGTAAAAGAAAATGCAGTTTAGCAATCTTCATCAGGTTTCCGCGTGGAAGAACTCACTGGTGGTTGATCTTCAAGCTGTTGTGTCGGCACTATCTGCTACTGTGTGCTGGCTGCGGCATCGTCTGTGTATGGGCATCTCACTCGAAGCATGCAGTATAGCACAGAAAAGAGTATGACCTCCGAGATCGCCGGCGCAGCTTAGGACTCCTACACCCGCCATAGTTGCTTAGTGGCTATGGTGTTTCACTGCTAAGTAAGCAAGAGGTTGCGGAATCAAATCCTGGCCACGGCGAGCGCGCTTCGATGGGGCACATGTACTTATATTTAGGTGCACATTAAAGAAGCCCCAGTGGTCAAAATTAATCCGATGACGTGCCTCATAATCGGGTCATGGTTTTTGTACGTAAAACCCCATAATTTAATTTTAAATTTGGGCATCTTACGTAAGTGGTCCCATTTATCACCAGTTAATCACATGGCCCCTTTAGTCACTATTTTCTCAAATTTCTCTGCAATTAAGTAATCTCGGCATAAAACTAAGGCTTCCTTGTTTCCAGAAATGTAATACACCACAATCTAAGTTTATTTCATTCCTGCCTTTAGTGCGCCTTTAAAATGTGTGAATGCCTGCCGCAACTGCCATGGCATTCTGCATCTGGCCGCAAGGTCGTGGGTTCGATTTTCTGCCACGGTGGCTGCGTTCAGATGGGGGCGTTGTATTTATAGATTTATGTGCATGTGAAAGAACCCCAGGTTGTCAAAATTAATTTGGAGCCCCCACTAAGCATCTCTTGACCCGTGTGACATTAGACCCCATAAATTGATTCGATTTATTTCATTTGCCTGAATATATGACTGGGCACGGCACGCTCCTTTCACTCGCTTGTGTATGGCCTCTGTGATACTTTGTTCCTTCCTGATCCTGCAGGCTTTTGTGATTATCGCCACTCACTTTGACCTGATGACCCAGCTGGAGTCCATGTACCCGAACGTCATAAAGCAAGTACCACATGCCTTCTAATCTCTTGTGCATTCCGCCTCTTCTTGCAACGCGATGAAGCCAAACTACGCTACCGCTTCTCAGCTTGACTGCAGTGCTTGTAAGATTACTAACTGCACATGCCGCCTAACGCTTGGAAACAGCAAAGTAACCATGGGCCTTTACAGCATTTGTGCTTTATAGAAATGCACCTGTAGTACTTCGTGGGCTGGCAGTGTTAATAAGAGCAAAGAAATAGCTCACGTAGAGAGAAAGAAAATGGAGTGCAGCGATCAAGGGCACGTGACACGACGGGAGTTCTTGGTCGTCTTGCTGGAATAAATGGCAGCAAAAGACTCGCTGCTCTCAGCTGAGCATATTGTCCTTCATTGTACTTGAAACCTGGTCTACCAGACAATGAGGCCTTCGGACTTCATAGCAAAGACATTTATTTATATTGGTGTTATATGTACGGGGATATATAAGTATCACGACGCAGCCGCGCCATGCTGGTGGCGACACCATGTGGCACTGTAATCAACCGCATTGTACAAGGAACGTTTGATTATCACACAACTCCTCTTGGAGAAAAAGAAATGCACAAAAGCACATTCATGGCCATTAGTGTTGCACTAACAACACACTTGTGTCAGCCAGATGAGTAAAGAATACAACAGATATAGTTTGATGTTCATAGGTGCATCACGACTGTCGCAGTACGAAAGGATAAAATCCAGGCACAAAGATGTGGTCAAAAGGCGCTCTCTGACACCCCCCCCCCCTTCCCCCATTAAAAAAAGAAAGAAAAGAAAATAAACATTCCATGGAGCATATGCATGAACAGGCAGCATGTGAATAACAAATGTTCAATAAATGCTCAGCACGCTTTGGTTAAACACAGCGTCACGAAATGTTGCTACCAGCACTGCTGCGTAGATACTAAAGCTAGAGTTCTTGCAGATTCTATAGTTATTTTGCTGCGAATCTCGCTATACATCTCAAGAGTTAAGAGGAAATGCAGAGGAAATATTTTAAAAAAATACCTTAATTTGCTATTACCCTGCGTCACAGGAGATTGCTCATGTCATCCACCCTCATGACCATGGCTTTCGGTATTCCAGTATATGTCTGTGTTAGTATCTTTGTTTTCCTAAAACTCTCTAATAGGGAATTTTAGAAATAGTGTGCCCAAGAGGCCTAGCATATACCGTCATCAATACTGCGCATGCACAGAACCCGAACTTCGCTTAGATTCTCTTGCACTTTTGCACGTCATTTCGTTGGCCCAGACGATAGTGATTCCCTCACTTCGTGTCCACTGTTTCTAAAGCTCCCTAATTTACATGCAGCCTACACCTTCTTTTCAGTGTTAGTCGAAAGTCCGCCATTTTAGCTAGCTCAGACGAGATGTGTGGAAGAGTATGAGCTTGAGAAATTTTGCATATTTCTATGCCTGCGCGCCCAGCCAGTGGTATTAAAGTTCTGATCCCACAGCTACCACATGGAAGTGGAGACTGAGGCAGAAGGCGAGGACAGTTCCGACGCCAGCGCCAGGAGACTGCGGTACACGCACAGGCTGGCCAGGGGAACGTGCTCCGAGCCTAACTACGGTTAGTGCATGGCCATGTTGGTGCATAGCCAAATGTCAGCCCTTCTCAAGCACTGACATCTATTTTCAAAGTTGTCAAAACTCTACCACATGCGTTTGTGTAGTAGCGTGTAGCCTAATCTTTCCTTTCTGTTGTTGCACTTATTTCACAGGTCTGAAGCTGGCTGAGATCTCCCATACGCCCAGCGATGTCCTGACAAGAGCCTACGAAGTGTCCAACCAAATTTCAGCCAGTCTCTCTGAGAACGAAAACGTAATTAGCGCCATGCATTGTATATGTACGTTGGTCTTTATTTCAGCTCTTGCAACCCGCTGGGCTGACGGTGCCTTAGAAGGCTTAAATTCCGGTATTAGAAGGACACTAGAGGAATTTTCATTTGTATTAGTACTCTTATATGCTTCTGTAATAGAAAAGCTGCCACGCTTAGCAGGAGAAGAGGCTTTGGCAAGTCGGAAAAGACGCAAGAACAAAGGACTTGTGGCAACCCCACCCTGAAGTTTCTGCACTTGCTTGCTGTGATGTCATGTCTTTCAACTGCGTCTGCGAAGGTCGAGTTAATTGTTCTTTGGTAAATAACAACTGCATTGTATTCTATAGGAACCAAAGGGCCAACTTATAGCAAGTGCCCAGAACATCTTCCTGCACCAAAATGGCTGGAATGCGAGGAGATATCTTGAAATCAGTGACTGCGACATAGCCGCGCATTCACCGAGGTTTAGGTGCGAAATTCAGAAAGAGCAAAGCGTGGCCTTCGCTTTCTCCAGTAATAATCAACCTCTTATTTTGCTCCAGATAGGCGAATATATAGTTTTGAAAGAATACTTCGCCATTTTAAACTCATTAATCTTGGTTTTTGGAATAATTTTAAGAACCCTTTAACCATAGTGTTAAAGGCCTGTATTAAGCCGGTTCAACCTCGTCACTCACCGATCTCATTTTCTATTCAGTGAGTACTGACACACATCTTCAAAGTCGCAGAAACAACCACATCCTTCTCACGCATGAAAAAATTACACTTAGCAAGTGTGGAGGTCAGGAACTATTTTTCTAAGCTATCTTAACTTGAAGCTAAGGTTGGTCTCAAAACACCAGACATGCCGTCATGACAAAAATAGTAACCTTTGCCATCGTTGTGTAGTAATACGGCTAGGTATGATGACATTGATTATAAAAAAAAGATACCAAGGAGTTGTGCGAACTTGTTCTGGCTGGCATGTGGCGGTCGCAGCAATCACGGGAACAAACCGAGCCGATGTGTATCAAGGTCATGAGACACAACTACTTCCTGGGTAATGAAACACCAAAACTGGTTTATAGAAACAAGTATTATAAATTTAGTGTGTGCTGATGCTTGGCAGTATCTTTTCTAGTGTTTAGAGGGTTTGAAACTTCATACAATTCAAAAAGTAATCTTAGGACTGTTTCATTGCTGAACCAACAAAGGTTACTGCAAAAGCTACGAACTCTTGAATTATTTGGCGAGGAAGCAGCCATTGTTCCTAATAGACGGATGCTCACGCATGTATAATTGGGTACAACTTAAGAAGGCACGAAAGGCCCCGCCCAGATGACCAAAGCGCGGCAGTCGATTGCCTCCGCGACTAAAGAAATAGTCCCGCTAACACAACTCTTCCCTGTTCAAAGGGCAGTCTGCCATGCTCTCCGTCAGCGGGGTTACCGGCTAGCCATCTCATGACGTCAGTCTAGAGTGCGCACTCATTGGTTGAGGCTCGTGCACATCCTCCTTTGAGGGGCAAGTGCCGCTGCCTTTTAAAGTTGCATTTGACTACCGGGTGCGTTAAGGAGTCATGAAATGTCTATAAAACTGATTTGACGCATCCGAGCGTTGATGCACGGATGAAGGGATTAAGCATACAAGCTTGCATATGCTGCCTGAAGCAAGGCCAATCGAAGGCGCAAGTGCGTGTCATCTGTAGCGACACTGTTAAAAAGATGCCGATTTCTCTGCGATTGAACGATGGCGCCTGGCGTGTTTCATCGTGTTTCTCTATAGAGGTGACAGACAGATGGCGCCAATTTGCAGAATTTGCAGGCGCAAGTTGGAATAGGCTAGCGCAAGACGGGTAATTGGAGATCGCAGGGAGAGGCCTTCGTCCTACAGTGGACATAAATATAGGCTGATGATGATGATGTTATTATTTCACTGCAGTCAGTGCATTTTATTACCAAGCAATCGGCCCAAATTGCTCACAGCGAAACGCCGCCGTGTATATTTCAATGCATGCTGCCAATCACCCATCCACACTAATGTAGCGATGGTGCTGCCATCTATAGCCCGATCTCGCGGCCAATAGCCTATGGTCATGCACAGGCAGCTCACGATGTCGCTGAAATGGAATAGTGGCGCCATCTGTCACCTCTACAGAGAAACACAATGAAACATGCCATGACGCTTGGTGCTGTTGTTGCGCAGCTCAACTTTCTGCTATTCTTGCACTGGTTATAAAAAAGCCTGTATTCCTGTACAATGAAGTTAAAGTAGCTAGTTATTGTGACTCTACTTCACCGCCTGTACGCACACATAACTTCACTTAACTTCTTTTTCGCTTCTCTGTCAAATACAAGATGCTAGTTACAAAGTTTAGTTAAACAATGTACAGCACTATGAGTGACAACGCAGTGGTAGGATCGCCAGTTGCATGCTTTACATGCACTTTTTTTTCGCGGTAACAGTAAAAATGTAGCATTTTAGCACGATGCGAATAATTTTGAAGTATTTGGAGAGACAACCTTGTTACATTGTATTCTTTCTTTGTGAAAATAATGGCCGCTACCTTCTGTACATCATTCTGCTAACATCATGCTAAAGAGCACATTATATTAGCCGCCAGCAACTCAGTTTTTGACATCTTGTGCCTAGCAACTGCAATGCTACACATGATTCTCTTGTAATACTCTATTTCCGCTTCACATTATAGCAGATAAAGCACCAAAGCGCAAGAACTCACTTGCGAGGCAAAATTATTTCTATGTGATGGGATATCCATATAATAAAAGGGCATCTAAGCTACAGTCATGCAATTGTATGCCTAAGATTAATTGTATTCTGAGACATCACATGAGCGCTTAAGATTTTCTTTCCTACTGCTGAGTGATCTCACGCCACCTCATCCATGTTTCGTGATATCACCAAGGTTGCGCGGAATGACCAACACATCGCTCTACTACAAGTGATCGCTAAAACGCTGCATTCAGGTATCGCTGCGACCACTTCATTTGTTTAAAACGGCGCCAATTGTTTAAGTTTCTTTTTTTTTTTTTTACAGCGGAGCTATTATATGCTAGTTTCCAGCGGATCACTGCATAGACCGAGCGCATAGACCACAAACTATATCATCATCAGCAATGGCTCGAGCATAGCGCGGTTCGAACGCGCTCGTGCCACTGCTCGCAGCGTTCGTCATCTTCCACAGTTGGCTCCGCTGTACAAAAAAACTGAAAATAGCCAATGAGTGTATCTCTTTGGCTGGTGATGTCACGCACTGCATAGGCATGTTATGTCAGTTGCGTTTCGGCCGTGTGATGGGTAGGCCACGTATTGTGTGGACCGAGGAAGAACAGCATGCCTACGAAAAACGACGGCGCGAGCAGAAGCGGGAATGGGTGCGAAGGCAGCGGGAGGCTGCTAACGCCGAGTCCATGTCCATGATTTCAACGTAGACCTGTCTCGGCCAGAGGGAAAGTGGTTATTGGCATTTCTGATGGTATTATGTAGGTTCGGCATTCAGTGCTATACAAACATAAGTGGGCCTACCACACGGCATCGGGCCTGCATAGACTTGAGGTTCGCGAAGAACCTTTCCAGCGTCTTTACAGAACCCATGGCCGTCTACCATAGTGACCACAAAGCTATAGTCACCTTTTTAGTGACGAAATAATAAAGACGGTAGAAAATGACTGTTCATGTGGTATGTAGCTTTATTTAAATTAGTATAGTTTATCACCATATACACAGATCCGCTGGTCATCCACCTTCAGAGTGGAATTGCACTGCATGTTTTTGTTTTTTTTCTGTGCGCTGCTTGAATCAATGCTGCAATGAAATTTGTGACGAACGGATGAACATTGCACGCTATATGCATGCAGTCATTGATTTCATTGCAGCGCAAGCACACAGCGCAAAGCCGAATGAGTCCGTCTTGCATACCGCCATTTACGACTGCACTACAACCACAGAACAGACTTTAAGGGATATGTGCGCAATACGCACACATGTAAAAAAGCAGCGGCAAGCAGACATCGCGACGCGCCATCCACACTATTGTAGTTCAGCCAGTATCTGCCAGGCGGAGACTCTGCTCGATCTCGCGGTCAATAGGTCTTTATCCTTCGATGTCGAGAACCAATCTCAAGAAGACTGCTAAGATAACGGCCTAACTGGCAGCCAAGGTGAGATAAAGCGTACCGAAAGTACATCATGCACTTCCCATGAAAGGAGCAAACGGGTTAGATATGGGTAGGGGTACCGGTTCAGCCTGAAGCGGGCAGGCCTGGTGCTGGTACATCAGGCGATGACGTAATTTCCTTTGCATCCGTGCAAGGGAAGTCTGTGGGACAGCTCGACAAAAACCGCTTTTGCAGTAACAAAAGATAAGTTGGTGTCTAGCCACTCAGATGTCAAGTCAGTCTGATAGACGTCGAGGGGCAATAAAGGGAAACACCGAATCAATTTAGATTAAGGAAGTATTCCTGAAAAACCTCTGGTATTTTCGCGATAATATGTTGATTATCAGAAGAGAAAATGACGACCAAAGTTTTGTTTTTTGAATTTCGCACTGAAACCCTAGGGCCGGTACGTTATCGTCACAGATTTGCAAAGTATTTTTTTCGCAGTTCGTTTCGGCCGCAGTGGTTTAGTGAAGGTTCTTAAAAATTCCCAAGTTCAATGTTTGGCTTTTTTTAGAATACGATATCGTTCATTCCTACCGATAAAAAGTTTAACTAAGCCCGAGCAGATGGCATCAAAATCTGTGACGTTGCCATGAGCTAATGAGGGAATTTCAAGCTGGTGTCGCCCCCTGCCTTTCCTCATTGCGTCTTCTTTGGTTTACCAAGCATCTCCTCGGTGGTAAGGGCAAATTTTTTGTATTGTGGAAAGTTGGTTGACTGATTAACACAGCTATAGTTTGGGTACAACTTAATAAGGAAGGAGAGGCCTCGCCCAGATTACCGAAGTAGAGTGTACTAGAACTAGGTAGTCAGAAGTAGTCCCGCTGACGCGACTCCGCACAGTTCGAAGCGCGGGCTGCCATGTTCTCCATCGGGGGGGTCACCGGCCGTCTGGCTCATGACGTCAGTCTAGAGTGAGCGCCCATTGGTGGAGGCTCAGTGTGCACCTGCCTTTGAAGGGGCAAATATCGCTGTCTTCTAAGTTTGTACCGGACTATGGAATGATTTTTACAGCGAAGCTGTATACCTCTACCAGCCAAGGAAATGTTTGTGTTGTCGTAAGCAAAAAACGCCAGGCTAAAAATTTAATACAAACAGCATATCTCCTTTGAAATCAGGCATACAGCTCAGCACTCGTTTTCAAAAGAAAAACCACAAAACAGGCATCAAAACCACATGATGGATGATAAGGCACTTGTGAACAGTGAGAACACCCTCGGACACGTTCCAGTAAAGATTAGGTTTGAAGCTGCTTCGAAAGGGGTTGACGTCATTCAAAACCCTCGTGAAACCAGTGTCTCTGGTTTCACTCTTTGTAGAGCCACGTGTGTGAATTCAAGTGACGTCACAATGGGTAATCGTTGTGGGTGTCGTTTACAGCGTTCCTTCTTCCACATGTGTTTCCCGGTAAATATTACGGTTGCGTAAGGTATTTCGAGTGGAAAAGTACCCAGCAGCATAGAAATCGCGTAGTGACGTCACCACAGTCTAGCAACTCATTTAGTTCATTCCAAGCTACCATGAGTAGACCACGGAAAGTAAAGACGCCAGAAGAACAGCGTGAATATAATGTCGTGAAGTAATAAAGGGTGTGGTTAAGTACATTTCACTTGTCTCTGGTTTCACTCTTTGTAGAGCCACGTGTGTGAATTCAGGTGACGTCACAATGGGTAATTGTTGTGGGTGTCGTTTGCAGCATTCCTTCTCTGGCGTGTGTTTCCCGGTAAAGATTACGGTTATGTAAGGTATTCGAGTGGAAAAGTACACAGCAGCATAGAAATCACGTAGTGACGTCACCACGGTCTAGCAACTCATTCAGTTCATTCCAGGCTACCATGAGTAGACCACGGAATGTAGACGCCAGAAGAACAGCATGAATATAATGTCGTTGTGAAGTAATAAAGGGTGTGGTTAAGTACATTTCACTTGTGTCTGGTTTCACTCTTTGTAGAACCACGTGTGTGAATTCAAGTGACGTCACAATGGGTAATTGTTGTGGGTGTCTTTTACAGCTTCGCTGTCCAACCACCTTCACAGCGTAGACTGGAGCCACAGCTTTTTCACTTTAGTGTCCCCTCTAAACTTTGCAGAGTCCACTTTTCGAAGACGACGTGGAGAGGAAGCTGCGCAGAGCTGAGATCGAGCTCGCCGGCACGCTGAGGGTCCTCGCGCTGCACTCGAAGATGGAAGGCGAAGAGTTGAGGCTTCGACTCCTCGAGGAACAGCGGAAGGCACGGGCTCTGGCAGACTACCGCCGGTCCCTAGCCGAAGTGGACCAAGAATGACTCGCACTTCTAAACATCCAAGTCATTATTTTTCCGTTTTAACTGTTGCTCAGCTGCCATAATAAAACTTGTGGTACGCATTTTTAAAGCGAAAGCTTTACTAACGTAGTCGAGCCGAGTTTCGCTGTCGCCAGCAATTTGACCGCAGTTGCGCCGTAGCCTTGGCAACGCATCACGTGACTCGCCGCGCCGAGCTCCGCCGCCGCCGTCAGCTTGGCGCATGCGCTCTCCGTAGCTGGGTCCCCGCCTGACCACGTGACTCGCCGCGCGGCTGGCTAAAGTCCGCCCCACATTCAGCGCTTTTACCGGTGAGTCTTGCCCCTGCGTCTCTCGGCGTCGTCGGTGACGGCGGCGAGATCTGGTGTGTCTTGAGCACGGCGTTTCGCCTTGGCACCTCCCTCAGCGTCGACGCTAAGCGCCGCCGGGTGACGAAACGCCAGAAAACGCTGAATGGGGGGCGGCCTTAAGAGGAGCGCCGCGCTCGCCTAATCAGTGCGAGCTTTGGCCATGGATGAGAGCGAGGCCCGACCGTCTTCTCTGAGAGTTGCGCGGGAGCGGGAGGCTTTGAGCCGTCGTCGGCAAGCAGCGTCTGACCACCCCACGGATATCGCCCGGCGAACTGCTTCACTGGATAAGCGCGCGAAGCTAGCGTCGGAGACTGAGGAAGAGCCAGCCGTTCGGCTTGCATAACGCTTGAAGCGGGACCACAACCGTAGACAAAGGTAGGCTTCGGACGAAAAATAAAAATAAAAAAAGCTTTCGCTTTGCATATATAGAGTTAGCGGAGCTAAGCCGCAGCAATTTTTAAATGCGAAGCATTTCTTGCCGGCAGCTCTGTCCGTCCCTCCCGCGGCGTCCCACACCCCCACAGCGCATGCGCGTCCTCTCCCCCTCTCTCCTATCTTACGCTCCCCCCCCTTTCCTCTGGAAATCCTGTACGGAGCCATTCCTGTACAGAATCCATTCTGTAACTCTAATAGTTCACCGTTATCCTTATCCTACGCGCATTACATGGCCTGCCCAGCTCCATTTTTTCCGCTTAATGTCAACTAGAATATCGGCTATCCCTGTTTGTTCTCTGATCCACACCGCTCTCTTCCTGTGATCAAATGCTTCGAATGGTAACTGGATGTGTGCCATGCACTACGTATGTACGTAATCGTTTACTAGCAAAAAAAAAAAATTCTCCCGCATTCGAGAGTAGATGCAAGCATGAAATGGCCACCAGCAAAGCAGATTGGTGCCGCGACGCAGGCCTGAAAGCTGAGCCGAAATGAACCTGTTTTGAACTGAACCTCATTGCAAGTCTCGTCTCGGCCAAACAACCATCCGCGGCGCGCCGGACGCTGCCGGCCTAAACTATGCCGCCCTGGTCACGCAGCGTATCGCCCTCTCTCAAAGGAGGCGGCGCAAAACCCGCGCCGCGGAACTCACGGACCGCTGGCGTTGCAAAGAGCACAGGCAACCCTATCTCATTGCCAAAGATGACAATCAAATGTATGGTGCACTGTATCTGCCTTTTAAATGTCGCCATTGGAGACGACAAATTAAACTTCAGCGTACTAGGAGTTACAGCTGAAGCGATATTGTGAACAATCATTAAAAAATGTCACAGTTTCGCCCTATGGGCGAAGCAATTAATGAATGCGATAGCAACACAGCAATGTCATACGAAGTAAGGTGAGCGGCTTTGGTAGCAATATGAATTGTAGTAAACATGAGCTGATTAAGTAAGCAGGTGTGCTGCGGCGTAAGTAGACCGACATGAAGAGAGACTCGACGACCACGAGAAGGCGGTGTTGTTCTCATCAACACCACGGTGGTGTTGATGAGAAGCGCTTCCCGTGGGCAACGCGTGCGAAGGGACACACCTGTAGCGCTGCACTGCCGATCCGGGCAGCATTGCGTGTGTAGCGTGCGTTGGAAAATGTGGCCCGACTATTACGAACTGAATGAACAAGCGTGGTGTGAGCGCGCACAAACACGAAGAGATCACACTGAATGACAGCAGACAACGACTGTCAAAACGCTGGCAGCAAGCATACGCCGCAGCGGGCGAAGGTACGTGCGGTCTATCGCTTCAACGGAAACTGAGCGGCGAATGCCGTGTGGAGATAAGAGACGGTGCGAGCGAGCGACGAGCGCGGTTGTTGGCAGAGAAGTGCGCCCCCCCCCCCCCCTTGCTCCCTCCGGCGCTGGCTTCCTGCTTCCTTGCTTGCGCGTGGGAGATTGAGTGCGTTCGCTCTCCGTGATAGCGCGCGTCCCCGTGCACGCTTCCTCTCGGGCATACGGCGCGCGGCGAAGATTTTATCTATAGGGAACCTCACGGCGACGGCGACGCCGACGGCAGAAATCCGGTTCAAGTGTCCATATAATTGCTATCGCAATAAAAGAAATCGGAAGCGTATGTAATGCGGTCCTGTACAAAGGGTTGGGGGCCACAGACCGCGTTTGCGTAACTTTTGACTGGTTGCCCGGATGATCTCGTTTTGCTCTCGCAACGATGCCCATATGTTCTCGCTTCGTTCTCGCCCCATTCTCGTCTTGAGTGCCCGGATAACGGCTCTGCATTTTGGCTCAAGGTCTCTTGAAGGTCGCCGGCAAGGGCAGTTAAAAGCCATTTCATGCTTAATAACGGACTACATATACGTATATAGCATTGAGGAACCGAGTAGTGAACCTACAGTATGTTTTTTTTTTTTTTTTAGAAACCTTCCTCCGCAAAAAACGGCGCGAATGCTGCTTTGCAGTGTGTAACGTCACAACCCACGGAACACAAAACGTCTTGAAAACTTCTCGGAACGGCTACAAACGGCTATAGACGTCTTAGTCTACGCGAAGACGTTAAACAGATGTTGTTGGAAACATTATGTAGCAGGAAGTACGGTTAATCAAATATGCTATTGTGTTTCAGCTGTGGTAACAGCCCACCTCTGGCGTCACCGGAGCATACTTTGATGGACGCCTTGAGAGCGTATAACTCAAGAACCTTTTTAGATGGTTTTGTCGGAAAATGTGCGACATGCTTGGGCGTGCGCTTGAAAGTGAAAAAGATTTAAAATGCGCGTGCCTGACGCGCAGCGTTACATTCCGTGCGACTTTAACAAGCCATATGCAATCAGTTTTTCGCTGCTATCCCCCTTTGGGTGAACAAGCAGAAAAAGCCTGCGGGGTTATTTGATTCCTTTCCGATTTTTTCAAACTCGATGAGTGTGTCACGACAGTCAAAGTTTAGAGAAAAAGAAAACGGCCGGGCGCACACGTGCGCGCCCGTTCAGCGTCCTTATCAGAGCCGTGCCTTCCTTTCCCTTTGCGTGAACAAGCGGTGAAGAAGCCGGAATTGCGATATCACCAAACAGATCTGGCCGCGCGCAGTTGCAAACGTGCGCTCCGTTTGAGCGAACTGCTATCTGCTCTTGGACCACGTGCCTTGGACCGCACCAGTGGGGCGCGCTGAAGTTTCCGCTCGCGATTCAAAGGGGCCGTGCTCATGCTTGCAAGCGTTCGGTCGCCAGTGTTCATGCTTCTCTTCCCAAGCCTTTCGCTCACGTTCAAGCCTTGTCCAGCGCCTGCAGATACGGTGCAGTTCCTTACGGTACGTATACATTTACCTGCTACAACTTGCACGCCACTTTTGTTTTGGCGGGCCCGTGCTGGCGCGAAGTTTAGACTCGAATGTATTTGCATGCACGGTATGTAGCAGAACGTTCTTTTGTGATCTGGGATAAAGCCGGAGTTTCACATAATTGGTTGAATGATTACAGAAATTCTAGCTGCGTGTGGCCTTTAAGATGGCAGCAGCGTGCTGCATTGCGTAGTATACCGGGACTTTGCTCTCTTGGCTTCTCCTCTGCGTAGCTTCCAGCACGCTAGCAGGCAGGAAAATAGTCTTGCATTGCTGTGGTAACTTCACTTATAGTTGTAGGATTGGGAAAGCTTTTTGCGGCATGAGATTCGTGAGGCGACGTCCTTTAATATAGTGAGCTAGGCCATTCTATGATTAGTTAAGTGTTTAGGGTCCCTTTAGGAAGAGAATGGTTTTATTGACATGTGGTAGAATACCGCAGGGATATTGTAAGAGACACTCGGAAGGAGCAGTTGCCGGCCTTGATTGTCAGGCTAAGCCCACCTGTTGCTACAACTCGCCAACACCACTACTTAAATAAAAGTAGCATACTCTTGTAAGAGATTTGTTTGCAAACCGTCCAACTGCTAATGACCTACTGCAAGTAGTGTGTGGATCAAACCATTTGCCAGTTTAATTTCACTCCACAGTAGCTTTTTCATATCATATCTGCAACATAATTCTGAACGTCATCGTACAGCATAAGATTTTGAGAGAAAGTATTGCTTAAATTTATAAAGTAAATGTGACCGAGGTAAAACAACGGCACATATGTCGCTATTTGAAATACCGAATCGCACATCTTTATTGTAAATCAAGTTTGGCTTACTCACTTTTCTTCACTGTTGTATTACAGAGCAAACTTCTGTGGGCAGCCAGCGGTATCCAAGAGGGAAGGGACCTGGATTGCTGTGGTTACTGCAGCTATGTCTTATTTTCTGTGGTCACTTTTTCTACTGTATTAAAAAAAATTTAAATAATTCTGCATGTCCTTTAATTTATTAGTCAATAAAGCCACTTTCTCACAAGGTCAGGCAATGTTTTTCTGCATGTTGTTATGCTCATTTGCTTTGGATGTGTATTGCACATTTGATATATGTTAAACAATTTTATGCAAGTTATTATAAATAATATAATGTAATGCTTCAATTTAATTTTCACTTCTATATAGTAACATGTGTACTATGAAGCTAGCATACGGATGCATGGTATGCGGAAGAAGTGGCCAATAATTTTGCTTACCACGTCACTGTAGAATGGCAATCTATAAATGCTGCTTTAAAGACAGCTATAAAAGCCTGCATATTGTTTCTGAAGCCATTATATGTTATGACTTCGGAAACAATATGCAGGCTTTTATAGCTTAAGAATTTTGTTAGACGTCCCCAGAATTCTGTTATAATTTATAACAGAATTCTGGGAACGTCTAATAAAATTCTTGAAGTTGTTCTTGTCGAGATGTTTATTAGCCAACTTTTAGCGCAACGTTAGCAGGGCTTACTGTAGTACCTGTAGACGTCCACGGCTAGAAAATGTCTTGACCAGGACAGCTATTAGACTTTTGAATTATCCGTTCAAGACATCTTTTAGACATCAAATAGCTGCTTGTGTGTTTCGTGGTAATGTCGCAGCAGCGCTTGATTTAGGGCGCGAAGTTCAATAAAATGAGAGAATCGCTTGCATTTGTCTCCCGTAATAAATGTTTCATTTCCCTCCAATATAGGAGTGATATTTAAGCATACAAAAGATACACCAGTCTAAATTGACTTGGTGAATAAGTCATGCAGTTGACATGGCTTAGTCAAGAAAGAACTGCTATATGTATATATATATATATATATATATATATTCAATAAAAATGTAGAGAGGTTAAAAAGAACTTGTCAAGATGTTTCTAGGTTTATTGTGCATTATCCGTCCAGACGCGACGTGCAAGCAAGGAAATCTGTATATATTGATTTAATTGGGGGAGGAAGGAAGACAATAACGACAAAGACGCTACGGAGAAGTCTTCGTGGCCGTGGAGATGCCTTTATCGACGAGACTGCTGCTTGAATCAGTGCACATATGCAGAAGACACCACAAGCGATAAAACCATTCACTTGGTAGTCTCGAGACCCGACATATCTACACAGTGAGTCATTTAATCTGTGTTTAAGCAAGATACATTTTCTTTCCGATTTTATCATGAACAAAGGGTCCTTATAGGCCCATGACACACTTGTATTTTCATTTATTTTGCAATGGGGGTGCTTGCCTAGCTGCACTTGATCTAGCGTTTCACCGGTAGAACTAAAATAAACAAGTCAGTGGGAGCTATGACGAAGCGGGCGAGCAAGCGCTGCCTGTCGTCTTCTTCTATCTTCACCAGCACCGTGGCCAGTGCCTTCGGTACAATTTATTTATTGTAATTGTTTCTAGCTCTGGTTTTAATTTGATCGGTCGATCCTTTGGTGTTACGCCTATTCGCGACTCCAAGTAAACGTTCGCCACCTGGCGGCCGTGCCGAGAAACAGCCGATCCAGGTTCAAGCTAGAAGCGAAAGAGGGTCTGCTATCACGGCACGCGCTGAATGCCTCGTAGTTCTCAAACCGTCGTGATGCCGCCGTGCACAAGCCTGGAAAAAAATGGATGTGGAAAGATTTTATCGTGTGCCATTATGCGTGTCATAGCGGTGGAAAGACAGAGATGTACGATTTCATCTTTTCCCGAAAGCAGTAGACGGCGCGCATTGGAAGATAAGAAACTTCCGCTTTGGGAAAGGGGATTGATACTATACCTGTTTATTCCCAACACTTCGCTCTGGACTTCTTACCTCCCGGCGAGTAGAGCATTGATTTATTTTTTCCCTTGTCTTGCCATCACAAGTGTCGGCGGTGGTGGTGGTGTCAAGCTAAAGCCCTATTGAAAACCTGTAAAAAACTCGCGTCTCGTTGACTTGGTATATACCGAAATTGGCATGGAAGAGTACGAATGTGTGACTAACATGACTGATAGGTCATGACATCAATAACACCACATGCTCGTCAGTTACGTGACGATTAACGATAATAAAACCACGTGTGGCGCATACCCGCATTGAATAAGCGGGTATGAGCCAGGAACAAGAAAGAAGGAAGAAAGAAAAGAGTGAAGGAAAGAAATCACGTGTGGCGCATACCCGCATTGGATATGCGGGTATGAGCCAGGGACAAGAAAGAAAGAAGGAAATAAAGAAAACTCGGCTTTTCCCAGAGTAGAGCAGGTGCGGGGAAAGCTGCACCGGCGCCGGATCACGTGACGCGCGCGACCAATCAGGGTCGTTTGGTGTGTCGCGGGGAGAGAAATGGAAGGAAAGGGGGCTGACGAGCGCTGGGCCGGGGTTCCCTTGCCTTAGAGGCTCAGATCAATTTCAGCGGCGGATAGGAAGGCCAAGCGTGGTGCGTTCCGCCGAGGAGCAGGCTGCGTTTGAGCAACGGCGCCGCAAACTCGCTCGTGAAAGGGCTCGTCGTCGACGTGATGATTCTAGCGTGAGGGCTTCCGAAGACCAGGCGAAACGTCAGCGAAGAGCCGCCGACCCTGAGTTCAGGGCAATTGAAGTCCGCCTGCGTCAGCGTCGTCTTGCCACAAGCTTCGCTTACCCCCATTTTCTCGACAGGGAAGGACTGAAAATTTTTATGTCAAATATCTTCTTGGCGCTTCAAATCGCGGAGTGTACTCTGTTTAGGCGGCCCTTTAATAAATTATAGTGATGACGCTTAAGCTTCATTTGGTACGCATTGTTCATTTATATAGTTTCCTATCCCAGCATTAGTGTTATTTTCGCTAATCTAATTTTGTCAGCAGGCACGCTAGCAGGGATCATAACTACCTCGGAGGGTCTGAAATATAGATCATAACACATGTTATGCCACGAGTCGACATATATATCGTTTTCATAGCATGCTTTTGTTTAGCGGTACAAGCAGAAGATGCTGTTTCCTCATTTTAACGCGTTGAGTTGTCAGTTTATTTGCTCGCAACTGCAAACAGCGCTCGTTCCAGCTTTGGAGTGTTCGACCTCCGCACAGCGCCGCTAGTTTGCTTTCCGACACTGCACACAGCTAAATTCCACTACAACTGGTTCAATTCGTTTCCAAGTCATGCATTTACACTAACACAAGTGACTGCGCCAAAAAAAAAGTACCCTCACTAAATTTTGGAAACCTGTTGGAAGAAACTCAACTTGGTCCGATTGGTTATTCACTTCTCAGGTTTCACCGGGGTTTAGGAATTCCTACGGGTGGCAGGTGTCTGCTGTGTTCCCAAGCCCCGGTCCTACCTCCAACACTCATACTGCGAGCATGAACAAGCGCCAGTCATCGGACGCAGACGACCTTATCACACGTATCGCCTAACTATAAAAAGAAAGGTGCTCCACGTCTCACGAACGGAACTCTCATTTGTTTTTATCCCCATACACACTGACCAGGTAATTTTACAGTTTTTAGCCTCGTTCTACCAGTGCAGAATATCCGTATTTAGCTTCTGAAAGCGTGCACAACAGACGTTACTGCCGATATATTGTGAGATGCTATATGTACTACAACACGAGTCGCAGGGCGGATCGAGTTGCTTATATGAAAGTCGAAAACAGTCAAGTATCGTACCTGTACCAGTAGAGCAACGCACCGAACAAGTGTTTGCACCTTTTAGAGGCCCGCTACGCACAAACACCTCCCCCCCCCCCCCCTTTTTTTTTTAACTCCGGACTCAACTCAAAGGACCTTCGCCTTTTAAAAATTCGTATAATTTGCACACACAGCGCAACTATTTCCGCAGTTTCATCGCTGAAATCCTTCAGACGGACCTAACTAAGGCAATCGGCAGCAAGGACTTTTTCGGCTTCGACGAAACACCCCGATTCTACACCACAAACGAGAAACTTCAGCACAGCACCAAACGAAAGAGCCGCATGATCCTGGATGTCGTAGCCATCTTTGTTTATTTGGTGAGTGTTGCCAGCACAAGTAACGGATTCATAGTGAAATCATTTAGCGCGCACAATCGACACGGACAGAGTGAAGGGGGACACACGAGCGCTTTCTCACAACTCGTACCAACTATCAGTTCTGCCACAAGTAACGGATTCTGGAGTTGCCAACAGAACTAATGCCTACGGGCTTTGTACAGTACATTGTTACGGGTATTACTGTACATTCCTGTACGTGCTGTTTATACTAGCTGCTTTTGCGAGACTGTACGCTGCGTCCTTGTCGTTCGTTGCATGTTTCCTAGTAATATAACGCATCGTTTATTAATCCATTCCGACTTGGACACTGTCAGTCGTTGTACATCATAGGCGCGTGGTCTGCACCGAGCTCGAGAGTGAATTCTTTGCAATTCAGTTTTGAGGGCTTCAGAGATGTGATTTGACGGTTGTTCTGGGATTTTTTGGCTGGTGGCACGTAGAATGGCTTGGAGCGAGTGTCAACGGTAATTTCTTGAATGGAATCCGGAATGATAATTTGATCAGCTTCACGATTGTCACAGATTTCGCTGGAGCGTGCTCCAGTAAAACGCTGGTAGCATCTCGTGTGAACGGCAGCCCTCTTCGGGAAAAAAAGGTGGTCATGTACGTTGTCCAATTGATTTTATTAATTGGGGTCGCGGATGAACTTTAAACCTAAAAAAAAACTGCCGGAAAGCAGCGACAAATTAACTTTATTGAATAATTTGAGCATCAGAAACTTTCAGGCAGTTGGCGCCGGAAGTTTCGGATAGCCTTCAAGGGTTGAGGTTCTCATGGGTAGAGATTGCACGGACAGTAGTTATAAAAATACAATGATGCGCTTTAGTTACGAATTGGCTTCGTCCACGCGTCTTGTAGCTTTGCGATAGACACAACCTGTTCCACTAACGTGGACAGCACGGTGGAACTCATTGACAGTTTTCCGTAAGAGCTTCCCGCTACGCCATATAACAGGCACGTGCTAAGCTTTTCGAAGCGGTGCATGCGAGCTAGTGTCAGCACCCCCACAGCTAAAACAGAACAGTAAGCCGCCTTCTTGGACAACGGCAGTGTGAAATTAGTCGCACTCGTCCTACGCGTATAGCGCGCGGTAAACGCAATAGGCGCGCGCGCACTTTGCATAAATCGATAAGAGCCCAGGGCTTCGCAACACCTTCTCCTAAAGCGCGCGACTCGCTCATGCTGCTGCGCGCCGTCTTAATGAAACGACACAAACGCAAACAAAGAAACAAAACTGTCAAACTACCGCAACCGTCGCGCGTTTCGCTCCCACCGGAGCCCACGAAAACAGTTTTACAGGAGCGGCGTTCGATGTCGCGGCCTTCGCGGCGCTCTAGCAATGGTAACGCGCGATTGTGGTAGTACACACGTTTAGCTTTAATTCCCGTCTTTTTGTGCGCGTCTTGGCAAAGCTATAAAAAAAGAAAAGAGCTACACACCCACCGCCTGCCGGCTTTCCTCCCGTGTCTGTCCGATATTCGCTTGAATGCCTTCTCTGCTTCGCAACTAGGGCAGCTACACGCTTCGCACCGCGTCGGCTAATGGCTTGAAGCGAAGGTCCGCGCGCATCTCCGAAACCGTTTTTTTTGCCGGGGTGGGCAGGAAAAGGAGCGAAAAAAACTGCTCCTCTCCAAGTAAAGAAAAGAAGGTACCGAACAGCCAAACACAGCGAGCAGCCTTTTTGCCTTGGACCTGCATCTCCACGGACTCTTCTTTCTACGGAGATGTGGAGGGGGTGAGCAGCCGCTCGACTCGCTGCCCGCTTCTCCCGTACGCAACTCCGGAACCGGAAACAGCGTGAACCCCACCGTGTCGCCATTTCGTCCGTGTCTTGTGGATGTTTTGTCAACAGTGTCGGAATCCCGAGCGTTTTTTGACGTCGTTCGGCGCGTCGGAGAACGCCAGAGAGCCTCGAAATGCCCGGCCCAGGCACCAGCACGTAAGTACGGGCCTAACCCGCGGGCCCGCAGCGCGCCGTGCGTACAGCAACCCCCCGACCGGCCCAACCGTAGGGTTAGTGCGGTCTCTCTCTCGGCTGGCTGGGCCTCTGCTTTTCACAATGGGGGTCTATACTACACTGCCTGTGCTGGTGCGTGCGTGTGTGTGCGGCTTTCGTGATTGACGGTTAACCTCGCCTCGCGATCTTGCGGCCCCGTAATACGCCGACGATGGACGTGTCCCTTATAGCAGGTGAGTCCGTGTTCGAGACCCCAGGATTAGAGGCGCTTTTTTTTTTTTTTTTTTCTTTCCTCTTTCTCTCTCGGCGTTTGACCGGGAACCGTCTTGCTATGGGGGAGACCCCGCTGCTCGCTCACTTGTCATTCGGTGCGACGAGATCGTCACGTCGTTGCGGGACACATTCGCGAGATAGTGCGGCCTTTTGGTGACTCCTTCGACTACCTCGTTTTGCCCTCGCCTAAAATCCGTGCCCGAATCGTGACGGAAAGTTGAGTGTTCCGACTTACAATACGCGTCAAGGCCGCCCTAAAAGGTGGCGGGCTTTGAAACCACGGTTGTACGATTTGTTTTACCTGCTTTTAACAACTTCACACCTCGTGGATTCTCGAGCCTGATGACGGGCAGCTGCTCTTGTTCGCTTTTATTGCGCCTTATTTTGTCTTCAGAGCGACGGGCCGCAGCTCTTTTCTTTCTCTTCGTTTCCTCGTAGTTGCGTTCGTTCCTCGTGTTACGCGCTCCGCGATATTGCCAATGTCGGGGAAGGCGAGCAACTATAGTACTTCTGTCACCCAGTAGAACGCGCTTTCAGTAACACTTGACAACGGATGGTGCCCTTCGACCATGTTTCTAACGCGAGCTCAAGCGTCGGCTGTGTGGCGCGACAGCGTTCCGGGCACCGCGATCGCTTCGCCGGTGTTTCGGGGTCGAGCAGCAGCGTTTCCTTGGCCTTTGGCGAGCGTTGTAAGACGCTGTGGTACGCCTGCCACGAGAGGCGATCGCCACTGACTTGCGCCAGGCGTGTTCGACATCGCGGTTCCAGATCTCCCGCCTCGCTTGACCGCAGGTTCCTACGATGGCGTTGAGGGGTGATGGACATCAAAGACCTGGTGTTTCCGGACCCGCGCTTGGACACCATGAAGGCATGGACCGGAGGGTTAGGGCAGTTAGAAAGTGAGTACCACCGCGCTGTGCGGCATCGTTACTTTTTCGTTTCAAGAGTGCCGAGTTGCTGTGTCATTGCAACGTAACTACCTGTACTCGTTAAGGAAGAACTAACTATTGTGTGTGTCTGCGCGCTTATTATATAGGTTGGATTTCACAACACCTAATAATGACCTTTATCATGTTTGTCTTTGGTTCAGATTTGATTTTAACGGTGAACCATCACTCTTATTTTCGTGGCACTGGGTTGATTTGCAGGTGGTTGCTGCGTTTTCGCTTGCAGACCACAAGCAAGTTCTGACGTGATGTGATATTGCAACTTGGTCGAGTCGCTGCTTTTCCTGCATGCTGTACAGTTTCATGTGTGCCACAAAGATTATGCTCCGCACTTCCTGTTTCGTTGGAAACCGATCAAAACTTGTTAAGTTTGCCGTGGAAGTGATTGGCTGTCACATCTCTGCGGCACACTTAACACAATTCATCCATGTTACCAAATTGCGCAGTATCATGCAAGCTTGCATCAACTTCAGGCATGTATCAGTCTACTGCAAGGGACTTCAGTTTGATCATGAAGCCTGGTCATTCTGACCTTTATTGTGCACTGTTGTGCCTCTTTGAGTAACCCACACAGAATGAAAAGGACACTAAAGATAAAGATAAATTTGAGCTGCATTGTTAAATAACCCTTCCACAATCACGCAAAAACAAAAGATAGCATGTGGCAACACCACCTTAAGGTTCCCGTACCAGCTCGCTGCGACGTCATTTGATTTCGATGGTGGCTGTTCTGGCCTAGTTAATTATTTACTATGTTGTCTTCTAGAAGAGCCGTCGGCAGGGCTTAGCAATTTTCTTTAACTTTTGCTACGCCAACAACAACACAAATACAAATACCGTGAAATCCGTGACTACCCACTAGGTACTGGCACTGCGGTTTTGGCCCAAAGTTAAAGAAACAGAACTGCTACCTTCACTTTCTCTACTAGTAATCAGACTATTACCATGAATTTAGCGAACATATAGTTTTGAAATAATACTTTTATCGTTCTGGACTAAGTGTTCCTCTAAGTTGTATTACGTTGAGCTGTGTTAGAATATTACATTTATACATTGTGAAAGGCCACTGTTAGCCTGAGAGGAGGAGGCTTAGTAAACACAAGATCAGTTGCCCTGATGTTTGCCCAGCTTGCTGACAGCACCACAGGTTTTGACAGAGTCAGTCCCCAGATTTGGGAGTAGGGTCTAGCTAGTTGTTTACCTGTACAGAAGGATTACATTGCATTTTGAAGGAACCAGAAGCCAAAACTAGCAAGTTTGAAAACTTTAAATGCTTTGAAATCCACATTGTCACCCAGTTTTCTAAACAATATTACCAGGGGGGGGAACTGTGCCGCTAGTATCGAAGCTGCATGTATGGCCATCCAGTCGGCATCAGACTGATGAGTATGACATGGACGTGCTTAAACTCAATACTTCTGGCTTGTGACAGCTTCGCAAGTTGATCATTTTCAACATTATAATGTGTTGTAAACGTGGCAATTTGCAATGGTTATGGGCATGTGTGCATAGCCTTGCCTTGCCATTTTTAGAAAAGTGTGATTGCTTGGAAATGTTCAAACATGATAACGTAAAAATTAACACCTTCAATAGCCACAAGCACAAAGACCAAACAAATCCATACACTAGCACCCTGGGCCAAAGAAAGTGCTTGCGCAGACTATAGCTGTCAAAGGACTCAAGATATATCATGGCTGTGCTTAGTTTGGCTGCCAGAATTTGTAGTTCTTGCATGCATGTGATAAGATTGTAAGGTGTTTGTACCTACTTTGAGTAACCTGTGGTAATTAGTGTCATTGCCATGGTAACTGAAAGATTGCAGCGCGAGAGTTCCCTCTAGTAAAATTTTGTCGTAAACTTTATGGTCACACTGACATACTGGCACCGAGATTGCAGTGCAAAATTTTTAAGTACAGCCCTCCTTCTTTTTCTTGATGTAATAATTAACGTTTCCTCTGCTAGATGAATGAACATAAGAGTTTTGGATGAATGCTTTACCAGCCTAAACTGACTTAGTGTGCCCCTTGTTTGTCCCTTTGACACATTCACTGTGGCAGCAGGCAGCACTCGTGTAAGTCTCAATTACTGTGCGTGATGACCCCATCGATGAGTCACAGGGGGTTGTGTTTCTATGAAACTTACTCAAAGTGCAGAGAGATGGCGCCACAACGCGTCAAATCAGAAGCAACAAGAATGTTTCTTCTCCATTGATTTCTAGTAAAGATGTCGCCTGTGCACTGCAGGAAAGCCCTGCACAACCGCACAGGGGGAAAAAGTGGCATGACCCACCCGTGACCCACATAGCAGTAACGCATTAAATTCTGAAAATGTCAAATGAGTAATGCATGGTGGGCAGGGAAGTAAAGTCTGTTTAAATAATAAAATTGCCTTCCATGTTCTCAGGTTTGTACAATGATTGGCATTATATCACAGCAGAGAAATGTGTCCTTTAATTTCTGTTTGGTTGCAAGCACCGCTTAGTTTGTGTTTTTAATCGAATACGGACACATATTTTTGATGTAAAAACTCTGCCGCGCACTTCTCGTACTTGAAAGGCCGACACGTGGCAGTTGTGAAGGTTTTGAAACTCTTGTAAGACATTTCAATATGATAGTAAAGTTGGTCTCAAAGTTTGTATCACTGACCTTGTGATGTCATGACCAAGATAAAAATTAACTGATGTTGTGTAGTGATAAGGTTATGTATGACAACGTTGTCCATAACAAAATAAAAAATAGTGCTGCGCGCATTTTTTCTGCCGTCTGGACATTTTAAATCCACAACGACCACAGAAATGAAGCGAGCCAATGTATTGTGACACCATGAAGTTCACATCTTGATGGACATGATCATGATGTACATTGGAACCAATAGTGATTCAAAATAACAAGTACTGTATTTACTAGTGTAAGGCTTGACCTCGTGTAAGGCCCGCACTTCCATTTTGGAGCACTGACATATTGGAAAAAAAGTTTCTCTAAGTGGTTACGCACATACTCTCGTACTGGTTGATTCCCACAAGTCACTAGACAATGGCACTAGCCCACGTCTGAAAGATCAGTTGGCATCTGTAAATGTGTTCATAGGCCGCCAGCGGTAGCATTTATTTGCATAGCAGTCTGAACGTAGTTCGACACTTCAGTGAGTAGCCATAAGCCTGCCTCGTGTAAGGCCCGCACTCGGTAAAAATAAAAAAAACAAAAGTGGTTTACACGAGTAAAAACAGTTGTATAGTAAATTGTGTAGGGTACTCTGACAAGTGACAGTATTCTTGCTTGGGTTTAGAGTGCTTGGACCTTATTTCAATGCAAAAAAAAAAAGGAAAAGACAAATTGAATATGTCAGTAATACAGGTGTCACATGGTGCACTTTCGATCACGATCACGCCTGATGGAATTCGAATTTGTCAGTCATGATTGGCTTCCTTGCGCAAGGTGCGAGAGGGAGCTTAACCTGGTCGAGAATTTCAATCCAGATTGCGCTCTATAACGATGGAAATCATTTAAGGCTTGTGTCATCAGGAATTTTCTTCCACCCCTCAAATAAATTTGCCAGTGTTTCTTGTACTTCTTTTCCTTCACTACTAGGAATTGAGTCATCACTAATTTTGATTAGTCTTAGACAGTAATGCGAACTATAGATGTTTCCGTTGGGGAAAGAGAGAGCATCTCTTCTCTGGATGGTTGCGCGGGGGGTTCAAAGGCACTAGGCTGCAGCTTCTGCCGTGCTTTTGCCAGGAGTACACATAATTACAGCAGTCCAGAGGGCATTATGGCCACACCTAGGCAGCTGTCGGAAAGTTTTAGAGAAAGCAATAAATGGGGCTAATTCATGTTAATCTTGAGAATGCACAGGCTCGAAAGCACTTCGTTCTGTAAACCTGTGTTGTGTGTCTGTCTCTGTTATTCAGTTTATGCTTTCAGGTCAGCCCATTCTCAAAATTAACCATGCAGGATGCTGTAGTAAAGCTTTCAGACTAGTGATGGCTGCTTAAATTTGGTGTGACTAGCATTACAGGATGAAAAGAAAAATAGAGAGAAAGACATTACTTATTTGCCAACCTTCTTATTTATTAAACAAAATGACTTTTCTCAATGAGTTGCTCATGACATGATTTCAGTGTTTGTAATTCAATTGTTCTCCTTTCATTGTAACATAAATGTTGTGTCGCTACCGTATACACTCGTGTAAGGGCCGCACTTTTTTTTTTTTTTTTCACAATTGTGACGAGGTGTGGCCCTCACACGAGATGGAACCTTTTGGTCAAAATAGTGCTGGTGCCGCCGGCCACTTGTGCACACCCTGGCTCTCGTCGTTTAGTAGCGGCACGTTAAAGTACGCAGCGCGCGAGAATTCGCCTATCTACGTGTGCGGCATCCGGGCACCGAATGCTATTGCTTCTCCGTTGGAAATTTTTCTCCTCAAAATGAGGGTGTGGCCCTTACACGAGTCTTTACGGTAACTTTCCTGTAAACCTGCAGTCAAGAAGTCTTCTGTTGCAAAGCTTTAACAAAGGACTCCCTCTTTCCGAGTTCTGTAAGGAGACCAGTGGTAGTAAATCGGATTTTGTGACATGCTCCTACTCATTCTTCGTTTCTTCTTTTTTTTCCTCAATCTGTGCACTTGCTTCAGTACTAACTGCAAACTGTACTGTGTGCATTTTGAAATGCCATTAGTCTGTCCAGGTGCCATACTTAACTGTTTACTTGTTTTGGCTGTACATAAAGCAGCTAGATATACCAGCTTGCCTGTTTTTGTTTTCTTTTACATCTGTTGTGATGCAAGAGCATTCACAACAGCACTTGTTTTCAATGGGAAAACTTTGTTTTTGTGCCATGCGCAGGATTCCTTGAGAGCAGCTGCAGCAGGAGCACCGAACCGGCGCCTTCCGACATGTTCCCGGGTTTTCCGAGCTCCGGCTCATCCCAGGCCATGCCGGGATCCGCCCCTTTGAACCCCAGCACAGCCACCAACCCCTGGTTCCACCAGTCGGCTTTCTCGATGGCTGACCTTCACTCGGGTGCCTCGGGGACCGCCTCCTCCTCGATGGCCGGGTCGCCTTACTGGCTTCCACACCAGTACACGGCCACGCCCACTGCCGATCCGCACCAGTCGCGCTATGGCACGAGCAACGACCTGTACTCTGCCTCAACCTCTGCGACCCCATGGTGGTTTGGACACGGCACGTCAGCTGCAGGAAGCGGGCTCCACTCGTCGCAGTATTTCCAGCAGCACATGGCACGCAACGACCACATGTCGAACCCTTTCCAAGCGTCAGGCGCCACCCAATCGAAGACTCCGAGCTACCTCCAGCACGGGCTAGCGACCCAGCAGCACCTGCAGCAGCAGCAGCAGCAGCAGCCCGCCGCGCCGTCCCCCGCCACTCAACAGCAGCACCTTCATCAGTCATCGGTCCAGCAGCAGCAGCAGCAGACATACCATCACTCACCGGCCACGTCCCAGCATGAGGCCATGTCATCCCCTGCCACCACCCCCATCCAGCCCATTCCATCGAGTCAGCACCAGTCTGTCGGCATCTCCAGCCAGCATCAGCGCTCGCTGATGTCCTCATCATCGCAGCAGCTGGCCTCGTCGACCTCAATGATGGCCCGGCAGCATGATGGCATGGGTGGCCAGACGAGTCGATCTCATCAACAGCATCAACAACAACAACAACACCAGCAGCATCAACAGCAACAACAACACCAGCAGCATCAACAACACCAGCAGCACCAGCAGCAGCAGCACCAACAGCAGCAGCATCAACAGCATCATCAGCATCACCAAATTCAAAGGCCTGTGGTACCGAGAGCACAGCAACAACAGCAGACGCAGCAGCAGAAGGGCAGTTATGGCAGCATGGCGCAGCAGCACGTTCAGTCCACCTCGTCGCAGCGCATGAACCACCAGAGCATGATGCCCCCAATGTCCTCAAGCTCCCAGATGATGGCGCCACAGTCGCACCTGAACAGCATAGCCTCCGGCGGACTCGACGCCAACATCCAGCCCATCTTCGAGCTGTACGGGCACGACCCGCTAGCTGCGGTGCAGAATTCGCAGCTCCACCATCAGCAGCCAACGTTCGACATGTCCGCAAACTCTGTGAACCAGCAGGGCTTCGCGCAGCTGCAGCAGCAGACAACGTGGATACCTCCCGAGGCGAGCACTGAGGTGTCCAAGGCCAAGTGGGCCAAGCCTGAGGCCGGCGCCGAGGCAGCAGCCGAGAATGACACCAAAGATGATGCAGCTAGGCCTGATGCGGCGGCTAGTTCACCCACCAAGAAAGGCAAAGGGAGACGTAAAAAGGAGGAAGGGTCTAAGAAGAAGCAGAAACAACAGGAGATTCTCGCCGAAGCGAAGAAGGGGCTCCAGAGAAAGAACATTCGGTGAGTCAGATATCGAAAATTTCTCTTTCCCCACCCCCGCTTGGGTTAGAGTAATGATTTTTAGAGTGTAGGTTGGCAGGTTTGACTCCTGGCCACGTTGGAATGGGGGTGGAATGCAAAAACACTCATGTGCGTATGGTGCACTGAACTGATCCTTTGAGTCGGAGCCACCTGGTAGTAGTGTGGAAGTGATGGTAGTGTAAAACGACGACGCAGAAGGGGGTCACATGGGAGCAGAACATCATGACATACATATTGGCACTCGCTTCAGCTCACTTGGTCGTCTGCAGTGCTGCTACTCCTTCTGCAGCTTGATGTACTAGCATAGGAGGAGACCAAGTGAGCAGGAGCAAGGGCTCAGAACGCCACAATGTCCTACTCCCAAGTCACCACCTTCTGAATCATGACACCTATACCTCCCTGGGAAACAGAAGTCGAAACTGGTTCGTAAAAAAACCTATTATAGTACGTTATTTAGGGTACCTTGAGGCTTCCCAGTGCTTTCTTCTGGTGTTTAATATTCCCAGCTCACCCAGTGCACATCTCATTTTTGTGGTCAGAAACAGTGAAAAAGCAGAACTTGCACAAAATGAATGAAAGGGACAGAAACAAGGTGCTGTGTTTCTTGGCCTTTTGTTTTGTCCATGTTCTATCTTAGTGCTGTCATTTTGAAATTAGAGCTGTAATTATAAATTTCCCTTTTACAATACCAAAAAAAGCGGCCCTTAACATTCGAAAAGGCTTCTATTGAAAAAGACACAAAAATAAACATCGAGTGGTGATTCCACCTTGAAGTTGCCAGACCAGCTAACCGTGACGCCATGGATTTTGAAGCGGCCCGTTAAAGCCGCTTCAAAATCCATGGCGTTAATTTTTAATTCAGTTATTTTAATTTTAATTCAGTTAATTTTTTTATTGATAAAGCTGGACCACATGGTATTTTAAAGGAGCCAGAGATTGAACTTGGGGAACTTTTACTTTACTATGATGGCTGAAATACAAGAAGTTACTTTAAAATTCGTGACGTCACACTTACAGTACAAGCGCTGCGATTTCGGTAGAAGCCTTTAATAATTATGGAAGTTTGGAAGCGAAAAATCAACAAAAATAAATATTTGAAAGAATGCTTTATAAGTCAAAGCTGATTTAGTGTTTTAAGTCTATTTAACCCTTTACAGACGGTGTTACCTACAGGCAACAGGCCAGAAAAATATTTGTTTCTTGCCAAGTTTCGATTTTGAGTACAGAGCTTCTGGTTAATTTTCTTTGGCCAACACTGACTGACAGGCAGCAGTCGTCATGTGTTAGATAACAGCTGGAACACAGGATGAGGAAGTGCAGCGCGCAATTCGCTTTGTTTTAGAGCATGGAAAGAGGGGAAAAAAAACTCATGCAAGATCCCAGGCTGCACTGGTATCACACGGGTAATGTAGTAGAGGGAATTCAGTGTACACCACTGTTACTTTTTTCCGCATCCGAGGAGGACTGTTTGTGCAATTTCCACACAGCCATGGACGGCCTGGCACAAACCTCACTTTCGTTGTTCTGCCTCACCACAGGCAAGAAAAGTATTGCTGAAAAAGGATCTACGAGATTTCTTTTTGTTGAATATCCTTATTCTTTTGTCTATTTTGCAAATTTTGACAATAAAAGTAGTCATTTCCTTTGAGGCATTTTTTATGTCTTGTCTATGTCAGCTTGTCAAGTGACAACTTGCCAAAAAGACAGACAAGACTGGCTCGTCCAGTGCTTTTTCTGTTTATTATGCAAGCCTGAAGACGATTTGAGCTCCTGTGTTGCTCTGCGCTTCTTCCAAATGGCTTGCTTTTATTTTGGGCTTGTAAATAACATCAGATGGCGCAAAGAGCTGCTGTGTGAAGTTGGGAGCATAGACGAGCTTGTATGCAGTGAAGCCCACCTTCGTTACAATGTAAACTTAATTTTTTTTTTGCTTTGTAAACTTTCTCGTTTTGACAAATTTATCAGAATTGTTTGCATGTGATGTTGGAAACATAACTTGGGTTGGGTCCAGTGAAGCCCACTTTTGTTAAAGTCTAGTGATAGACTTAAAGCCTAGTGATATTTGCATTTCTGACAAATGTTTTGTGTGGTCTTCTTGCTTCATGTGATCATCAGACTCATTTGCACGCAAAATAAATTCCTTCTTTTTAGCAAGCTTTTCTTTCATTTTTTACCTTTCTTAAGGGGTCATAAGCATAACCAGTCCTTAAATAAACCTTTCATAAACATAACCAGTCTTTAAATTCAAATGCTATTTATTGGTAACATGTTGCTAAACATTTCACCGATTCTTTAATCTGGAAACATACACAAAAATAAGACATGCTAGTTAATGATTTTAATTAGAATAGAAAGTTCTTAGAATTTCTGCAGCATTCAAAAAAACATACAGGCCTTTCGGCCGACCCTCCATGTAGAAAAATGAGAGATGTGAGCAACACCGACACAGTCTGTACGGTTTGTCATACCATCTGTCATATAAAAACAAAGCCTACCATCAATTTATAGTTTAACGAACTTCTGGATAGATTGCGCAACGAGGGGACGTATTCTTGGACGGTCATTTTTGGAGATATCATTTTCAGTGTGCGCTGATTGCCTATTGAGCAAAACCGCTCGAATTGTACAACACGCCCTGTACTACATCACGGGAAAGTGATAGCATTGCCGAAAGTGATCGTCTGCGAAGACACCCTCAGTCTATAGATGTTTCACGTAAATGAATTGTCTTGGCGTGGCCAATGGGCATGCACCAGGTGAGTACACTTGCATGTGGTGCTGAAAGGGTAATTTAATAGCCCTGCTCTGTAGCCTTGGGATGGTAATACATAATCGGCTACCTTGTCCCACACATGCAGAGACATCAAGAACGAGTCAGACCTGGACGAGGTGACGCTGAACGCCCAGAAAGAGGAGCAGGAGCGCATGAAGCGTCTGCAAGAGGCACGGCTCCGTGCGCTGCAAAGCCAGGGCATATCGCCCGCCCCTCCCTCTGCAATCGCCCCGATTGCCCTGGAGAGCAGTAGCAGCAGCAGCAGCGACGACGACGACAGCGAATCGCAGTCTGAGGACGAGGCAATGCCTGCCGCCACACCACGCAGGACAGGTAAATGGACCACTACACCTTGTGTGGGGCCAGTTACAGGCCAATCTGCAGCAAAATTTCACCTTGCTAAAATGATTATAAATGAGTACTTTTATGTACCATTGAAGCAGTATGATTGGTTAAAACTATCTGCGGGGCTACTTGGTACATAGTTCTAAGTTGAGAATGGCAGGACACAAAATGCACTGACATTACACACCTGTCACTTAATGTCCGTCACACGGCAAAATTTGTCACGTCTTCGTCACATGGCACTCGTCCTGTCACTTCATGTCCATGTATTTTGTGTCGTGCCATTCTTAACATTGAAGCAAGTTTGGCAAAGATGCATGCACTTGGTGGTTAGCAGATATGAAGGGGGTCCCAGCATGTCACCAGGGAGATGTTTCAGCCCACAGGCGTCACCTAATCTAGAAGGTCGTGCCGAGGAGCAACGCCGTGCGTTCCGAGTCATGCATTATTTCTGGCGAGTAGTAATGGGAGCGGTCTTTTAATGTGTTAGTGCTAGGAGTGTCAAAGTGGGGAAAGCGTGTGTGTGGGGAAACTGGTCACATTGTAGAGGTGTGTATACAGTATTCATTTGTGACACACCTTGCCTATCCATTGCTGCCTACATATCCTATATAAATATATACGTATAATGATACTGATGGTGGTCTGCTCTGGGACGACCGTCAGTTGCTCTTCGCTTCGTGAAGAGCCAGGACGTGTGTCGAGTGAGCTCCTGAACAACACTTTGCAATCTGGTGAATGCGGTTTACAGGATGGATTGCGCGTGCAGGCAATTCGGTGTAACGCTAACGCATTTCTCTCGCATTTACTGCTTAATTGACCATGCTGAATTTATTTTCTTTCATTTTGTTTGCTTAGTTTTGGTGGGAAAAACGTCACCTTTTTTGCAAGCCTTCTTGCGACACATCCACACGTATTTGAACGGTAAACTTTTTCCCAGAGGCCACTGTAAATATACAGTTATTTGAAACTGCACATTTTAGTGTGTGGCCTGAAATTTTGTTGCAGTTGGCTTTTTTAAAGCTTGTACTCAAATCCTAGAGGTCTCTTAGTCCGGCCTCTGATGGAATTCCGTCCGGTCAGGAGTATATGTCGCTAAGAAGGTGGAATTGCAGCCTGTGACCAAGCTAAGCATTAAGATGACATCCTGGGACCATTTTGTTGTTTATTTCTCAATACTGCTGGCCATCTACAGCCCAAGAAAGAGTAGAACAACACTTAATAAATATGGGAATTCCTGCCACGTTAGATAGGGGAGGGGCTATGGCATTGCGCTCCCAAGCACGAGGCCATGGGTTCAATTTCAGGCCACCACATCTGCATTCTGACGTGGGCCAAATTAAAAAAAGCTCATGTACTATGCCTTAGTTGCACAGTAAATAACTCCAAGCGGTCAAAATAAATCCAGTATGGTATCTGTCTTGGCTCACTGGGCAGCTTCGGGTCATTAAACTTCACAATTTTTTTCAGCTGTGTAATATGCACAAGGTGCTCGCACTTGGGGGAAAAATTGAAATGGTAAAAACATTCGGCAGTACCCTGCAACAGTAACTCAAGCTGTAAAAAAAATTGTTTACGAAGATTAACGCGATTCAACGGCTTCATCGAAGTTAGCCACCTCAAATAAACGCTCGGGAGGAAAGCTCCAGCCTAATGGTTAAAACTGTGTATCAGCTGTAGTGACATTTCTGAGTGTGACAACTTTTTCTTGGGAGTCAAAAATGCGAAGCGGAGTGGCATTGATTCGCAGCGAAGAATGGCTTGGAACACGAGTGCATGCATACGCAAAGCCGAGAATCATCCATGTGCAGTGATGAGAGTGCAATAGAACCTGACTGTGTCTTTCATGGGTGCAAAAAAAGTACTTAGGGTAACACTCTGTACGAGACCATTTTCGTTTGGTGTGTACTGTGTGTTTGTGTAGACTCTGGTTTCGGTCGGACTTGTCTTGTGTGTTGGAGCATCACAAGCTTATGTTGAGCAAAGCACTTTCCATTGAATATGTGTCTTGTCTTCATCATGTCGTCTGTGCTTGCAAATTGTCGCTTGACAAGAATGGTGTTCCTCGCAATTGCCATTGAAAGTTTTGCTCTGACTTATTCGCAGAACATGTAGGATCCATATAACTTTTTAAACTTCAGTATGTATGTGAACAAGGTTTGCAAAAACGTATGTGGTTTGGATTTAGTTGACATGTGGATTGTGTGTTTAGTTTGGCAGCCCAAGCCTTTGATTATTGTTAAAATCTGTTGCTTTGGAAGCAGATTGTTTGCTTTCTTTAAAAGATGGAGGGCCGGGAACAAGTTAAGCCTTGTTGTAGAGATGTATTCTTTGTTTTGCTTCTTGTGCGATGGCTTGTCCATAAAACGAAATCCCCAGGAAAGGCTTAAGAATATCGAAACGTTTAGAAAGGAAGACACTTGCTTTACTCGCGATGGAATTGTAAATGTGTCGCCTTATTACAAACGTCCCAGGCCGCTATAAAATCAACAAGAAAACCTTTATGCTTTTTAAACTTGAAGCACGTGATAGACACATGATCTTCCACTTGTACCACTTAGTTCTTACCAATGTTCATCATCATCATTTATTATTCCTTTAAAGGCCCCTGCTTGGGGTATTACATAAGGGGGGGTGGGGGGGTACATAGGCAAATACACCAAAACTAGTCAGTGATCAAAATAAAGATAAAAAAGTGGGTAATTCAATCAATGAATAAAAAGCACTTTAAAAAAAACAACGCAATAACTTTCCTCACTTCAGGTGGAGATGTGATAGATATCTCGTCATCAGATGAAGCCAAGATTCCAGAGGAAGAGGACGATGACGTGGTCATGGTAGTGAGCGACGGCGATGACGCGGAGGACGAAAAGGGCGACGACCTGAATGACGGTGCACACATCAACGATGCAGTCAATCTACCAGACTCTATGGGTCGTGTCCTGGTCAATGTGGGACATCCACCCGAAGATCCGGATGTCTTCTTGGCACCGCAGTTGGCGCCCATCGTCAAGCCTCATCAGGTTTGTTTCCGAGCGTCTTGTGAACGTGGTGCCTTGGCCACATTCGTTTGGGATTGTTGTTCGGGCTAGGCCGTTTTCAGATTTCATTTAGCATTGTCACGGTTAATAGTGTCTGAGATTGACACCTGTACGTAGTATGTGCACATTATGACCACTCCGTTAATGATCGTGATCATCCTCTTCACTGCAGTGTAAATGTGTCTCCCAGCAATCCCGATTTATTCGTTCCCTGTACCGCCAGACTCCATTGTACGCCTGCAAATTTTCAAATCTCGTCAGTTGATCCTTATTTGCCATTAATTCCATTTCCCTGCCCTTCACGACCATTTTGCTACTTTTAATAGACCACCTGTTGTCTATTCTGCGCTATAACATGACCCATGCAACTCCACCGCTTCCTCTTTATCTCAGCTATGACATCAGACATTCGTACTTGCTGTCTGGTCTATAAATCAGAATTCTTATTCGTGTACCGACCTTGAGAACAAACATACTTAATCTAAACTCCAGTCACTGTCTGGCAGTTCAGCCCACACAGGATCTGTGGGCTCACTGACGGGGACAACTGAGGACAAAGCTATACCAAGTGAGCACTGGTAACAAGCATGCTGGAAGAAAAGGCTGTTCATTCCGCCAGTTCCCGTAGTCCTTGGCAAAAAGATGGCTGCCACCTACAAGTGATGCAAGTTCTAATCTGTAGTCCTGTCTCTGCAGCATAAAACCAGAGTATTTAAGATAACAAACTTTTTAAAGAGATCTTGTTCGGAAAAGAAATGTTTCTATGCTTAGCTGCCAACTGTTAAAGCTGAAGGCTTGCTACAGATGCGCATTCTATGCTGACAACCATTCCCCTTCCTCCTTTTTCTTTTTTTTGCTTCATCCACTACATGTGCTCATAATGTGCAATCACTGTTCCCTTTATCACGACTGTGCCCTGCACGACGCGAAACAGATTGGTGGCATTCGGTTCCTGTTCGACAACGTGGTGGAGTGCGTGAGCCGCTTCGACACCTCGAGTGGCTTCGGCTGCATCCTGGCTCACAGCATGGGCCTGGGGAAAACCATCCAGGTGATCTCCTTTGTGGACGTCCTGCTGCGGCACACGGCAGCACGCAAGGTCCTCTGCATCACCCCGATCAACACCATCCAGGTGTGTGACCATTGTAAACGACGAGTGTGAGCTGTCAGAGAATTGGCTGTGAGACATTAGTTGCATAGTTCATCTCGCATAGAAAGAAAGAATTAATCTCATGAGTCAAAACCGCAGGTTAATTGCATTGTAGGTCAGCTCTGAAGCGAAACTTTCCCTCCTTCGCACGTGATAATCTCATTACTCTTAATTCAGGACAGTGGTAACTAACTAAGTAGGTCTGCCCTGAGGTCCCACTCCTCAATTTCAGTTGCCATTACTTCTGTATTAGATGGCAGCGCCGCAGGGACGTTTCAATAATCGTGCAGACCCAAAAAAATCAGTCGGCGACTTTCTTTCATATACAAAACACATTATGATAGACAATAAATTATGTGGGCCTGCGTGCATTTCTGCCACGACTCGCCAAAAATCGCTTGAAACTTGCTCACCAGTTCCGCACTTCATTGTATACCGCACTCCTACGGAGGCCTACACACACCATCACCGTGTTGCCAGAACTGCACCGCCGACTATGCTAATAGACTCCGAGAGCTGAAGGTGGCTATGTGATCGGTTGCCATGGTTACTTGCAGCCATTGCAGCTGGCAGCAGCTGCCAGCGAGGGTGGTTTGAGGTGCAGTCTGTTCGAATTAATCGGAGCTGGTGCTAATGACTTGGATTACCAGGTATTCTCGCATATTGAGCTACGCATGAATAGGACAGGATCACAGTGTCAGTTCAAACTACAGGGGAGCCCACTTATAACTATATTCAAGTGCCAACAAAATTTTATTGTTTAACCGGGTTGTGCAAAAAGAAAGTATAGGAGGGGACGGCCATCGAAACATTTCAATTATACGGAAAGAAGTACAGTCGAAGTATACCCGCACGTAACGATGAGCAGACGCAGCACCGTGAACTTTTGTTTGTGTGGCCTATGGTAAAATAAACCGCTTACTACAATGTTCCTGTGCTGTGTTACCGATTGTAACAATAAAGTCTGGCTTCTGGGTGTCTGCACAAAAAGGGAAATGCAAAATCCCTGAAAAGAAAAAGAAACGATGTCAGCTGCCACGCTGCACTGTTCATTGAGTGTCTACTGCCATCTTTGTCTGGAAATAATAAAAAAGGCTTTTTAATATACTCTGCTTGCAAGAAACCATTCATAAAGTGGCGAAATAGTCATGGCAAGGAGTGCCTCTCATAGGTCAAAAAAGTGATGATCACTCAGGACAGTTTGAGATTGTCGAGATCCCTTACAGGGTTAACAACTGAACAGTACGTTCACTGAACTAATTAGTGTACCATGTAGGTGTATCATCCAAGGCTGCGAGCAAGAGTGTTGACGGAAGATGCGCATTGCTCTCTGCGGTGCAGAACTGGCTCGCGGAATTTGACAAGTGGGTGCCGGCGCCCGAAGCTGTTCCGCAGAACCTGGTGGATTCGGGCCAAGTGAGGCCCCGGTCGTACCGTGTCTACCTCCTCAACGACATATACCGTTCCACTCCAGCCAGGGCCGAGTTGATCTGTAAGTACAGCAGCAACGTTTCCAATGAACCTTTTTGGAGCAGTAGCTTTCTTAGATTGAAGCATAAGGTTTAATTCTCCTCATTGTTAGCATAATTAGCATAATTTAGGTCCACTGCACACTGAAGGCCTGTGTCAGCGGTTTCCAATTACCTCCGTCTTGCATCAGGTGTCTGTCTTTCACACTGTGCCTGCAGATTTCATAATCTCGTTGCATCACTTAATAAGCTGCTGGCCTCGACTGCGTTTCTCTCCCTACAACCCCACTACAGTGGCAGACAGGTGCCAACTACGAACTTGGTTGGTACTGCCAACTTCGTAATTGACACTTGCTACCACTTTAGTACTTAGCTTGCAGTTGGTACTTGGTACCACCTTGGTACATTTGGTAGCTGGTGTCAAGGGATCAAATCCAGGCCACAGCGGGCCGCATTTCGATGGGGTTGAAATGCAGAAAACACCTGTGTACTTAGATTTAGGTGCACGTTAAAGAACCCCAGGTGGTCCAAATTCATCCGGGGCCCCCCACTACGGCGTGCCTTATAATGAGATGGTGGTTTTGACACGTAAAACCCCATAATTAAATTTTTTAATTAGCTGGTGCTTGTCTGTCTGTACTCTTTCTCCATTTTGCGTTGCTTATATTGTGCTGAGCAGGACAGCATATAGCAAATCTCCAGGAAGCCTTTTGACTTTGTCTGAGTGAAAGTGTGCCCAACGCTTGCCTGACGACTTTCTCAGTGGACTGGCACAAGAAGGGTGGTGTCCTGCTGATGGGCTATGAGATGTACAGGATGCTGGCGCTAAAGAAGGTGGTGCGTCCCAACAAGCGCCGGAGAAGTCCTAAGAAGGAGGACCTCTCTGTGCCGGAGGACGAATCTCGCCATTCACAGCTCCTGGATGGTACGTCCCTTGCATTTATATCCTGAATGGAGGGGGGGGCTAAATATTTAAACCCTGTTCTTTAACTGCCTTGTTTGCAAATGTATTTCGATGAATGTTGCCCTGTTTATGTATTTTGATGTGCTGAATCCACGTGAATTAAAATAGACTCGTTATAGTGAAATTGCTTTATTCAAAATGTTGCTTTATCTGGAGTTTTTCAAGTTGTTGCGTTGCTGTGAACTCTTCAGCTCTTTTGCTTTTAACGAAATACTGCTTATAAAGAATTCAACTTTATGTGTCACAGTTCACCTTTTCCTCATCGACTATAGTGCGATGACTTGTCAGAGCATTGGATAACATATCATTAAATAACATGAACATACTGTGTCGTGCCAAACATGGGTATAAAATAAGTTAAGCTGAAATGGTTTCAGAAAGAACGCAATACGTTAAGTCGGTGAGCTGTAGGTTGCTGTTTCAGCATCTTTTGTGAGGTTGCTAGCAGCTACCTGGCAAGGGCAGGCAACTCTCAGTAATCTGGATTTGTAGCTTCCCCGTAGTGTGTAGTGTTATAGTGTCTGTGACGAGCACAATGGTGTGAGCCTACGGGGAATAGCTGGTGATTTGTTTGGTGCTTTTCTTTTCCCCCGGTGTTACCAGACATCCACCAGGCCATCGTTAACCCGGGCCCCGACCTTGTCATCTGCGACGAGGGACACCGCATCAAGAACTGCAATGCAAGCACTTCCACTGCACTCAAGAGCATACGAACTAAGTGAGTCAGCATGCGAATTCAAGTTGGTCCTTGTGGGCAAGTTTTTTGTGTGCTGAAGCATCTGCTTGTGCCATAAGTTATGCTTTAGTATTGAAGGCCTTTTGGTTGAAGAGGACTTCTGATATCTCTCTTTATCATTATATTAATCTCTAATTCGCTGAAAATTCTCTGGGATGTATTGCAATTACAGAGTGTTGTACAGTACATCAGTTTTTGTCAGCTTAAGATGCCTCCATGTATGCAGTTTATAGATTTGTGATATTGTTTGTTGCTGTGTTATTAGTTGAACCCCGCAACAATGAAATCAGCAGGCAAAGAGAAAAGATTCGCTTTCACAAGAATTTTGTTGCAAAATGAGGCAGCCCAGACGGGAAATGCGCTGCAAAACTAAACTTCACTGCCAGAATGGCAAGTTTTGCTCAAGGCTATCCGGAATTGCATTGCCATAGTATCCAAAATAGTGCCACTGCACCAAGGGCAGTGGCACTATTCTGGACATGATTTGAGTCTTCGGGCAAACCTTTCCATGTCATGCCGAATCTGCACGTTCGGCATGACACGTTCAAATGCAGAAAATGCATTTGAGCACATTTTTGAGTGCATTAGCATTACACGGCTGGATAATATGGGGTCTAATGTTCCTGCAGCTTTCGAGCGTTCACCAGAGATATGAAAACATTCCATTCTGACAAGAATATTGTATCGCAAGGTTCGACTGTATGACACAGCATTGTACTGTTTACAGCACTGCAGCTTACAGTGCTGTGATCTTTATGCTTCACTGTTTTGAAATTGTGCAATTTTGAACAAGTTTTCTAAAAAAGTTGATGGTCTGAATAAAACATGTACTCGATCCATTTGGTACATTCTAGCTCATTCTTTTAAATGCAAGAAACCTTAAGTTTGGTGATGCCAAGCAAGACAATTTCCCGATTCCCATGTACTTACATGGTAGCTCCCAGGGTTAAGCTTCTCCTTAAGGCTCAGTGCAGCTGTGCAGCTGCCTTTCTGCTCGCACAGCAAACGTGTGCTCAAGGCAAGGCCCTGCTGTCGTGTTCCCTCACGCAGGCGGCGCATCGTGCTGACGGGCTACCCGCTGCAGAACAACCTGCTCGAGTACTGGTGCATGGTGGACTTTGTGCGGCCCTCGTACCTGGGCACGCGCTCCGAGTTCTGCAACATGTTTGAACGGCCCATCCAGAACGGACAGTGCCTGGACAGCACACCCAAGGACCGGCAGCTCATGCGCTTCCGCGCTCACGTGTTGCACAGCCTGCTGCAGGGATTTGTACAGAGGTCGGTCGCACCCTGCTGTTTGTTTCATTCCGTCATGGTGATTCCGTTAATTCGGCGTTCTGCATCTCGGTTGTATTCTCATAGCTCGAGGGTGATAGCGGGTCTGAGCACTCGAAGTTAGAGCATGACGCTCAGAATGACTCAGGCAAAAGTGTTCTGAGTAGGGGGTGGCGAGAAGTAATCTTTGAGACCGGATCGAATAGGAATTGAATTCTTTCTGAATAGTTTTCGAAATTGAACAATTAACGGTTCTTTTCACCATTAATATAAAACTATATTTATATCCTAGTGTAATCACAACGTTAGCCAGCTTTTGTCATTACGTTGCACGTTATGAAGTTTTGTTTATTAAAGGAGAAAATGGAACATTAGGAAAACATGAGCAGTTTATTTGCATACTCAAGACCCTTCAGTGAGTGCAAAATGATAGGGGTTTAGCCGGAAACATCTGGCTCCCTGAACGTATAGCATTCTCCTTTAGGTAACTTCTTGTGTGTTTTATGCCTACTATGGCTGCTGAGATTACATTTATTGCCCTTTTGCTCCAATTTTATGTTGAGTCATCCACAGTTGGCAATTTGTAATGTTTTTAAAATATTTGTATTTAGTGGCATAGTGACTATTCAATTTGAAGACTGAGATGTATTGGACAACAGTTGATTCTTTATACGAGAGTTTCGAATATTCACGCACTCCTAGTTCTGAGCACTATACTTTGACGAGCTGTACGTACTACAGTCGAACCCGGATATATCGAATCTGAAGGGATTCACAAAAAAAGTTTAATATATAGGTCATTCGGGATTTTACTGCTGTTCGTTATACAGGATAATTCGTTATATGTAGGTTCGATATATCCGGGTTCAACTGTAGTGCTGCTAGAGCATTTGAAAACCACCAGCCAAATGTGCTATCAGAGCTTCAGCTTTTCCTCCTTAGGGCTCATTCACACCAGCGACTCCCAAGTTAGTCGCAAGGCGACCTGTCACAAATGGTCACTTTGGTCACAAAGCTTCCTCTGATGTCAAGGACATCAGTATATGGTGGCGCTTATTTTACATGGAGACAGCGGTACGAGCAGATGTGGTCATGAACGGAACCACTTGTGCAGGTCAATAGCCGATGTGAATGAGCCCTCAGGTTAGGTAGGAACTCAGCAACAAGGAGATACTGATGTTTTCTCGGGTTGCTCTTCTCCAGGCGAGGCCATGCGGTGCTTCGGGATGCCCTGCCACGGAAGGAAGAGCATGTGCTGCTCATTCGGATGACGCCCATCCAGCGGACGCTGTATCGGGAGTTTGTCAAGGAGTTTCTTCACAACTACAGGGTCACCAACCCCCTCAAATTCTTTGCGGTCTGCTGCAAGGTCAGTGTCACCCAACAAAACCGTCAAGTTAAAGGAAACATATGAGCTCCATTTTTCAAATCGGGCAGTTTGAAAAAATAAATGCATGTCTTTTACTGGCCCCCAAGGGCTCAAATCGCCATAGGCATGCCCGAAATAGTTTTGAAGGCCTGCCAGTACACTTAGGCATATCGGTGCTCGTACTGCGATAGGAGACGACGGGTGCATGCGCGTTCATCCGCTGGAATACGTACAGTGTCCCATGACAATTGCCCCTTCCCACTCTTGGTATGCTTCACCGCAATACTTCGTGTATGCTTCACTGCGTAACACTGCTGTATTGAGGCGAAGCTGACTTTTGGGAACTGGCATTATGCAACGCATTGTGCTTTCTAAGACATTGACGAGGATTACAGAGGCGGAGTTGTAACAGCGGCGAATGGTTTCAATGAAAAACACGGCACGGAACACCAAGAAGCTTGGTAGCGAACGTCAGAAGTAGCTAGGCCTAGCGTTGCCATGGTGGTGGCTAGGGTTGCCAGTGAATCTGTGTGCGAGAGTGCCGGTAGCGAGATAATCAGAATGGCGGCAGTGGTGGCTACTATTAATGCCGTTTCAGACCCGCCGTCATGTCAAAAAGTCCATAAAACCAGACGGCGAAGGTTTTTTGTGTCGAAATTTCAGACATTCTTGTACATTGACTTTATGGGGTATGTGGCGGTGCTATGAGAGAGTCCGAATTATCGGGCGTGTTCGAAAAAGCGGGCGTCCGGAAAATCGGTTGTTGACAGTTACTACTTTCCTGTCTGAGCGTATTTCCATCGATAGCCTGCTATCGATGCTTGAAATTTTGTATTGTGCCACCCTTCGATCGTTGTCGGAACTGCTGACACCATCTAATGGGTTATTGTCTTATTGAGAAACTATTTATTCAGTTTCGCTTCGCGATTTCTTTTTTCCGCCATGCTCGGATTTATATTTACAGTGCCTCGTGAGTAGGGGCGTGGTCAGCGCGATGAGCGCTCGTAGTTCCCATAATGGCATTGATGTTGCACGCCACCTATTCACAGAAATGTCGCATTTTTACCTATTCTGATTCATTATCGAGCAAGGTTTTGGACGTAAGCACTGAAGGCAAATTTGGCTCGTCAGATTTCAACGCGGAGTTTTGCTTTCTTCAAACCATTTCGTTGCTGCCATGTGCCAATCTAAAGATATCCTCTGTGTTCAAAAGCTCGCAGCTCTTATTTACAAGCGAGGCACTGCTTCCACGGCTGTGCACTGTGCCTTTTTGGCCTCGACATGAGCAGCTGATAAGCACACTCCCGCGTTACATTTGACTGGTTCCTATCGCACCCAACTCACTTTGTAGCGATGCGGAGCCCTCTCAAGATTGGAGTCAGAAAGAGGCTATCCCATCCAAACATGCTAGCTGCCCCCAGAGCAATAGGAGTAGCCACGTGATCGAGCATCTGTCAAGTATCATTTGTGCTTCAAGGTTGAAGGTGGGAGCACCTCTGAGCGCTCGTGAGCTGGAGCACGGCGCTCTGAATGAACGAGGTGCAAGTAAACCGCACAGCAGGAGCGCTCTAGAGCACCTCTAAGCACTAGAAAGCAACAGGTTGAATGTACCATCAGGTTGGCTGGGGTTTCTGTCTCGGCAGCAAAAAAGATGAGTATGCCTTCATAGGGCAGGCCCCACCCATATGGATTGGGGATGAGCCATTTTGATTTATCATGAAGGGCTAATGGCATATTTGGAATGAAAACAGATTGGAATAGTTCTATGTTATATCGGACCAGCCTATTGTACTCTGTTAGGACTTGTCACTCTGTAATCACACACCTTCTAAACCCAGAAAACATAACAGCAAGGGTCATAGTGTTTGAGTTGAGCCACAAGGTTTTGGGCAGCAGCTCCACCATTGATTACTTACCACCTATGTTGGTAGGGGACATTGACCCCCAATATTTATAACTGGCCCTTTCAAGCTCCGTATTGCGCCCATTGGGCATCGTTAGCGCTCTATCGATGGTTTGAAACTCCGCTTTTGAGACCTTCCACACCGCTCACGGACACACTGCACCATCGGATATGAAAGAGGAGAAACTATATTTTTGTTTTCTAAGCAATTCGCTTTTTTCCCGCCAGGCGGTGATTTCTAAACGTGCTCCGAAGTTTGGCGATCATCAAAGCAGAACGCAAAAATGCCCGGCTCCGGAAAAGGCGCACGCGCTTCAGGAGATTGCAGATATCACGATTCCGCTGCCTCTGTCGCTGATCTTATTGATACATCGAATAGCAGCGAGTCAGAGGACGCTGACTTTTCGTCGGTGTCTTTTTTTATGACATAACATCCCATTAATAACCTTTATGCATGAAAAGTGCATTCATTTTGCTTTCTGTTTATGTATTACATTAAATATTGAGTGGAGTAGTTCCTTGAGAAAAAGCATCTGCCGTAACATACAAAAAAACACCTATTTTCCCCTGGTAGGGAAAGAGTTAACGAGACTAATACGGGGACTATATATCTGCAGGTGTGGAACCACCCAGACATCCTGTTCCACCTGGTGCAAGATAAGAAGCATGAAGAGGGCCTAGACATCGACTTGGACATCGACTTGATAGGCCCCACAGTCAAGGAGACACAACCCAAGAAGCACCACCACCATCACCACCACCACCACACCAACTCAGCAGGTCAGGGGAGGCCACCCTTTTTTTGTTGCCATTCTCTTTCGTTGCTGAACAGGCACGTCAAGTTTGACTTCAAGGTTGAGTGCCACAGATTGTCTTTATAGCTTCAGCTTGATCATGTAATGAGCAGTCATAAGGGCGAATTCATGCTGGCAGAGCTCACGTGGCCGGCCACAACTGGGGACCAAGGAGCGACGCGCGATGATTGATGTTCGCATTGCAAGTGTATCCCGCTCGTTGCCACCCCTTAACGTCGTAAGATAGGTGCCATTCGCACCTGCTTTCACACCATGCAAGTTTTGGTCTTTATGATTACGCAGTATAAGAGACGAGAAGTCTCATTAACATCGAGTTGGAGAATATTTCTGTCATTCAGACAGAACGGCCACACGCAAACGCGAGCTTGCCTGTCGGTGCTTTGCACTGGTGTTATTTCACTGAATCTTGTCGCCTACTTTGAATGACGAGCTTGTTATAAGCGCCTTATATATAATAGCATTGACGCCAACTGCGCTTGTGCAATCCCGCCTACCCTCATCCCTCCAACAAATATTGAAGAAAGAAAAGTGCAGCAGAGGTGTATGCCTTCGGTCGCGCTGCTGTCACCACAAAAAAAGTGTCGGTGTATTTTGACACCTATGCTGCTGCTCCTATGTGCCACCTATTCATTCAGCAGCAAGTGATTGCTTGTGACCAAATCAGTTCAACCACCTCGGCCTACCTGGTGTGAATGCTCCTCCAAAATTGACAGTCACAAGAAACATGTTGTCTTCTGTCACTGTTTGCGTGAGCTCTGCCAGCATCGCAAAGGTGGTTCACTGAATTCACTCACTCCTGCATTCTAATCCCCACATTTGCTTCTTGGAATTCAATGAAAGTTCGAGCACTTATCACATGACAGTTTGTGCTTAATCAACTCCCAGCTGTCGTGTGCAATGTAGAGTGCTCACAGAATGAAACGCGACAAGAAATCTTATAAGTAGAACACTCGAACTGTTCACTAAAGGTAACGTGGACTCTGCTCTAACTGTACGAGCCAAAATTGCGTCTATGTCACACGAATTACAGACGGCTGCAACGAAAGCATGCCTATTAGTTAGCCCAAAATTGATATGTTTCTTCCGTGAGCACTGTGCCTGTCTTGGGAGAATCTTACTACCGTATAGACTCGTGTAAGGGCTGCCCCCCGAACTTGGAAACGCAAAATTCTCAAAGAAATTTCCAAAGGAAAAGCAATCGTGTTCGGTGCCTCGATGCTGCACGCACGCACTTTTGAAAAGCTGCGGGCGCACACAAATGACCTTGCGTGCGCCTGCGTACTGCGCATGCGCACTGTTGCCTCCGCGGGTTTCCTGCGTACGCAGAGCTGTTGCGGACGCCCAACTAAAACTCTCTAATGGTTTTAGTCGGCCGCACGCGCTCGTGCTTAAAAAAACTGCTTAGTCACCATTTAGATCGCATCGATGGCGACCATGGCTTCGGCCGCAGTTGTTGCAGTGAGCGGTAGTTCCGTGCTCACTTGATGGGTACATCGGCCACGTGCCTTCAGCACCGCAACGTTGTCGTTCATAATGACGTCGATAGTGGCTGCAGTTTTCTCTGCAGCAGTTGCGGCAAACAGTTGCTTCGTTTTGACTTGCAAAGCTTTCGAGGATGAAGAGCACCAGCTACATCGCAATGGACGGACGATCAACAGTGTTAGCGATCACCGGACTAGCGAAAAAATAATTGGGATGTGCGCACTGTAATACAATTTTGACCAAAAGGTTCGGACCCGTGAAGGCATCATGTCAAAATTTAGAAAAAAACATTGTGGCCTTACACGAGTCTGTCTGGTAATCTTAGGAGAATAAATTTCGATTCTGATGTCCTTTTTTTTTTTTCTTTTCTTTTCTGCTCGCATGTGTTTGTGCAGGCCTCCCAGACTCCGTAGTTGCGGAAAACAGCTGTGTGGGGCCGGACGGCAGCCTGGCCGGTTGTGTGGACCCTCTGGGTCAGCCACAGGACTCCCCTTACTCTGCCTATGGGCTCAACTGCGATGGCGTCTCAACGCCAGTGTCCGGCATGGGTGTGAACAAGCCCAAGTACACGCAGGAGCAAGGCGTTGTTGCACCTTTCCGGGAGAAGTCGGACAATAACATCAGCTACGAGTGGGTGAGTGGAAAGCATGGCACCACTTAGAGCGTGTCACTAAAAAAAAAAACCTTGTAAAGCCCTAAAAACTCTTCTGTTCTCTGCCACTGCCGAAGCTAAACATGAGCTATGAAAGTCGGTGAGTGAAGCTGGCCAGTCAGTGGCGTAGTAGTGCAAAACTTGGGACCTTACAAACTGCCCTGCTCTTTGCTACTTCCAAAAGCTTTACTCAATCAATCAATAAATCAGTCAACGGTTATTTCCAATTTGTAGAAAAACTAGGTTCACTTGATTACAGTTGCGTCGACGAGTGCTGGGGAATAGAAGATGTTGACGTACAAGAGTGCAAGTAGGTAAAAGGGGCATTTATTGCTCCTTGATTACAGTAATGCCAGCTAGACACTGTGAGGAAACAAAATTCGACTTGCCACATGGAAGCACGAAGTGTATCTCCAGCCGTGTTGGACTCTGAGGGCTAAGTCTTATGTGGGTGCAGTCCCACTAAAAGAAGTATGTACGAGTATAAGTGCGTGAGTAATCAAATATCTGCTATTCAGTTTCTAAAATGCGATGCTAAAAATGAGATTAGAAGCGAAATGAACCTGTAATCCCAGAAACAGTAGCTGTTCTTGTCATGCCTCTTGAAATTTCGCCGTCGGAGGGTTTGCTGAAGTCTGTCGTTCTTGTTGCTGTGTTTTTTTTTTTTTGAACTTTGTGAGCTTGACCTCCTCACCATATTTTTTCTGGAGAACATTGTTTTGTTCTTTTCGCAATTTGTACATAGCACTGCACAAACTTACTACAGTAGACTTCCGTTAATTTTACTCCGGTTTGTCCGATTTTGTTTGTCAATTTGTTTCCGGCCGAAGGTCCCAGCCAAGGCCCATGAATTTATATGGTCCCAAGCTTTTGTTATTTTGATCCTAAAATTGGCCTTTGCCGGATAATGCATAACTTGCATACTTAACCAGTCAGCACGCAAGTACCTGACTATACCTATGGTGACACCAATAGCGCCCCCATTGTGACATCAGTCTTGGCGAAACTGAGGGGACAGTGAATGCTCTGAACACACATTATGTCTTCTCTAAAATGCTGATTTTCAGCCTGCCCTCGGAAGATTTTCATGCAATAATCGTAGCTCACCATGTCTGATTACAGTATTTACCACATTCTAACGCATCATCGTCATCTTTACTCCCCCCTCCCCCCCCCCCTCCTTCCCAAGAAAATTGAGCCGAAGATTGCCGCACGAAACTAAGCCGCCTTCACGGTTTTTGTATGTTTTACAGCATAACATTTGTTTATTGCGGCGAAGCTTACTTTAGGAAACCGGCCGCCATTGTGCAACACATATCAGACCCTTGCCCATTTCTAACAAAAAGAAAAAAAAAAGTCGGGTGTGCATCGACTTCTACTTCGTTTAGGAGCTTTAATGTCATTTCTATGTTAGTTTTCTACTTGGAACACATAAGCCGCATTTACATGAATGCGACAGTAGAGCATAGAGCATCAGATTTCCAAGCGCATTTGGCAAGTAGAAGTGCTCTAAAAAATTTGTTGTATCAGCCAAGGTGCCGAAAAATTGCGCGGAAATCGCGAAAGAACGGCGTTTTTCAAGCCACGATATCTCCGGAACGGCGCAGCCGAGCGCCGCCATCTTGGTCTCGTTGGAAAGCGCATTTCTCCGTCTTCAAATCTGCCGCTTCAGCTATCTCCTCCATACAGAAACAAGCACACAAAAAGCAAATGATTGAAGGTCGTGCCGGAGCCACCGATTGGCCGCGCCCACCACGTGACTCCAGCGCCGTTCGCCATTGGTCCGATGCTCGCTCCGTGATGGCGTCGTCTGCTCCGCTTGTTGCGGTCTCCTCGCGAGCTCCGGACCAGTAGGTCGTGCTCCGGACAGTTTCCGTAATCTCGACGAGTGTTAAAGCGGGCGCTACGCGGACATCGCAGTAGCGTGGCCGATCCCGCTTTTTGTGGACGTCTCAGACCCGTGGCTAAGCATTCCGAGCATCGGTGACGCGGACTTCGCGACCAAGCTTCGGGCACGGAATGCTCGGACACGCGGCCAAGCCTTTCGCGCGTAGGCGTCTCCGACTCAGCGATGAAGCACATAGCGCGCGGACTTCTTGGATCCTTGCCTAAGCATTTCGTGCGTTGGCGCCTCCGACTGCGCGACTAAGCAAATCGAGCGTTGACTCCTCAAGCCCGCGGCTACGCATTTCGCGCGTCTGCACATCGCTCAACAAGGATCGACTCCTCGGACCCGCGGCTACGCACTTCGCGCGTCGGCACCGCAAGCGTCGACTCCTCGAGTCCGCGGTTAGGCATTTCGCGCGTCGGCATATCGCTCATCGAATGTCGTCTCCTCGCACCCGCGGCCTAGGCACTTTGCGCGTCGGCACCTCGAGCGTCGACTCCTCGAGCCCGCGGCTAGGCATTTCGCGTGTCGGCACATCGCTCATGGAGTGTCGACACCTCGAGCGTCTATTCCTCGGACCCGCGGCTAGGCATTTCGCGCATCGGCACCTTGGACTGCGCGATTGAGCTTACCGAGCGTTTGGACCCGCGACCAGGCATTTCGCGCATCAGCACCTCGGACTGCGCGACTAAGCTCGTCGAGCGTCTATTCCGCGGACCCGCGACCAGGCATTTCGCACATCGGTACCTCGGACCCGCGACTTAGCACATCGCGCGCCGACTCTGTTATCGTAATGCTACGATATCTCGTAACAGTACCTATCATACCACCCCTTTAATTCATAAAGAGAACCTCATCATGAGCTCTATTCACTAGGCCACTTGGGCTGGCACAGACACCTGGCTGCAGAAGTGAGGCATGATACAAAAGTACAGGCTGGAAAGCACCTAGCAGCTGCATTGCTGCCTATCTATCAGTGGCTCTCCTAACATCCATAGCTATTGTCACTGGAAGATGATCCAGAACGCTGCTGAGAGCCTTCATTCAGTAACATGGTCGATTCTACCAAAAGAAAACAATGCCTCACTGACTGTACTAGAGACTGCTATCAATGAGGCAGTCTGCAGGTAAAACGCTAGAACTACTGTATATTTATGCCCACATAGTTCTGCACCTCACTTAGTAAAGTAAAGAATGCCATACAAACATGAAAAACGCAGAACAAAGGCACAGCAGACCAGAGGCCACATGTCCAAGAAGCCCCACATCACAAAACACATCAAAGATTACAAATTTGGTGCGTTGTAGAGAACTGAAGAGAAGGTGAAACTTTGAGAGCCGTTTTCTCAAAACTGTTTTTTCGCCTTTCTGCTCAGTTTCTGGAGCTGATTTCTTCGTTACCGTTTAGCCTATTTTGATTCTGTTTTTTTTTTTCTTTTGTCACGTTCCTTGGACTACAGTGCAGGTCGAGACAGTCTCGCATTTTTATCTTGACTTTTTATAAATTTATGGTGTGGCTATTCGTTCACCCCGAAAGTGTACTTGGTGCAAAGGTAACTTGAAAAATGACTATCTAAAAAATTTGTGTTGCGAAAAAAAAAAGTAAGACTGTCACGACCTTCAGCACGCATTGAGCTATGCAGTCAATACTCAACGAGCCTTTCATCATGTTTTTTAAGCTCCAGGCCCTCCAGAAAGTTCAAGAGAGAAAAATTTTGCTCAATAAAATGTTCTCAAGGTATCACTCTGAAACTTTTATGGAAGTATCAGGGAGACATTCTAAACATTTGTGCCAATTTTCATCAAAATTCATGAAGAAATCAGGAAGTTGATTTTCAAAGCCACGTCCCCCCTTAACTCTCCCGAGAACGTAGCTCCCCATGCGTGAGTCGAATTAACGGGAGTCGGCTGTACTAAAAAAGGGGGATTGTGTCAATGTGGTCTCCCCATGTCCGTGGCAGGCGTACCCCCTGATGGAGAAATACATGCCGGACATGCTGGAGAACAGCTACAAATTCCTGGTGCTCATGACCATCGTGGAGCAGACGCTGGGCGTCGGGGACAAGTTGCTCGTGTTCAGCCAGTCCCTGTCCACGCTGGATCTTGTCGAGCGCTTCCTCAGCCGCCGGGAGGTGCCTCTCAGGCCGGGCCTCCCTCATGGCGAGAAGTGGACGCGCGGCAAGAACTACTTCCGTGAGTACACAGAGGGAAAACCAAGAATCCCTCTGAATGAATAAGTTCAGTTTCATGTGTAGGGGTGTGCGGATATTCAAAGTATCAAGTACAAATTGAATCAATCGTTTATTCATGCAGCGTATACAAATACTGCATGGAATTGTGAGTGTGCAGAAGGAGATCCTATAGCAGAAGGCTGCTAGGGAAATTGAATAGATTTTGCTGTTTGAGTCATATTCGACTCAGAAAATTGCCCATTTGAAATTTATTTTGCTTCACAAGGAGGAGGGCTGGCCACAGCGGCAAGGATATCATTTGAACCCATTTTTCTCGCGATAGAAAAACCTTGCTGTTTGCGAGGAAACTGGCGAAACTGCCATTTCTAGGCAGCCAACGTCCGTAAAACAGAAGACAGTGCACCATGCTTCTATGGTGTGTTGGTATGGTTATGTTCAAAACTATTCTTTGTTAAATTTATTTTGCATTTTATTTTGTTTTTGTAATCAGCCAGGGCACCAATAATCACACTAGAGGGTGATGCATGTGAAGTTCTGTCTTTTCAGGACATGTCACAGATCTAATTTTCAGTAAGACAGACTTCGGATTAGCAGAGCTTCCTTGCTGGATTATCATTGTTCGTTGTAACGGGTGTTTACTGTATTCCTTTAAGCTACCAAAGAGATCAGCAGTCATTGAAATTAGAAAAAGCACAGGGGTAATTACAATGTCTTTAGAGTGGGCCTGCAACACAACCGTAAGCCCTTTCCAGCATTTCATTTTCTATTGGAAGCTTTCGTCTTCTATATGCCTCCACACTATACCTCATCATTTAGTGTTGCAGCCGCTACTAACTTTAAAATGTGGAAGGAAAAACCAAAGAACAGCCCGCAGAGACAAGTAATAGTTACGCTCGGCTGACGAAGCACAGCAATCGTCGCATGCTGAGCCCTGAACCTTGCATGTGTCTTCTGTCACCTGCAGGCTTGGACGGGAGCACGTCGGCGCAGGAGCGTGAGAAGCTCATCAACGAGTACAACTGCAACCAATCAGTGAGCCTGTTCCTGCTGTCGACACGGGCTGGCTGCCTGGGCATCAACCTGACGGGCGCCAACCGCATCGTGGTGCTGGACGCCTCGTGGAACCCCTGCCACGACGCCCAGGCCGTGTGCCGCATCTACCGATACGGCCAGGCCAAGCCGTGCCACATCTACCGCCTGGTGTGCGACAACTGCCTCGAGAAGCGCATCTACGACCGGCAGGTCAACAAGCAGGGCATGTCAGGTCAGTTTTGGCGCAAGCATTTCCTGCTTCTTTCACTGCAGCATACCCGCCAGCTCTCCGAGTGACATCGTTCCAGGCACATGAGCAAGTCTTCCTGGCGCCAAGACAGTATACTTATTGCTGCAGAAACATTGTGCTTGTAGACTCGACATCTAGTTCGGAGCCATCCGAACTCTCGCAAAAGTGGTCAAGATAACTGCTCCATGGGGGGGGGGGGGGGGGCACACTGTGTGCTGTTGGCAATGCGCTCTGGACGACCTCAAGTAAGGCTCGCCTAAGTAGGCCAATGGTATTTTGACCGTAAAATTTTGTTTTTCATCACATTACCCTGTCTGTGCTGTCTCATTTTGCAGGAACTAAATTCTCTCAAAAGCTAATTTTTTTCACTTTTCCTGCTAACTTAATCGTTGCGTGGTTCACTGTATTATTGGGATACACGTGGCTGCTTAGTCAACATGTTTTGTATGTGCGCAGGCTTCGAAAATTGTGTTGGCTACAGTACGAATATTCGCAACTCTACCAACTTGCGTATAAGCAGTCTACACGGTAATAGATAGTATATGATGTTGTACACTAGGAGTTTCGACATACAGAACAGTGGTCACTTTCATTGCTCTCTAATTGGCGCAAGTTCGGCCTTCTTAGCTAAAGAAAATTCAGCGCCCACAATGTGGACGAGCGACAAAAGGGGAAAATGAGGACTCCATCTGTCATCTTTTCTCTTGTGTGCAGTTCAGCTACTGAACTCGCTTTTATTTGTGAGACATCTAATTCATTTTGGTACCGTCATGTTTATTTTCTTTTACTTTCCCTTCTCAATAAAGGCCGCTTTCATAGATGAGGCCATTGTGCAATGTCAGTTTTAACCACAGTATTGAGGACGGAAAGCACCTAAATGTGGTGCCAAGCACTTGCTGTCTTCCAGAATGACAGTGGAATGATTTCTGCTCCAACAGTTTAATGCTAATTCATTCGTTAGGCTAATCAGCAGTGTTTGTGGCGTAATGACAAACCGGCCTTCCTGCGCACGCAGATCGCGTGGTGGACGAGATGAACCCGGAGGCCAACCTGACCTGGAAGGACGTCAGCACCCTCGTGCAGGACAACGAGGACGACCCTCCTGTGCAGGACCTCTCTGCCGTCGCCAGCGGGTTCTCGGACTCGGTGCTGCGTACGCTCACCATGGAGTACTCGCAGTGCCTCACCAAGGCAAGTTGTGTGCAGGCACTTTTGTCATAGTACTATCGCATCTTAACGATGTGCAGATGGGAAAAAAATTACACCATCTTCCCATAGGGGAACCCTGAGTAGTATGCGAAGCAGCCATGGGGTCGACTCAAGGTAGTTTTATCAGCTGTATAAACTTGGACATGCAGCAGCACCAGCAACGCGCAGAACTGTTGTCGACGCCGTCGGCATTTTGCCCACGTTCGCACCGAACGCGCGCGGCGTTGGTGACTGTTGTTGGTGCCTCTGGGGCGCCTACCGTCGAGCCTGCTTCGCATTATCACACGTGGAGCCGCAGGTGTTGCCATTCGTTGCGCAATCCGGAGAGGAGAGGAGTGGGAGGAGGATGCACATGCGCAGTAGGGGTGTGGACACCGCATGGCGGATGGATGGATGGATGGAGGGAGGGAGTGACATAGCCCCGACCATAAGCTGCTTCGCATCTAAAACAGAAATAAAAGATGCCTCTGGTGCTTAATTGCTTGACATTTCCATGCATGATCATTGTGTAACTAGGAATACGTGCTCCAGCTTACATTGCTAAGCATCTGTGGATGAATCGCACCAGTGTCATTCGCACACTGCGGATTATGGAAAGCAGCTTTTGAGTTCATTTGCTCATGTCCTCTCGTAACACTTTGTAACACACATATGAAGTCTGTTAGAAAGGTAACGACTAGAGCTATTGTGTGTGCTATGGGCAAAATAGGGATAAGCTTATTATGTGATCAAGTAATATCATGTCTTGGTAGTATATGACCGTAACCTGAGCTTTCTGGAAACATTAGCTTTTTTTTTTAAACACACTTTTCTTTGCGCCTTTGTCTTTGCACATCGTTCAGCTGTGAGAGCATAGGAAATAACCATGAGCATGGAGCAGCGAGTCTGCCAGAAATTTCTGGCCCGGTTGGGGAAAACTTCAGAAGTACTTCATATGTTTCAGCAAATGTAAGTAGCTAACACACTATTGTGCATACATGTGTTTGGGTGGCACAAGAGGTTCAAGGAGGGCTGTGAGGAGGGGGAAAGACGACTCCAACAAGAGGAGGCCTTCAGTACGGAAGACTGGCGGTAGCGTCAAGCGTGTTAGGCATACTTTGGATGCTTATCGCCGCAGACTCTTCAAATGATCGCCAGCACACTGGAAACGTACAAGGACAGTGTTGGGGATATTGTCAAAGAACATTTGGGCATACAAAAACTGCGCAAAAGTGGTGCCAAGGCTGCTTAAATCTGATTGGCGGGAGAATCTGCATGAAGGTGTGTCAAGACATGACCTCACGTCTTCAAACAGAACCAACCAGACTTGCTTCGGAGTGTCATCACTGGTGGTCAGCCATGGATTTTTCACTACGACCTAAAATCCTAATGACAGAGTTGCCAGTGGAAGTCTCTTTTCATCTTTGACGCTGGAGAAAATGGCTTTTTCCTCCACCTCCTTTTGCACTGTACTGTGACGAAGCAAATAAAGCAATCAATCAAGGCAGGCGTTTCAGTGGCTGGTTGAAGAAAAAGAATTTATGAAAGAGACAAAGACGTGAAATTTTTCTTCTTAAGAGCAAGTTCGGAAGGCCAAGATTAGATTTCATCAGCGAAACACTGGCAGTACGGGAGTAGATTGATACGATAAAGCGAGCTGCGCGATTCTGAACAGACTCCTATTGCATATGCAACTCGCATACTCGAGTTTAGGTCTAATTAGCGTTTGATATGGTAATAATTTTAAATGGCTTGGTGCTTCAGCAAAATTGTGGCGTAGGTATCCAAGTGCACTAAGCACTAGAAGAGATGTCGTACCAACAAGGCCAGAGCTCAACCTTTGCATAGAGGCAGAAAGTTGGGGGCAGGACAAATCGTGGCTACTGCATCAGGACAATGCATTCAAGTTGCAACATCGTCGGCATCCAGCAGTTTCTGGTCGAAGGGTACATCACCGCTGTGGAACAACCTCCCTATTCCTCAGATATTACCCCCTGCAAGTTTTTTTTTTTTTTTTAATACCCAAGCTGAAAAGGACTATCAAGAGTACCCATTTCGAATGCATGGAGTCCATCAAGAAGGCCTTAATGATGGACCTGCGGAACATCCCGGAATTCTTCCAGGAGTGCATGGAGGCATGGCAGCGGACAGTGTGAAAGTGTGTTAGACTGGAGGGGGATAACGTTGAACGAGGCGCCGTGTAGTTTGCCATTTGGCATAGAAGCGAATTGTTAGTGACACCAGTTCCGGTTGATTTGTTGCTCCATGTTCGTGGTTATTTGCTATGCTCTCACAGCTGAACGGTGTGCATACCCGTCTTTTTCAGTTGGCCTTGAAACAGTGGGGTATGATATGTAAAAAGCTTCACTCTACTTATTTGCTTCCCTTTTTATGCAAAAATGCCAGTCTCCTGCATTCGTGGCTGTTTCATTGAATCAGTTTATTTTCAATTTTGTACTGCCAGCATTACCATCTTGTCTGCACCTGCTGCTAGTGATTTGTTGTACACACCCTCTCTCCTTAAGAGCATGGTGTCACCATTTTTCTCATTTTTATTGTATTTTTCTCCCCGCCTGTGTGTGCAGGAACCGTTTGAGCATGAGTCTCTCCTGCTAGACCGCAAGGACCTGAAGCTGACCAAATTCGAAAAGCGCCTGGCCAAGCAAAGCTACGAGCTGGAAAAGAGGGCCACCCTCCACGGAGGTCGCACATACATGCACGCCGCCGCCTACTCCAACGGGTGAGCCTTCAAATGCTTCCCGCACCTTTTGCTAGCTCGTGGGCTGCTCAGAGTTATACTGTGAGAGCAGCTAGGAACTCGAAAGTGGGTTGGCTATGTCCGTCCATCTCTCTGTTCCTTTTCCATTGCACCCTCGTCGTAGCCATGTCGTTCTTCGAGTTTCCTACACAGATCACCAGGGGGAACTCCGGCGCTAGTGTCTAGGGAGCTGCGGGCACGCCAGTTCAACCAGCATGGGAATTAGAGGCAGTGCCCGTATTTGCCCGAACTTTGTTCCTTTGGCTTTGAACGACTTTTAGACTTGCTGTTTGACTTGTTGATGTAGAAGTCAATCATTTTCAGCAAGATACAGCGTAGACTCGTGTAAGGGCCATGTAAGGGCCCGCACCTCGTCAAAATTGGGGAAGAAAAGTGCGCCCTTACACCAATCTATATGGTACTTGCGTTAGGAGCACGATTAGCAATGATTACACGTGTTGGCAGAGATTGATTGCCTCACTGTGCTTGGAAAGTTACGAGTGCTTGCAAATTTACAAACGTGAAGCCTAATAAATAGGGTTGTGCGAATAGTGGACTTTGAGTTCATATCGAATAGTTGCCATTAAAAAATCTTGGCCGCAAAGTGGCATGCAAGATAATTATTGAATACATGCAATGATTAAGTGGACTAATTTGTGAAAATGAGACCACAATTAATTCAAGTATGGCTTATTTATTGGAATACATTTGACAGTGTTGGATGTCATTCACTCACCTTAGCGCTTTCTTTTGGAATATTATAGTTCAAATGATTTGAAATGGTGTTTTCTCACAAATAAACGTTTCTGAGCAATTATGAAGATTATCAGAAATGTTTAAAGGTATTTATTTTTATCCAAAACTTGTTTTTCTAACTTAGTGTTTGCACGCGGCAGTGGTGAGAAAATAGTGCTGGCAACCAGGGCGCCAAGATTGGCAAAGATGGTGCCAGCGTTCTCTGGAGCTTGTTGCTCAGTTTCTTTTGCCCATTGTTAAAGTTGATGAAATGATTACAAATATACAGTCAATGTCCGGTTTTTCGGACTCCCTAGGAGCCATGAAAATGCCCGAAAAAAAATGAATGTATGCCTTTTACTCTCCCAAGGGCTCAGATCGCCACAGGCACATCCGAAATAGCTCTAAAGCCCTGCCAGTACATTTATTAGGCGTGTCGGTGCTTGTACTGAGATAGGAGACGGGCGCACTTGTGTATAATTAAGGAATACATACCGTGTCCCGTGACAGCAGATTGCCCCTTCCCACTCTTGGTATGCTTCACCGCGTAACACTGCTGTAGTGAGGCGAAGCTGACTTTTGGAAACCGGCAATGCACAATGCGTCATACTTTCCGAGGTTCGAAGCCATTGGCGAGAATCACAAAGGCGGAGTCGGCGCCATTGCTAACGGCAGCGAACTGTTTCAATGAAAAACACGGCACCGAACAGCAAGACGCTTGGTAGCGAACATCGAAGTAGCCAGGCCTAGCGTTGCCGTGGCTACAGCTGCCAACGGATCTGCGTGCGAGAGCGCCAGTTCGAGGCAGCGAGATAACAAAAATGACAGCATTGGTGGCTTCGATTAATGCCGTTTCACACCTGCGGTCATTGCAAAAGTCAGGAAAATCGGACGGCGAAGGTTTCTTGCATCCGAAATTTTAGAAGTTCTGATACATTGACTCGATGTGGTAAGTGGCGGTACCGCTTAGGCGTCCGAAATATCGGGCACAACGAAAAATCGGTCGTCTCCCTCAACCCTCAAATTTTTGCTAATCTCTTCCGACTTAGTGCATCGCGGGTGTTGACAATGGTGTTGCACTCTCTCACAAAACAGGTACCAGACATGGCAGAACCGGCAAGGCACAGTGACATTCCTCGGGCCAGGCCCGACACAAACCACGCCTTCGCCGATGCAGCCCGGCTCGCAGAACGGGGACATGCCCGTCTGGGGCACACCAAACGTCATGCAGTCCCTGCTGCGGCAAGGCATGACAGTACAGAGAATGCGGGTCCCTGCGAGTAAGTTCTTTGGCGCATGGCATGTTAGGGCTCGAGTTCTGCTTCAGGCAGCGCAAGTAAATGCGGGTAACTAGAGATAATGCAAATTTCAATACGAAATTTTTGCATGGACAGCTTGCTGCGTGCAGTACATAACTCGCACTGCCGGTTATGCAGCCCTGAAGCTAGAAAATTTAATTGTGCATATTGTCACATGGAAGCAATGAGTGCAGGCAGACAGCTAGGCAGGTGATGGTGAACTTCAAAAATGAAAACTGCTTACTTGGCAAACTTCTGTTTGCAAAAAATAAAGAGAAAGTAATTAATACATATTGGCCACTGTTAAAAGAAGCATCTGACTAATACTGAACAGAATATGACATCTTCATTTCTTCATCTTTTTAGAAAAGTTAGGTGATGCAAAGCGTAAACCAAGCATCCATTAATAAGATACTAAAATTTCATTGACGAAAGTGCATTATCTTTTATGGTTAAATGTAGCATATCTGAAAATTATTACTGTTATTATTATAAGCAGCTGACTACAGCATACCAATGATTATACATGAGACACCTTACGTCATGACGTCATGGCAGCTGACAATGTATTTTCACAGTGGAGGTGTCAGTTATGTCTGGGTGTTTACATTGTTTTATTGCTTGGGAAAGCTCTGTTCTCACTAAAAGTGGCGTTTTGGACACCCTTGAGGCACCCTTTTTTTTTTTTTGGAATAAAGCTTGACTTGTTGTATACACCTCCGGATCTAATGCACACCTGATCAGATTTTATAACAGGTGAAAAGTAACATGCCTCTTATTTTTGCAATCAGAAAAACAAAATGAAACCTGCATAGTTTACCATCACAGAATGTAAATATATTCACACTTAATGCCTATCATTTTCAGTCTCGAAGAACCATTTATTGCCATCCATGGCCCACTAGACGACATACTTTGTGCAGCTCATTAACGTTCACTGCACTGCATTTCTTGTATGAAGATGCAGCATTTGTAAATGGCATGGTGGCCAATGCCTTGACTAACTACTTTGGCAGTTTGTCCTGCGACTCATGCAGGTTTCTGGAATGACAAAAAGCAATAACTTAGCATCTAAAACAATTAATCTTTAATGATGCTTTCATAGTAAAGGTGATGGGAAAGCAGTTGCTTTGTTGTCGCGAGCATTCGCGAGAACTTGTTCTGTCACCATTTTGTGATGACAGTGAGGCTGTCTTTGAAGACAGTTTCGGTTTCGTATTCGATTGTAAAACTCGTTATTTTTTTACCCATTTCTGGGAAAAAAATTATGTGCATGTTAGAATAGGACCAACACAGTAGTGTTTGCCTTAGGTATCCCTCTAAGCATGCTGTGTGAAATTTACCTACGTGCAGAGGTGACCATACCACTGAACAATTCGGCGGACCCTCCGGTGGAGATCCCGCCGGGAACCGAGATTCTGGTTATGAAGACACCGAAGGGCGTGTACCTTCGGATTCCAGATGGCCGCATCATTGCGGTACGCCTTCCCACGACTGGAGAGATGGCTGTGGCAGGACAATCGGGTCAGTCCCCATCGTATTGTTGTCATTCTGCTTCGTACGATTGCACCGTCGTTGCAACTTACTGAGCTGCAATTTTGTAGCAACACATCTTCTGCTCGATTCGATGCCACTCTTATCATCCACTGTTCATGGCTGGCTGGTTCCATCGTTAATGTGGCCGGAGCAATGCTATGACCACTGACAAAAGTGCGAAAAGGAATAGCATTGGAAAAGCCATTGCTACAAAATGGCAGCTCGAGTTTATGAAATGGCTACTGTACCATTCCGCTACACCTGACCTGCCCTCTCAAAACTTTTCTGTTCTGGCATTGCACCGTAACACAGGAGTGCAGTGAAGTGGCTACAGTACTTGTACTGTGGTACAAAGTTGGGAATGCCCATTCACATTCAACTGCGAAAGCTAATTTCTTCAACCTGGGGTTTTGCCGTCTGCTATTTCATGCCAAATGTGCTGGTTCTTGTGAGACGAGCACTGTAGCTAAGCAGCATCGCGCTGGCTTCAAATATTAGAGGTGAGTTTTGATGGCTTCTCTACTGCCACAGATGGTGTCCGCGTTGAGCAACACCGTTACAATGTCTGCGGCATCACTGGCAACTCATCCATGGCAGCCAAGTTGAGTTGGTATTGGCATGTACAGACACAGCCACTGCTTGTGGGAACACAGCAGCCTGTGGCATCGCTCCACGGATTGCCCCACCATCGGCGCCTCATGAAGTCTTACGGTGCAGGTGCAGTCGGAACGATTGACCCAAAGCCTGGCGAGTCGTCTGCTATGATTAGTTGTATGCCAAGACTTCATGAGGTGTCGGTGCGGGCACTTCGCAGAGCACTGCCACAGGCTCCCGTATTCCCTCTATCAGTATCCACACCTGCACATCATGGACAAAGCGCAGTAGCCAATCTGCATTGTGGACCCATCAGTTTCAACTTGGCCGAGACGTCATTAGCTTCGGTGAAAGCACCGAAGCCTCACTGAGAAGCATCATTGGCTCGGTCATGTAGCTGGGTCATTTATTGCTCCGCACTGTGGCATACTTTTTAAACATGGAGGGTGGTTTTACAAAGGATGGCGCTCTTTTGCCACACTCCGCAATGATCCTGTTTGCTTTCTTGTCTTCTTGTCATGCCTCTGTACGACCTTCACTTCAAGCCATGTCATGCAGTTGTAAACCAAGGGAGGTCAAAGAATTTTGGAGTTATGTGATACAGGGCAACTGTTCTGTGTGTATGATGTGGATGAAAAGATATGGTAGGGATGAAAAGAGAGAAAAGTGTGAGCATATGTCTGGCTTCCAAAAGTTGCTCGAATCTACTTCAAAAACATACCAACTACGGACGGCGGACGTACAACTACGTCGGGAACTTCCTGACGGGTAGAACGGTGACCATAGTTATAGGCCTGTGAAACCTCAGAACCGACAAGATCCAAATATTGCAGAAAGGAACCCCCCAGGGGTCGGTGATCTCCCCATTGCTGTTCAATATAGCAATGAGGGGATTGCCAAACCTCTTGGAGAACATCAGGGGTATCTGTTACGCAATGTGTGCAGACGACCTGACAGTGTAGACGGGCACGGGATCGGCAGGCGAACAACAAGATGCCCTGCAGGAAGCCATCGAGAGGACGGACCGTTATCTACACCGCTGCGGCCTTTCATGCGCCCCAGAAAAGGTGGAGCTCCTAATCCTCAAAAAGAGGACGAGAGGGTGGCCTCCCCAGGAGACACTGGACCCAACATTGACCCTTCACGGAGTCAACATTCCCAAGGTGGAAGTACTCCGTATCCTGGGCCTCAGTTTTCAAAAGGACGGTGCCGGTCTCGCTGCCATTAAAGAGCTGCAAGCGACAGTTACCCAAGTCACACACTTGGTGCGAAGAGTGAGTAACAGAAAGCATGGCCTGAAAGAGCAGGACACAATCAGATTAATACAAGCCCTGATAATCAGCAGTGTAACTTACGGCACCCCGTACCTGGATCTCAAGAACAGCTAGAGAGACAAACTGAACACTCTAATACGAAATACCCACAAGCTGGCACTGGGGCTTCCACCGACGTCGTCCACGGAGAAGCTACTCAGCCTGGGCATCCACAATAATTGGGAAGAAATAGCAAAGGCCCACAAGACAAGTCAGATAGAGCCACTCGAGCTCACCAGCACCGGCAAGGACACGCTAAGCAGACTGGCTACCCAGTCGAATATGAATCTAGAATACAGTGGGTCCTTCTTCCCCTGAGGGAGAAGATCACGGTGGCCAGCATCCCAAGAAACATGCACTCTGAATACAACAGAGAAAGGAGGCAAGCAAGAGTGCGAGCTCTACGTAAGGCCTACAAAAGACCAAAAAAAGGAGAAGTCAGATACACCGACGCGGCAAAGTACAAGAACCAAGCAGCCCACGCTATCAGCGTGATAAACGGCCGAGCAGAAGAGGTAGCAGTGGCCTCGGTAAATACTCCAGACATCGACTGCACGGAAGAAACGGCAATACCCTTGGCGGCCACTACGGGCAAGCGAGAGGAAGATCATATCACAGTCATCACGGACTCACAAGAAGCATGTAGAAATTGCCAAAAGGGCCGCATTTCCAAACAAGCTTTGAGCATCCTCGAGAATCTATACAATTTTCAAGAATTATGCATTATCTGGGCCCGGGGACACGAGTTCCTGGTGGGTAATGTAGCGGCTAACACCGCTGCCCAAGATCACATTCTCCGGGCTATCCCACCGGGTTCACGATCCCCAGTAGACCAACACGAAAGCATCTTGAAAAGATACGCCGATATCCTGAACCACTACAGATTGGGTAGGAGGATCTACCCACCCCCGCATCCCAAGTGAACAAGAGAAGAGGCAGTGATATTCCGCAAACTACAGACCGGCACTTTCCTGCAGGCACCCTCCTACACGCCATGTATCCTACTAGCTATACTAACAAATGTGCTTTCTGCTCTGCGCCCAATACCCTCTACCACATGGTATGGGAATGTAGGCAAAACCCATCGACACCATGCATCACCAGACCAACCGTCAAGCAGTGGGAGGCCCAGCTGACAAGCCCGAGCCCTGAAGACCAGCATCGCCTGGTGAGCAGGGCCAAGCTATTGGCTCAGGCCGACGGCATCCTGGACTAGGGACACCGCCCATCTCGGACACTTTCACTGTCAGCTGATTTCTGTAGATAAAGTTTATTCCTCCTCCTCTTCCCCAGTGGTATCATTATTTCATTCAAATTTCATTAAGCTGAAGTGACAAGAAACGCGTTCTGCTCTTCACAGGTGAATCTGTGGGCAGTAACGCCGCCACAACAAGCGCAGGGAACAAGCAGTCCTTTGGCGTGAGTACTGGCGCTGTCTTTTTGATGCGTATGAGAATGTTTCACATGCCGCGATTTTCCCATGCGAGCTAGCCTATCTAGAAGCTCGGTCAGATGGCCGGGTCACTGCCAAGATCAGACAAAGACTAGACAAAGCAGTCATCTCAATGACAAAGGTGCACGACAGTGTTTATTGCGGGTTCCACGGAAAGTCTGTCTCATATACATATGTCACTCAATCATTATGTGAATCTGCTAAATGCCGATCCTTTGCCGTTTTATGCCTACCTGATATAGTTCGGAAAGTAGGCATAGAAAGGTTAGACAGGTTTGCTTTATTAAGGAATTTACAACTAATATTTGTTGCAATGAGAATATTTAGGTGTCATTTGTTTTGTCACTGAATTCTGCAGAAAATATGGCCGGCAGCACGGACACCTATAAGGGTAGTAAAGATGCTAGTTCTGTGGAGTCTCATTGATACGATTTTGCATAATACGTTTTTCTGGATATGTTTCTTTTTCTTTTCCTGATAATACGATTTGGTTGGATAATGCAATTTTCGGATGGCATGCTTTATTTTCTGGTTCCTGTGAAGATCGTATCAAAGAGATTCCACTGTACTTAAGTGTCGTTGGCGTCTACGGGTGACGGTGTTTCTGGCGCTTTTTCAAAGCCGGGTTCCCTGTCACCACTCAAGGGCGCTGCAGCTGCACGCCTTTAATTAAACATGTGTACGGGCGCACAGCGCTGCCGGAGCTGTAACGTCAGATGTACCTATGCCACTTGGTAGCCTCCGCGTTGCTGTTTATGCTGCACTGCAGCACAGGCCGCGTACGCTTGCTATCACTGTCACTGTTTTGCCCTTCAAGCAAGACTGTAATTAATAAATGACTGTGTACATTTATGGACTTGTATTTGTGAATGTGCAACAAAGCTGCCACCGCTTCTGAGAATACACGTTTCAATTTCGTGATACGATCAATGTCTGTGAAAGAGGGGTGAACTCATTTTTTTTTCTTTTTTTGAATTAGGTTCGGCTTACTCATTCACTGTGGCACTCAGACATGTATTGTAGTGGTTGCATTGAAACAAGACACTGCAGCAGCTTTCTGTCTCAGAATAAATGCATTGGCAGCAGTCTGTCTCTCAAATTTCATGCCCCGGAAACTTCCTTGGTTAGGTATACATTGCATCACTTCAGAGCTTCGATCGCTTGCTGTAACTTCTTTCTTCCGCACAGATCGTTCAGCCGTCACTGCAGTGTGGAGGCCGGGTCCAACTGTCGGGAGTCGCGGGGCGTCAGATCAGCAAGGGGCCACCAGAAGTCATCAATCTCGACGACGACAGTGACCTGCCTGACGAGAGCAGTGACGACGAAGACGGCGCTGGGCGCAAGAACGGTGCCATCGTTCCCATGTCGGCAGTCAAGGGCGCGACGGCCATCATCGAAAAGCCCAAGGATGGAAGCGGCGGTGGTGGCGAGTCAGTCGCGGTGTGACAACGGCATCACCCTAAGAGCAACGCCGCCTCGTTGCGGATCTCTCGTCTGCCTGTGTGTGCGCGTGCGTGTAGGTGAGATCGGCTCGTCGACGGGTCTCCGCACGCTGCCGAGAGGCCACGGCATTGTGTGCGCGCACCACGTCGAAACCAAGAGAATGCTGTGTTCCTCGGACAATGTGTTCCCCGAAAGAACAACAGCCTTTGTCCAGCGCCTGGTCGCAAGCTGGAACAAGGGAACAGCGGCACCACTGAAGAAGAGCATTCCAAAAAGAAAAAAGAAACAACTAACGAGAGACGCGCGACACCTTCTACACCTCAATGAGTTTTTATCCCCCCTTCGTTCTTCAAGCGGCCGCTACGAAGTCTCTTGATTTTTAAATTTCTTTTGCCCCGAGCATTCTGATTTCGAGAATCGGAAGAAACAGTGAACTCGCTGCACGCAAACTCCATGGACGGCTGCTGTGTGTATGTGTGTGTGCGCGTGTGTGTGTGTATGTCGCACCAAGAGAAGAAAACAAGATGCGTGTTAGAAAATTTGAAAGTTATTTATTTAAAATTTAAACAATAATGAACTGTCGGAGCAACGCCGCCGCGGATCCGGACATGCTGAGCTGCGACAAAGGGCGTGACAACCACCAGCTCCAAGCGTGGACGGAGTGTCGGCACGTTTTTCAGGAAACCAGGACAGGAGGCGAGGGGGGGGGGGCTTGCCAATGCAGTATTTAAAGACCTAGTTATTTTTTCCCTTCTGTTCCATTTGGCCTAGAAGTCTCGAGGTGCGTGTGTGCGCGCAGTTTGCATCATTCAATCTAGTGCAGTCCTCTGTCGCGTCTCTCTCACGGATTTATTTTCTGGTGGCGTCGCAGTTTGTACAGAAGCATTTCCGACGTCAACATTCCTGGCCTCAACCCCCCACAACCTCCCTCGATGTGGTGCAAGCAACAGACTGTTTACGTTTCTTGCCTCGACCTCCCGCGTCATCGAGTCCTGCAAGTGTGTGCGTGTGTGTGTCGTTTCCTGTGACTTCCGCATTAAATTTTATCATTTCAGTGCATCTAGCCAAGGGAGAAAAAAAAAGGATGTTTCCTGAATGCTGTTTGGTCATCGCCTTATTCATTGCACGTCGCCGCCACTGTCCTCGTTCCTGTCTTGGGCTGATTGGTGGCAACAAACTGCGCTCTGTATAAGTTAAGCCATTGCCCTGCAATTTTCTGGACGTAGTGTAATGCAAGCAGATATGCCTTTGAGCATGGGCTCTCTGGGATCGCCAATGTGTGCAAACACACATCCACTGTGGTGTCCTGGTCTTCCACTTTTTTTGTGCTTTAGTCGTAACAGTGCATTACCAATAAGACCAATCCTCTACTCTTGTGAGGTAGAGTCTGCAACTAGTTATGATTATTAACAAATATTTCCCGATTTTTTATGCGTGCCGCTGCTACGAGTTCTGGCCAGCAAAGATTTCTTGAATCTCGTGCTTTGGACACTAAAGAAAAGTGCGAAATCGGTGCATACTGGTGTAATAGTCTTTCAAAAGCTTATTTCTCAATTTTTCACTAAGAGATTGACCGATAAAGAAGAAAGTGAAAGTCAAAGAATTTTTTTTTTATTTTGCACCCATAACCATAGCTCCGGTATGCCAGTGTGAAATCGTGGATTTCAAAGTATTTTCTCGTATTGGGCCATTGTGGCTCCCAAGTTCATGAAACTTACCAAGTTCACTATTTGGCTCCTTTGGAGTTTTGGAGCGGGAACCGCGAGGCAGTGTAGCCACTAGTCTTTAGTTCTTGCATATTTTCTGGCTTTTGAAGCCTGCTCTCATGGCTAGAGTTGCTTTTTTCGGTATTTTTGAAGGGGCCCTGAAGCACCTTTTATCAAAGTGGAGAAATGCATTTGAAGTGAAAATAGGCTATTCCAGAAATACTTTGCCGCAAAAAGTATGTCAATGCGTTCAGCAGAAGCGGAGTTATTGGCAATCAAATACGGCCTCCGTGGTGCTGCCACTACTACCACAATGCCTTACACTGTGAAGGCTATGGCGCAATGGGGCGTGCCCACAATGCTCCGCCTTTTCAATTTCACCGTGGCGCGCAGTTAAAATTTGAGATGTTAACGTAGACGCCAGTACTTCAGACTTTGGTGCCTACGACATGCTAAACGTAAGTCAAACAGGGTTGTCCTAAGCGAGCCGCAGTGCGCTTAGCCAGTGGACTTGTGGCGGCACCCTGCGGTGGCGGCGGTATCTACACTGCGTAGCCGACTGCAGCTACCAATAGCAGCCGCGTATGGGAATCCGCTTTATTACGAAATAAAGCGTCCAGAAGAGAGAGAGGAGCAGGCTTCAAAAGAGGGCGTTTGAGAGAAAGGTGACTTCATGCTCTGCTTGCGGGCTCCACGCACTTTGTTATTTCATCAAGCCTGAGGGGTGGTTCAAGGCCCCTTTAAAGGGTGGGGTCTTGTGCAGATCAACCTATTTTTATTGCCCCTTTAATACTTTGAAATGGCTGTTGGAAGAGTGCATGGTAAACGTATCCATGACAAGCAGAAGTGTGTTGTACTAGTGCTAACCTGAAACTTATCTTTCTAGCTAGAACAAAATGTAAGGAGTTGGAGAATCGTAGCAAGTGTCTTGTTTTCTGGTGCTGATTGCAGCGAGCGATGTGAAAATTCGTGCTATCTCCTTGCATCCGCAAGTTGCAATATGTGAAGTAGTAGTTCCGTAGAAAGCATCGCAGATCGGAAACCGCAAAGAACACTGAACATTTTGTTTGGGCAGAAAGTACAGGAATGGTCTAACCTCCTAGTTGTTTCAACATTTTTCATCGCTTTGTTGCTTTTAAAGGCAGGCACTCTGTGTAGCAAATATGATTGGCATGTCTTTATAACAGTGTTGTACGTATATTATAGAAAGAACATTAGTGGCTAGTTCACATGAAAGTGGTGACGGGCAGGCAACATTATGCATAAAACAGATAAAGGAATGTTGTGATGTTCTTTGAACGAAGCAGACGAATCTGTTACAGCTAAAGAATGGGTGCCAGGAGAATGGAAATGAATGGAGCAGGCATGTAAATGGAGATCCGAGAGGCATCGTTCCTGATGAGGCTGATGATGACCAGAAGTACTAGCTGTGTCAACTGAAGAGAGACTGGAAAACCTGTTGCTGCACGACATTGTGTGATTGTGTAATGTTGCAGCCAGTTTTAGACTATAGGGGCCTCTGGAATGTTTTTACAGTGGAGGACGTTGGAAAGCAAAGTGTTTCGCTAGTGCCCAGTTCGCTGAATGCACATGGCAGTTTATTGTGGATTGCAGTGTAAGCAGCAGCTAACAACTGCCATCCTCTACTTGGAAGAGGTAAAACTTGCAACTCAACATAACTGAGGTTCAGGGAGATGATTTTTTCATACATGTAAATTCTTGGGCACTACTTTTCCAACAGCGATTCGCTCTGGAGTGTTATTGAGGGTGTAAAACGGGTATTGGCCCTACACCTCAGAAAACAGTTTACCACCTTCAGGCTGTATCTTTGTCCCACAACAATCTTGGTCTGCTTGCATTTTCTTTCTTGAGCACCGTGTTTGCTGCTGTCAAGAATGCTGTGTCACACTGGTAATGCACATGCTGTTAATGCCCTGGAGGTACCTGGTGTGAAGTTGTCAAGGAAAGGCATGCAAGATGATAATTGTGGGACAAAGAAGCGCCTCGAAGTTTGTGAACTGTTGTATGATAATGTTATGATCTAAGCAGTAGCGCACCCAGGATCTCTGCCAGGGAGGGTGGACAGTTTGCCAATACCATCTAAACAGCACTAATTTGAATTCCTTAACAAGAAATTGTCCAAAAATGAGTTTTTTGCGCAAGTTTGCGAGTGAGCAGACGATTGCGCGTCTTGCATTTTAGTTGCAGTACTCAAAGGCGCAAGGAAAGAAAAGGGGTTAAACAAAAAGGGGGGGGGGGGGGGTTTAACTCGGCCTCAGGGAGGGGTTACAACCCCCGAACCCCCGCCCGTCGGTGCGCCACTGGATCTAAGGCTACTAGAGGTGCTCCTCCAAGCCTGCTGGGCTGGCCACCTCTACCCGCCTTAAGATTTTCCTAGCACCACTATTAATTCAGCATCACTTGACTGTAGATCTGGCTGACTGGAGTTAACGTAAGAAAACAGGAGTTTTAAGAAAGGTGGTAGTTAGGGGCTCTGCATTAATTCTGACCAGCTGGGGTTCTTCAGCAGGCACCTAAATCTAAGTACACTGGCATTTTCAGATTCAACCTGCATTGAAATGCGGCCACCGCAGCTAGGAGTAAGTCAAATATGCCAAATCTTTCATTTAATGAAACGTGATAAAAGTGAAAACACGAACTGCCTGCAAAACTTTCACTTCACTGTTATTTTAACACAGCAGCTTGACTTCAAAACCAAGGGTGATGAGAACTTGTGATAACAGTCATGGGCACACACCAGAGACCTGAGTGAGGTCACTTTGTCCGCACATAAGCACGCACTATCTTCACGTCTTCAAGCGGGAGGTCGTTGTTGTCAGTAGGGACTCGTCCCATGCGATGGACGACGGTCATGCCTGACTGTACACGACCAAAGATGGCGTGCTTCCCATCCAGCCACTGTGTTGGGCTCAGGGTTATGAAGAACTGGCTGCCGTTCGTGTCCGGACCGGAATTGGCCATGGACAGTATTCCAGCTCCTGTTTGAGAGTACCAAATTTGAGCCCCGCATTACTGCACTGTTTGCAATTTCATGCATGCACATATTATGCAACTAGAAGTTTCCATTACCAGGTGCCAAATCTCGAGTACTATTACTGCACTGTTTGCAATTTCATGCATGCACATATTATGCAACTAGAAGTTTCCATTACCAGGTGCCAAATCTCGAGTACTATTGGGGGTACTATAATTAAATTACTATTGATCACCGACTTCTAACTATGGATGTCGCAGTTGCCGTCAGGAATCAATTTCACAAGTCGCTGGCAGCGCTGCCGAAGGTACGCGGCGTGCGCAGCGGTATATAGTTCCAGGCATAACTGACTGATTTTTGGTAGTATTGGAGAGTTTTGTGTTTGCTTGTCATGTTAGACACTTTGCGCATGCGCGTCGTATACCGCGAATTTAGACGCCGGGCCGTTGCCAGGAGGAGGACGGGCTCGAACAGGCGACCTCGTGCTCGGCAGCAGCCAGTCCTAAGAAAGTTTTACTGGTTTCCATCCAATCTAGAGGCGCGAAGTACATTTGCAAGACTATGTTGTGTTTGTTTTTACTCGTCGTGCATACCAGCGCGCTAGTTTACAGAACGTTGCTGGCTGTCCGCGACCAATAATCGAATAGTACGTTGTACTGTCCGTACGCAATTGAAAGGAGAAATACCCACCGGTGTGTTTCAGCTCCGGGTGTATCTCGTCATCAAACGTCTTGCCGTAGATCGACGCGCCGCCTCTACCTGAAATGGCATAAAAAAAAAAAAATATATCTGAATGCTGTAAAGCGTGGCTACATTTAAAGCGCGCGCGCGCGCACACACACACAAGAACGAAAACGAAAAGTTGTAGACAATCCAGCATCTGGAAAGGGTAGTTAGGCAAACGACGTCTGGCGGCGCAGGAGTGCCCGGCTACAAAAATTTTCTGAAAACATGTCAACACGAGTTCTACCCCTGTCACACGAGCAGATTAACGGACATTCATGGTAAAAATGGACGCTATGGTTACCTGTGGCCGTGGGATCCCCGCCTTGAATCATGAAGTCCGGTATGATTCTGTGAAACTTGACGTTGTTGTAGTAGCCACGGCGCGCCAGTTCGGCGAAGTTTCGGCACGTGTTGGGGGCATGCTTCCAGTAAAGCTCCACTGTTATGTCGCCCATGCTGCAGTACACAAGAGAACACCGCACCGGCGTCACCGTTATGTCTTCCAAACAAGGTAAGTAGCATTTCAAATAACCTGGTAACGCTGTCAACATGATGTTATGATCATGCTTTGCATGTATCGAATAAACGCAACAGTTTGAGCAACGGGGTGAAAACTTACGTTGTTTCTAGAGTCACGTACGGTGGCTGCCACGATTTATCCGGGATGCCCGTCATTTTATTACGGTGGCTAGATGGGTAGGTGTGCCGACCGCCGCTTCTGGAGCGTAGTTCACCGCTTCTCCGCATCATGACGCAAAATTGGCGCTGCGGACAGTAGAAAGGTTCAGCGGCGCGCGTCGTCTGCTACAGGGGGCTGGCGGACTGGCGGCGAGCAAAAAAAATAAAGCCCGTATTGGAATAGTTGTATGTCATCTGTTCGTGTCAGTTTCAAAGGTGAAGAGCTCCGCATCTCTCGTACTGTTTGTAAGTTCCTAAGCGATGTGGAATGTTCCAGGTAGGAAAGATGACCGGCGAGATTAGCGGCGGCGTTGCTCCACCAAAGAAGACCACCAAGGAGACCCACTGCTTCGCTCCAAACTGCAAGTCGGGCTCTAAATTTGTGAGAAAGACAGCGGAATTGTTCCGCTGTCTGACAGCGGAAATGTTCGCCCCGGGCTGCTCAGTAGCTTGCTCAGTATCGGCGAAGTTTATGAGCAAGCCGTACACCGAAAAGCGTACGTCGATGAGCTCCTCGACATTGGAAATTTGCAAGCCGCACATGAGGTGCTCAGCGCCTGCGACATCGAGCAGCGCTGCGCTGCTACAGGGAAAAGAAAAGTGACTCGATGCTTATATTCTATAGCAGGCTATGTAGCAAGAAAGTTCCTGCAAAGAACCAAGTGCTGCGATTGCTCAGGGACATTACTGAATTCAACAGAATGAGTAGGTCAGGGCTGTTGCTCCCTTCTGAAGCACTAAAAAACTGGTAGCATCGCTCGAAAACGCCTTCAAGCTGTGCTTCAGTTTAAATATGAGTTACGAAGGAACAGTATCGCCGACTTTGCATCCTTTCTGCAGCTGAATCCTCCAAATATCGGCTGTGAGCGGCACAAGAAAGAGCTAACAAAAGATGTTGTGAAATTCTATTCAATTATGCTCCTTTACTTTCTTGTCAAGGACAAGAACATGGGGCGCGAAAGCAACAGGGAGAAGAGGAATCACCTGAAGCGGAGGCGTGTGCTGTGAATAATGTTATGATGTGGTGGACCAACGTTGAGACGTTGCTGGCGCGCTAGGCTATTTATGTTGGTGCATCTGCTGACTAAAGTTATGAGAGCGTTTCTTGTATTTTAAATATATTCTTGAATGTAGCCCAAGACGTATTGCTTTATTTTATTGGAACCAAACAGTGAACCATGTGCACTTACCAACACAATTCGTCTCGTAACAACTTAAATACCGTAACTGAGGCAGCAATAAACATAATAGCTAGATTTCTCGAAATTGAAACATAAGAAATTACTAAATTTCACGTAAACACGTTTCCATATACCGTATAAAACCACTGCAGTATTGTGTTATGCATGGAAAGAAATGCATCTACGTATTTAATGCAATGGGCTGGAGCGCCGCATTTGTACCAATAAATGTGACCAATCGCCAAGCTAGAAAATTTACTTCAGCATTTCGTTTTTTCTGACTAGACGACAACAACAAGTTCCTCATTCTGGCTTGGCCTACACTGCTCAGAACGGTATTATAACGCGCACTTCAAAGATACAATCAGAGGCAAGCGATACTATCAGACACGCAGCTCGTCTACACAGCGCAGCCACCGTTGCGCGCCGCTGAACCTTTCTACTGTCCGCAGCGCCAATTTTGCGTCATGATGCGGAGAAGTGGTGAACTACGCTCGGTCGGCACACCTACCCATCTAGCCACCGTAATTTTATTTTGCGTCCTTCGATCGGATCTGGCCTTGGATTGCCTTGGATTCGCGCAGCCATATTGGTGATCACGTATTGGTGATTAGGCGCGCGTTTTGAATACCATGGCATATTTTTTACCTCCATGTTGAAAACCCAGAGCCACTGTAACCCAGATTTCACCAAAGCAAGTCATCCGACGATCGCGTTTGTTATCGAGGGCGGCGATTGTTGCATCGACTAAACACAGCCATAATTAGTAGTGTACATGCTTTGCAACAAACACTGTCATTTTGTTGTGACAACGACAATTCATTTTAGATTTTGTTTTGCGCATTACGTTTATTTCCACGACGAATATCCATTTTACGGTTTGATGCCTTATTTTGGCAGTTTGGAACGTCGATGCACACAACGCCACACGGTTATAACAACAAGGCGACGCCGTCACCCACGGTGCCGCGCAGCCTGCAGCCACATTTAGAGGTCGGAACAGGAGGCAAAATTTCTTATGCCGTCCTACTGCGAGAACTCAAGGTACGTCGAACTGCTCTCAGCGCGCATTTTAAGCGAATCTTTATTGGCTCACTTGTGGCGGGGTCGGTGTACACGGAAAACTACCATCATCAGCATTGGCTCGAGCATCGTCGTATTCTTCCGCAGCTGACTCGTTGGTGCCCCTCGGGTCGCGCTCAGCACGCGCTCGTGCCACTGCTCCCGCGTTCGTCGTCGTCGTCTTCCACAGCTGGCTCCGTTGCCGCTCATCATTCCAGCGTAGAATTTCACTTTTCTGTCATCGTAACCCATGGGGAGGCCGCGTTTACGGGGGTATGAGCCATTCATTCTCACGTGACGGACAGATTTAATTTTGAAGCAATTTAATTTCGAAAAACCGCAAGCGGCAAATTAGGGTTGGCGATTTTTTTCGCTACCTGACATGCCTCGCGCCGCGACCACACTGAAGCAGGATACATCAGGCTTTATAGGCATGTGCTTGATCGAATAAAGGAACTTACTTTTTTTTTCTCTCTCTCTCTGAAGGGGCCCGAAATATGTTGCATAATATGTCGATGTCGCCTACCGCGCCATTAGGTGGCACGTGCTGGGCAAGCGTCAAATGAATAAAGTAAAGCAGGCTTAAAACATGGCGTCTCCTGCATTTATATCATCTTAACTAACATGCATGATACAACACTAGGGCTGGCATACACGTGCCTCACAGGCGCTCTGCCCCTGTCCTGACGTCTTTGCCTGCCGCGAGAGCGTCGAGGATCCTGCCGAGCGAAAACGTTCCGTTGGTAGCCGCGTCGCCGGTGTACTCGCGATTCGACGCCATCTTGGCATCTTCGGTGGAGAGCGGGTGCGGCGCACGTTCTTCGAGACGAGGCGGCAGCAACCCCTGTTGCTGCAGCTGCTCGGACCCCGGTTGCAGCTCGGGCTGCTGGGCCTGCAGCGTTTCGTTCGGCGCGAACTGGATAAACTCTACCAAGGGCACCGAGTGGTTGTGGTTTCTCGCGTCCTTGGCCTGCGTCTCGACGAACGTCACGGCGGCGCCGACGACGCTGACCACCAGGAAGGCGCCCAGCACCACGAACACGCTGATGATGGTCTTGGCCGAGACGTCGCTGGATCCGGCCGCCGCAGCGTTGGCTGCGGATCGTGCTGCCGCTGCCGCTTTGAATACGGCCGCCGCCTTGCGAGAGGCCGAGGAAGAAGCGGCGGAGGAGTTTGTGCCGGGCAGGGCGTCCAGCGAGGCCATCTCGATGACCCCCAGGTGCATGTTTTGTGCGGGCACGGCCGGATTCAGGCGCAATTTTGCAGTCGACGATCGAGGAGGATGCGGAGACGACACCGCCGAGGAATGTGGGAAAGCGCGCCCGCCGGCCACACCACGGACCGTGGCTCGCACCTGGGTGGCTGCCCCGGCGCGCGCATGGTGTCGTTTTCTTCTTCTCCACCGCGAACACTCCTAAACAACATAAAGGCCGTACCAAAGACGCCCGTCTGGGTTTCCCCAAGGAAGGATCTAAATTCCTACAACACGGCAAATAAACTTCCCGAGTCGCTTAAAGTCTGCTTTCGCCAACATCTCAGCCAAACATTATTACTTTAGAGAGAGATAACATTTATTGCTTCAGAACCAAAGTCTGAGGGTAAATTTGTGACAGAAGGTACTTTTCCGGACTTGCCAAATTCGCCATCTTGTCAGTTAATCTGATTGGTCCAGAAGGCTGCTGCGTCTTCTCCGATTGGCTCAAAACGGCGCCATTACAGAATTCGACAATATGGTAGAATTTGACGATGTCCCGAATATCACCTCGGGGAAGGGAAGAAGAGATGTGGACCGGGGGGGGGGGGGGCTATTCTGTAAGAATCCACCTAGTGGACTGTCCACTTCAGCTGTCGCCATTGGTTCCAGCATCACGAGCGCGAAGGTGCCAGCCAGTCTCCTTCGCGCTCGTGGTGCTGGACAGTCCACAAGGTGGATTCTTACAGAGTACCCCCCCAGAAGGGCCCGCATGGCATCAAGGCAGGAGTCTGCCAACCACTCCTCTAGGTTACGTCGCAGGTAGTCTAAGTAAGACTGTCTCGCACGTTCGCGTAGACTCCTGCACAGTCCCATACGACAAGAGAATTGCCAGGAAAGCCGCTGTAGCCAGTGCAGGAGAGACACACGTTTTGCTTGCAGCAGGGAGCTTGCTCAAGGATGCAATCTTTTCTTAATCTTCTGGCAACCTACATCTGACCTACTATCAAGTACATTGACAGAGGTGGCCTGGACCGGGGCCACCTGCTTATGAATCTGCTGAACGCTCCACAATAAAATGTTTTTTTCCCTTTCTCTGAAACCCCCCTCACTCGTTATTGACGCATGTTCTTTCTTACACATTTATACAGACGATGACCATTGGCCGGATTTCTTCAGAAGTTGCTCCAAGCAGGGCTTCTATGCAATAAATCTCATAATGGAGGATTGAATGGCTATTATGAGAATTGATCCCTCTAAAACAGAGTGATGGCTTTTAACTTCACTTATTGATGCTTTCTATTTATGATATGAGCATCCCCTTTGAAATGTAATGATGATGGGCGATTTCCCCTTTGAAACGGGGCGATGGCATGGTGCCCACACCGCAGCATATTATTTAAGTTCATATGCAAATTTCATGTTTTACCTATTTCCACTCTTTTTCCTCTATAAAAAGTGCATGATTATGCACCATCCTGCAGTCATGTACCAATTTTTATTCTACATCGCTTTCATTCCTCTCTACTTATCTGCCACCCTTATCCTTATCGATGACGATGATTTATTGGCATCCCCTTTGAAATGGGGCGGTGACAAATAGTCACCTAGCCTGCTTGATTTAACCACATATGCTATACTGTACGTTTTTTATTGTAGCATTTTTGTACACATCTCATTAATCATTATTTTTTCCTCAAAACTTCTATATCTACCTTGTACCGCTACCTATGCCTGTAACAGATCCAGTTGTATCAATCTCTTTCCTGCTTTTTTTCCACCAATACCCAAAACATCTCTTGCTTATCTAAATTGCTATTATCCTACGATGATGGCTTGCCCATCTGGTGGTGGATAACAATGTCATTGCGCAATATTTTAAGATGAGGCGGCGTGAGGGAGGCATATCGAGGTCTAGACAACTGTTCACAGAGGGTTGCACCATGTGATCTCGAGAGCATGCCGAAAGTCCCATCACTAGAGCTCATTGTGACGATGGGCAGAACATGGCGGGCATCGTTCGCCGTGGCAGAAACCCTTGTGAGAAACAAGAAGCACACATCACACCAGAACACTTTTGTACATTGCTAAACGACACTTGTTTATTTCGCTCAAGAAGCCTTTTTCTTAATTTTTTTATTAAATACACATCTCTCTGTACACGATGGGATTCCAAAGCACCTGTAAAGGCAGTCTGTGCAGCATTAACACGTGCGCTCCTTCGCACGCATCCTAAAAGAAAGACGAGAAAGAACAATTGTTTATTTCATGCACACACATGCACGCACACACACCAAAGCCATTTTCATTAATTACAGAGTATCTCTTCTGTACAGAGCTCCCATCTTCAGCTGGTAGGTGAAGGGTATAGGAATGAGGTGCAACCCTTTCCTTATAGTATCAACATTTTCTTCTTTTTTTTTTCACTGTTTCTTTTTCTTTTTTTTTACGTTGACAGTCTATGTACAAATGTGTGACTATGGAGTGCCATCTTGCTCATCCGTCTCCAGTCTTTCGGATGGGCTGAAAGAAAAAAAAAAGAAGAGAGTAAAAGAAAAATATGCATGACAAGGATTAGAAAGCAACCGAAATCGGGTAGCTAATGAAGTTTCATGCTTAAATTACAAGAGAAAAATTTGGCACTGTGCTGAATCGGACACCTTAGAAATCACAGGTAGTAGACAGATCTTTCCATGACATGGCTCAGCTTTGCTGAGGAAGTACACTGCGACTAAATTATACAGCATGCTTGTCTTGCACACATTTTGTTAGAGTAGTGAAACATTCCGTAGTCACAACTAACTGCTTTTAAGACGTAACTTCAGTAACTAGACAAATGGCATCGTGAAAACTGCACTAAGTACTGTTACTAGAAGGCACACATGCAGACCATACGAGCACACACGTATGCAACAAGCGTAGACGTGCTCCTTTGTCTTTCTGTGTGCCGTTTCATAATATAGTACACTTCCGTTAATTCGACTATGCTTAATTGGATTTTTCGGTTAATTTGGTCCCAACAGAAGGTCCTGGCCGGCACCCATGCACTTCTATAAAGTAGCATATTTCTGTTTTATCAAGGGCTCAGGCACGCGAGAGATGCACCGCCTTTGCCCGACCCTTGTGCTCATGTGTGCGTTGTGAGAGAAAAATTGAGGGAAATCAGCCTCCACTGAATAATCAAACTTGGCTGGTCATCATGCACACGCCTGACCCCAATGGTGACCGCAGTGGTGGCTCTACTAACGGCAGCTCTTGGGGCACACGCGTCATCTTTCAGTCTGATTATGACGGCACATTCAAACGTCAAGTTAAACTAGCAACAAGTTGCATCATGGAACGAATTAGCAAAGTGGTTAGTCTTGGCATGGGCCACTTCCTCGTATGCAACTGTTGCGGAGTCATTTGATAAATCAAGTGCGCTATGGACCCTACGGAGGACGACATGTTGCGATTCTTCATAGACAGCGATAAAGTGGCATATTTCCGTTTTATCAAGGGCTCAGACACGTGAGAGATGCACTGCCTTTGCTTGACCCTTGTGCTCATGTGTGCATTGTGAGAGCAAAATTGAGGGAATTTCGCTTGAAATTTGCCTTTGCCTAGGTACTTAGGAGGAGGGCACGCTTCACTCAGTCTGTTCCTAGCCGATGGCAATGCACACTAGGCGAGAACTGCCGCTTAACTTCCGGGATCACAACGGCCGGTACAGAGTCCGTAATGGCGAAGCATAGAATGCAACAAATTTGCAGTTACAACATGTCATTATTCATTGGTCTGTGGCTGCTAAAGCGGCATCTAACTAACCCGCCCCACCACGCTGTGCACCGGGTCGCTCCGCTCCTCCTGGCAGAGAACCCTCCACGTTAGGCCTGGTGGTGAAACATAGGAAAAAAGAACATGAACTGCAAAAGTCAAAGGGAAAATGCCACGCCTGACACAGAGCAACCTGGTGCACCGTGAGGCAAAGGGGGGCGGGGAATGCGGATTAGGTAGGTGCCGCTTTAGCGGCCGCAGACCAATGAATAATGACACATTGGTATTGTGAAACCGATGACCTCACAGTCATGAGCGCAATGCTTTTTGCGCAGTGCCACGGAAACACGAAAGAAAACGAGTCTATTTAAGGAGTATATTTATCCACCACCATACGCAGAGTGCGCACAGCAGCTCGGATTGGGAGAAAATGGAGCAAAACATGTCCTCCTCAATAGTACTTCGACACAGTCCCCAGATCATTCACTTGAAACTCGCGGAAGGTCAAGCAAACACCGCGTATCTCTCGCATGTCTCGGCCCTTGAGAAAACGGCCCTTGAGAAATGTGACAAAGTGCTGTGTGAGAGTGCTGACGATGGACAGCAGATAAATAAATTTCCATTCTGTGAAGGTAAAGTTCACTGGTTTCATGTTTTTCCCATAGCCAAAATCGGGAGGCATGGTACAGTTTTCTTGCTAAAAAATTGGGAGCGCATTCGATTTCTACTTTGTTTAGGAGCTCTAATGTCATTTCTGCATTATTACCTACTTTGAACCCATGAAAAGTGGGTGCATGTATGATTCGGGGGCGTGATGAAATAGGGTCAAATATTGCCAGGTGCATCAGCAGTGTGTTTCGAAGTGTCAATCCGTCTCTTCTTAAATTCGGCCAAATTCGGCGGTCTCGTCACAGTCGAATGAATGGAAGTCGACTGTACTTCGCGCAGTTTCCATGATGTCATAACAACTAGACTCGTTCTTCACTCGGCTAGATCATGGCAATTCAGCAAATGTATGCTTGTGTGAATCTTGATGTTTTGACAGCGACATTCACCACTGGTAAATCAGTTCTGGCATTCTGAATGATTATCTTTCTTAGTACTGTTCTGAAGAACAGCACCGAGATGTTGAACAAATGGCATCAAATGCAGTCAAACCCTGTTATAACGAATCGCATCCGACATGAAAATACCTTTGTCATAACTGTCTTCGTTATCCTGTCTGACACTGTTCGGATTAATACAGACCAACAGGGGTTCTTTCCACACACATGTAAATCTAATTTAAATGAAAGTTTTTTGCATCATGACCACACCGGAACGTGGCTGCCAAGAGCGGAAATCAAACCTGCAACGTCGTGCAGAACACAATGGCCACTGAGAAACATTGCAGTGGGTCTTTGAGCAGGTTGGTGCCATCAGTGTGCAATGGGAGACAAAGCACACAAAAAGAGTAGGACAGGCACTGTCCTCATCGTCTTGTATGTTTTATGTATGTTTTACAACCATTACGTGCTGGTTGTAATGGATGCCCAACCAAGTCGCACCAAAGCCACACCTTTAAGTAGGTGCTTCAAGCATCCAGCTGGCCCAAGTTAGCAGCAACTAAGCAGAACAGCAAGGGTTGACCACTCACAGATGCATGATTCCACTCGATCGCCCACACGGACGCCGCTCAGTTATTCGTCAAGGGTCACGCATCCAACGAAGACTGCGCCTTGGCGGAGCTGTCGTGTGGCGACTCCCGGCTGGCGGGCATCTCCCGTGCAGACGGCGGCGGTAGGCTGGGAATGGTGATGGCCACCTGAGATGACGCGGACCCTTCGCCCGAAGGGCCCCCCTGTTTCTGATGGTGCAGCGGGGTGCCCAGAGAAGGCGCTGCTGTCGTGCTGCTGCTAGCTGTCGAGGACTGGTCCTCGTCGGAGAGCAGCGGCCACTGCTGTTCCACCTTTGTGAGACGCTCACTCAGGGCACGCAGCGCTATCTGCCTGCATGTTTGGATTCGCCAGTTGCTCGTTGGATCAAATCTGAGATGCTGGTAAACCAAATGGCATTTTAAACTTGTAATATTTTCTTGCATTAGATGCAGGTCCAAGTCCTCTAAACCTTAGACCTTGTTAGAGTGAACTCGCACATGAAACAAAAATACCTTCATTATATATGATATTTGTTATAAGCATATATTCGTTACATGCTAATACTGGCATGAAAAATTTTAGATTTACTTTGTTATATCCTATAAGTTGTTATATTGAACTTTGATTGTACTGACAAGCTTCAGAGTACCCTAATTACTACAATATTAGTTCGTATTACTATCTGGTTATAGGATTTCGGCGAAGATCACGTAAACAACTTCATGTAAAGCAGTAAACTAATACATTACCGTATAGGCTTGTGTAAGGGCCGCACCCCCAACTTGGCAGCCCAAAATTTGTGAAAAAAGTTTCCAGTGGAGAAGCAATGGTGTTCGATGCACCGATGCTGTGTGCACGCATTGGCAAATTTTCATGCGTGCCACTACGAGATGGCGAGAGGCAGCTAGTATCAGCATGTAGTATCTAGAGCTATCTAGTAGTGGCCCTTAGACGACCATGTAAGGGCCGCACCTCATCACAATTGTGAAAAAAAGTGCGGCCTTTACATGAGTCTATACGGTATATATATTTGTCTGCTCCAGACATTCTGATAGAATTTGCATAATTTTGATATCCATTCTTTGTGCGGAGTTAGTAAGTTGCAAACTTTATGCTTCCAATAGTTTTTACTTGCCAAATTATGGCAATTGTCATTAAAAATTGGAGGCATTCAATCAAAATATTGCTTTTAACGGCAAGTATAATCTAATCTCAAAACTCAGCAATTCTGGGGCTTTACGTGCCAAAACCACAATTTGATTATGAGGCACGCTGTAGTGGGGGACTCCAGATAAATTTTGGCCACCAGGGGATATTTAACATGCACCTAATGCACAGGACACGGGCGTTTTTGCTATCGAAATGCGGCCGCTGCAGCCGGGATTCACTCCCGCGACCTCTTGCTTAGCAGCGCAATACCATAGCCCCTAAGCCACCATGGCGGGTTCAAAACCCTACAAACCCCACTTAAATCACCATAGCAGTTGCCCCAATTTTTGCATTTTGCACACATCTGATTAGAGAAATCAGAGTTGGTCTGGAGTTACAGCTTCCTCTTAAGGCCACATTGAATGTTTTCCTTGGTTGCATAGCACCACAAGCAAGCAATTAGTGAGCAACAGCAGATCGAAGTGATATAATGAACAGGTAGCCATCTGTTCCATAATGCAAGCTCATGCGCACTGCCATCTTGCTTGTCTTTACGGCAGCTAATCAACGTCAGCCTGAATCTAGTCAATGTCACTGACCAGAATGACAACATTAAACTAATTACTTGTTCCAGAACAGAGGCAGCTCTGCCTCTGCAAGCATAGAAACAGCTGCTCCGTTTAAATTGATGCGAGAGGCAAGACAGCAAAGAAAGAATGCACCATTAGTTTTAAGAGTTTCCAGGTAGTGGTACTAGAGGTGAAGCAACGGCGGCACAGCTGCTTCCAGGATACTGCTCTGTTATTGCATGCACTCGTTCTGCCATTACCTTTGAGGCCAGCGCTGCACACTGACTTCAATGGCACAATGCCAACATCACTGTAGGCAACAGTAGAGCAGCAGTTTGGCAGCAGCTGTGCCGAGCATCACAGTATCGCATACTCTGACAGTATTGTTCCAAAGCCAGTGCCTGTAGATTAGCTTAAGCGCAAGCACTTTACAAGCCTAACATAACTCTTTGCCTGGTTAGTTCGCTCATTTGTAGGCAAGGCATATTGACGCAAACTAGCACGATCACACAGAGAGAACGCATGGTTGAGCACTACTCACAACTAGTTTATTCATCACCTGAAGCCAAGGATATATACATATGTAAGCACACACACACTGACTGCTGGTGCATCACGGAAAGAAATCACAACGATAAAAACTGGGGTGGCGATAATGTAACAATTCTATTCTGTTTATTTTCACGCTTCATCAGTGGTTCAAATGGGGCTTCGCCCATGTTGTCACCGAAAGAAAAAAAATTGTCATCCACCCGACTACAGCACAAAGCTACAAAGGAAACCCCCATACAGGTTTCTCAGAAAGAAAAAACCCCAGACCACGATGAATTTTTCTTCAACTGCGAAGCTTTCTTTCTGGCAAACCCACATGGGCTTCCTTTGTAGCTTTGTTCTACAGTCGGGTGGATGACCATTTTTTCCCCCTCTCATGAACTTTTCTCCACCTAATAGATCTCCAGTGGATGGATGACATTTCCCCCCTCTTATGTCCTTGGGTTAATTTCGAGTTTGTTATCCTAAAACCTTTTGACCCCCACAGGTTATTACTATGACACTATTGAAACTCCAGGACATACCTCCTTCGCTCTGCATCCTGAGGATCGGTGCCCGGGAGGTTGATGGTGACGGTGGACGCAGACCCGCTGGACAGGTTGTACTTTCGCGGTGGCTTCCTACACAGCTTGATTTTCACGAAGAAGTTGAAGATGAGGTTGCTGACCAGAGCGATCGGAGGCTGGAGCACATTGGGAAAGAAACTGGCGGAGAAAAGAAAAAGGAGGGGCAGGGAGAACACATTGAAAATGCGGTTGTTCTCAGCGAGCCGAAGTGCGCTCAGTCAGCGGACTCGTAGCAGAACCCCGCGGCATCCGCGGTATCTACGATGCATAGCAGACTTTAGCTACATGCAACTGTAGTGTATATGTGCAATGTGTGCTTTGTGCATGCTCTCGCTCATATGCTCCAGTCTGGCCATGCTACACAGTGCGGACCGGCTTTGTCCTGCACCAGCTTGACCGACGGATAGTAGCCACACCCAACTTTCACACTTCGAAGCGCTATCAATAGCTCAATACGAAACGAAGTCTGCCAAGGCGCGTAACCAGGAGTGGCCAGGAGTGAGCTAGTGCTTGCAAGCGTGCGTGTGGTCTGACTAAGTTTCAAGTGGTTCGGAGATAGTCGAGTGTTAAAAACTAATCGAAATCAGCGAGACCCAATGGCTACAATGAAATAAAGCGTTCAGAAAAAGAGAGGGGAACAGGCTTCTGTTGAAACGAAAGCGCTCGACAGAAAGGCGACTTCGTGCTCTGCTTGCGAGCTCCACGTGCCGGGCACGACTGCAAAATTTAGCCGAGATGTTGACTACAGCGTATGCTATTCGTGGACTGTGTTTTTTCACCAAGCCGGAGGGGTGGTTCAGGTACCCTTTAAGTATAACGTTGACTAATATCACCCCCTACTCCCTCGAGAAAAACAACCACAAATATTTTTGTCGTAGTTTAAATGGTTGCAAGGCACATAATAATGGGCACCTAGAAGACACGAGTGTTCAATTCTAAATGAATGTAGGTTTAAATTCAGTGTAGCATTGTGACTGTTGCCTCTCTACTTATTAGTAAATTGAAGCACATTATTCTTTCATACAAGAATATGTGCACTGACTCAGACCATAAGACCAGTTTTTTTTTTTGTTTTTTTTTCTATTAGCAACAGCACACAGCATTTCAGTGTAATAGTCTTGAGGTACATATACTCATTTTTTTAAAATAGAAGGTAACACTCTGAAGTCTAGAGAGAATTCCCTTGCTGCTAGCATTCGCGAACCAAAACAGCATGCAACGTATGAATGAAAGACAAAAGTCTCACATTTTTTATGTTGCAAAAGATGGCGCAATTATTACATGGCAGCATTGCAGATCTGAACCTATTTATCACAGAGCAAGCGGAGTGATGCATTTCTGCGGCCACTGCACACTGCTTGCGCTTGCGACCAAAACATAAGTTGCGTACCGGGAGCAAAAAAGTGAACAAATAACAAGTGATTTGATGTAAGCTTGCATCATCAAGTTGTAGTTGTAATATGTGAAGTAATACAATACCATGGAACGTGAAGCAGGTAAAGAACAACTACTGTAAATTGCACGGAGTGAGATGCTTGGTTAGCTTCGACAGCGTTGGCTGCTCAGTAAAAAATGGAATATAGGCAGTTATGAAACATGAGTAAAAATGAAGCAAGATGGAATTTTTTTTTTTTCTTCTGTGCTTGTCAACGAGTGTGACAACAGTGTGTTTGTAGAGTTTTGGGGCGACAGGATGTCTTGACGCTGCTATGTTATGAAACCATGTCGTGGTTCTAAATGACTGTGCATAAGAGGCGTTTTGAACTTTTGATAAGTCTCCTTTCCTATTCACATTACGTTCCAGCCCAAGAGTAGATTTGCTTGTATCTAGAAATCGCCAGAGCGTTTCACAAACAAATACATGCCAAAACTATGGTCCACCGATAACTGAGCTAAACCCCTTGAAAATAAACAAACTATGCGTATTGCCAATGCTTGGAATGTTGCCCACGATGCACATGCAATTGGTTGTCTCAAACATGGAAATGTAGTGGGAATCAGTTTCTTGGAGTTGCCTATGTTACCATGCCAATGTGAAATGCAGCACTGCGAGATGGGGAAAGACTGCATGCTCAGCATTTAGTCTGCGTTTACACATATGCTGCCACTTACGTTAAGATAAACACATCTAAGACAGAAAAGGCAGGATTGCTAATCAGATCTGTGCATTCTTTGACCCTACACAGCAGCAATGGAGATATGAGAAGATAGAAGGCAAAGAAGAGATAGCATAATCACCTCATACACACAAACAGTCAACAGCATGACTAAAGGCTGCATAGGCATGCCTTCCTGCATACTATCTCCTTTGCTTACACAGTGAAGCTAACGAAACCGTGGGAGACCCCTAAGCAATCCTATCAACTTCCTCCGCATGGGATTTCTTTATAAGCGAGACTGTAAATGTAGCAGCTGTTGTTATAATATGTCACAATCGACTCAATATTGACATTAACATGTGTACGCAGGTGAAACGCTCTTTAGATTGTTTATATATGCAAGCTGAGTAAACAGTTTCCGCTTAACCTCCTACTAGAGATCCGCAGATAAGCGTACGTTCGGCTCCGCTCAGCGTCAAGATTTCCTACACGTCTCAGATATATCTGTGCGACACAGGCTTTGGCGCATCTAAACAGACGCTGCGTTCAGTCAAGCGCGTCGTCTTGTAGCCGCGTTTCAGTTCCCGAGCCCCGGCAAAAGAAAATGCATCCGTTAGACAAGACGGCTAACAAACGTCGATGCTTTTACCTGCTTACAGGCAGATAAGACGCGAACGGCGCTCGCCTACCACACCCCCCTAGTCGTGTCATCACCACGCACCGTCATATGTCACAAGCCCGCATATTTCGGAAGGCCAACCGCGGGCTTCGCGAAAGAAACGCACCTAGCAAACGTGAAGTGGTCCGCCATGTCACCCTTGCTGCCGTTGCTGTGGTGTTGGTAGAAGCGCAGGTAGACCCACGACGACAGCACGCCAGAGGCAAACATCACCGGGTAGGTGCCTCGAAGCACCTGGCATGCCCACAGTATGACCGATGCCAGGAGTACCGTGAGGGGAACGTTCCGGTTGCGGATCTTGCCGAACGGCAGCGGTACCAGTACGTGGTCGGGCATGATCTGCTTGACCGCGACCATGACAGCGGCGCAGTAACCGGCCAGTCCGTGGATTCGCACGGCGAACAGGTAGTCCGGGTTCCAGGTGATGGAGTAAAGAACAATGTAGTAGGCGACCGAGAGGAACGCGACGCTCGTGTTGACGATGGCGAAGAAAGTGAGCATCTCGATGGCGCCCCAGAGGGGCTCGATGAGCTTGCCGCACAGTCCGACGGTCACGATGTCGGCGATCACCATCCAGACGCTGTTCTCGAAGAACGCGTGCGTGAACGCGGTCCATATCCAGAAGCTGGGCGGTATGATGTAGCCCGGCGTGACGCACACGGCCCGCGACGCGACCTGGCTGTAGGAGAGGAAGTAGCAGAGGAACACGGCCAGGCTCAGCACTTTGACGACCGCGCTGCACGTCTGCAGCGCGGCCAAGAACTGCTGTCGCAGGTACGGCAGGTTTCGCTGCACCACCGTGGAAGCGGCCATCTCCTGGCTGCCATGTCTGTTTTCCCCCCCACAAGTTGCGGAAGGCAACCGGAAGCCGCGTGAGAAAAGCAGCAGAAACCGGATGTGACGCTTGCTGAGTTTGAATCATTCCTCCATGCATGGAGGAACTATCACCATAGAGGAACGAAAGTTTTTTCCTTCCTCCATGCCTCCTTGTCGACCTCCGTGGTATTCACGGCCAGTGAAGATGGTAATGGAGGGCTTTTACCTACGAGTCTCTGGCAAAGCATTGATGTAGAGTACTACCACATCGACAACCGTGTTACAGAACTACTGCTAAGAGTGCTACATTGAACGCTTTCGTGATGTCATGCAATGGTTATTTATGGTCATACCAGCAAGCCCTTTGTCGATTCTAAAAATCCGGTCACATTTCGTGTGTTAATCATATAGTGGCTCCCTTCTAGACGAAGCCTATAAAGTAACTATTCACCAAAAACTTAAGCTTCCTCTATGCAAAGAAAAATAGAATGCGCGTTTTATTAGCGATTTAATCCGTCTTTTTTTAATTCTCTGAGGGCAATGCAACACTTTGAAAGTTACTAATCCATTTACTGAAAGCGTTGCCATTTTTTTGTTCTTTGACGTTAGTAACCAATTTCATGGACCATCCTTTTTGTCGTTTTATGCCTTCAACTGCAGTAAGGCACAGTGTTGTACGTGAAGCCGTATTACTGACAGCAGCATTTATTGCGAGACATCCAAGGCTGTTTGTGCCTCGACAGCATCATTTCAGGGATGTGCATGATTGCTATTCGTGAGCAATGTCACTTTTGATGGTGATCGAGCATGGTAAATTGAGCCGACCTAATGCAGTATGTGTTATGTTATTGTGTTCTACGTAGTCCTATTCCAAGTTCCATTGCTTTTCTTTTTTTTAATCCTTCGCGCATCAAATGAGAATCTGGTCTATGCGAGTGACAACAGAAATTACCACACACACAACACCAAGAAAACAATCAACATTATTTTATTTACAATGTTACGAGGCAGGACGATGTCGAGTCCCCAATGACAAACTTGTCTGTTTGCACACAACAATGCATGCCAACTGACAGAGGCTTGCAGGCTGACTAGCGAAGCATGAGTGAAATAATATACAGCTAAAAGCTTGCAGAGAACAAATGTAACATATCTGTACTAGGCAGGCTGCCCCACTACATAACAAAATTACGACGGAGTTGTGTGGAAGTAAGTACGTACGTCGATCGCGGTTGTGAAAATGTGCATAATTGACAAGTCAGGGTAGCACCATAGTGGCGCTGTAGGTGGTACTCGATCAATTATTTGTACGAAGGGTTATCATACAAGCTGCGTACTGTAATACGCCAACAATAATTTCCATAGGTAACCACGCACGCATCCAATACATTCATCTTAAGAAGTCAAGGAGAAATATTTCCTCAAATCACTTGCCTAACCTTTACAATAAACACTCCTAGCTTTTTAAAATACCGTAGTAAAAAAGGAACAAATTGCGTTGCTTGCCAAATGCAAGAGAGACCATTCGCTCCCGCTATATTCCTTTGTTCTAAAGTTCTTACTTTTTATAAGTGCTGAATGCCCGTAACGTTCGACTATCACCACTTAATAGTCAGCTGCATCCTTAACCAGTCGTTGACCCTCTGCATGGCCCTCGCTTCGTTAGCAGACTTTTGACAGCGGAGTCGAACTTTTCGGAGTTGCGCCTCAGGTACATCTGGGCGTCCTGCTTGAGTTGGTCTAACTTTTCAGCACGGTTTTCATCCAGAGTGATCCATTCTGAGAGGTATGGGTTGAAACGGAAGTAGGCGTTTGGAGGCAGGAGATCTTGACTGTAGTGTGAACCGCTGAAAAAAAAAAAAAAAAAAAAAGGTCAATTTTCAGACTAAGAACAACCCTTCAGCAGACCTTGCATTGGGCATGACGTCTACATGGTGCCTCTTAAGTTAAATGATTACAGTGGATGCAACCAAAACTTTTTTTTTTTTTCACACAGTAGCTTAGGTTACTGCTTGGAGAAGATGGCCACACACAAAGTGGGAGATGCAGGCCTCACACAAGTAAATACTGTATTTTTAAATATATAAAATTTTGTTGCATAGTCGATTATGCATTTCAATTTCTCATGTGAGTAATATGCACTGCTTTGAGTAATTCAGCTAAAGCACTTCAATTACGCTGTTATATTAGTTAAACACTGTTATATTAGAAAAATTTAAGATTTACTTTGTTATACAGTAAAATCTCATTAATTTACAACTCGTTGATTCGAAATTTCGGATAATTTGAATTAGCCGCCGCAGTCCGCCCAACAATGTATAGAAAGCAATGTGTAACGCATCCCACTAATTCACACTGAAATCCGCATTGTCACCGATCGATAATTTGAACTCCACGCGATTGTGGATGAAGAAAGTGCTAGTGGGTGGCAGCACGTTAGCCACGCTGGTGTCGCCGCGCGGTCCGCGCAGCTTGGCTCTTTGCACATGTTCCTGCAGCGAGCGGTGGCGGTGGCGTGTGCTTTAAAATGCACCCAGGCCGCTTCGCTGACGGTGCCAGACAGTCGTTCAAAGTGGCACGCGGGTTGGGGATCGTTCTGTGCATGCTCCGAAGAGGGCAGCCAAAGGAACGCGCGTCGAAATAAAGGGAACGGCATTTCGGCTGGCGCAGCGAGACTGAACACAACGACGCTCACCCACGCGCTGAAAACGTCAGACTATAAACGCGCCTTAACTGAGTGACTCTTTCTCAGATTTTCATTAGTTCAAATTTTGTACAATTCAACTTTTCGTAGCATCCCCATGAAATTCGAATTAACGAGCTTTTACTGTATCCATGTTTGTTATATCGAGGTTTCACTGCATTGGTACAGGCTGAAAATTCAAATATACCCGGCTGCGTTCCGAGGCTACAGAGATAATCAGCTATTTCTCAGGTCACACGGTCCATGAACTTTTGTGGTCGAGTGTACAACCTTTACCCTCTGTATTGCAGAATGCTTTTCTGCTTGAGCCTCCACCTCAACTAAAGAAAGTGAATGGTAATGCTGCAGCTGAACCACAACAGTTGTTGCTATTCAGTGACGCTGCACAAAGGTTTAGCAGTGATCTTGTAACAAGGCACTTCTCGGCAACTTGTCAAATGCAGTCAAACGATGGTTCATTTCTCAAGCAGCTTCTCATTGTAGACATCAAAACCATTTTGGACAGAATCTTGTACACCTCTGACCTTTGTGCCTTGGCAGACTATTGCCAGGAGCCGTCACCCTTTGCCGGGTCTCTGACCATCACTTCTCCTTTCACTACTCTGTTGCCACTACTCTATTGCCTGTCATAGGAATCACCAACTAGCGATAAGTGCTGTTCACTATTCATTCAAGAGGCTCTACAATCTAAGAAAAGTTTGCACTCTTTGGCGTGTATCTTTGTTCCCGAACAATAATCGTCATCTATGTTGCGTGTCTTTCTTTTCTTTAATGCGGCGTACCCAGGACTTTCAAACCGCAAACAGCATACCGTACGTGTTATTAGTGTGACATAGCATTCTTGACAGGAAAGTAGCAAGCACACAGTTTTCAAGAAAGGAAATGCAAGCAGCACAGATGACAATTACTGTTTGGAGAAAAGATCCACCCCAATGGGAGCAAACTTTTTTGGAGTAAACACTTCACTCAGTGGGACCGAAGAAGGCTTAAAGTCGAGGTCCATTCGTAAATATGGCCGTTAATTTGCACTCTGTGGTACGTTCAGTCATCCGAGCTGCTCCAAGGAAACACACCTTCAGTGTCAGTGGCACTGTCGATGACCTTGAGGATCTTTTTCTTGAGCGACGTGAACCCCTGGTTCTGCTCCGTCACCTCCGGAATGAAGCGGCCTCCACCTAACGACACAACGCACTGGATTGGCTCGTTGGGCCACAGAAGCTTGGCTTCGTGGATCGCCACGGCCGTTGGGTTGTTGCACATCAGGCCACCGTCCTGCGAGACGTGAAATGGCGGGCGACATTGACACTCTGCGTTGATGGCGTGGCTACATGCAATCTGACTGATGGGTTTATCGATTGAATGATTGCGCTTCACTTTTCAAAGCAGCGCAGGGACTATGGCAGACATTACGGTGAAGGGCTCCAGATGAAATTTGACTATTTTAGGTTATCTTGCATGCGCGCAAAGCTTGGCACAAGAGCGTTCTTGTATTACTCTTCTGTTGGAATGTGGCCATGGTACATAATCAGATGCGCAATGCAAAGCAAGTGAGACAGGTTAATGAGACGTGTGCAACAAGAGGTTTGGATGTAGACAGGCAGTGACTCGGGAAGCACAGACCTGGTGGACGAAGCCGTCGAGGTCGTACTCCTCGAAGTACCCCGGTGCAGCACCTGAGGCCCGGATAGCTTGCCACATCTTGTACTTGCAGCTGCCGTAGTAGTGCGACTCGACCCGGTGTGGGAGGTTGTAGTTGCGGAAGACGTACGGCTTCAGAGTCGGCTGATTCACTGCCACCGATATGGCTCCCACCTGCGAAATCAATGTAGTTCCAAACTTGTTTTAACTAGCTTGTTTCATTTCCCCAAAGCACAGCCCGGAAAGGAGCTGGGCTGAGAGAATGTAATGTTTCCATTTCAATTATTTTGCTTCTCGTGTTTTGTCAGTTGCTACATTATACTGGTCCTGAATGGACAGCTTGAGCAGTCCCTAATGTATAACAAGGTAACAGACTGGCAAATGTTGCAAGGCTCACAATGCACGAAAAAAAAAAAAAATGAACTACCACAACACTAAATATTATGCTGGCAACAAGCTGTTTCATTAACTGCATTATACAGTTCATCTCCAAAAGTGCAATCATGGACAGTTCAATTGCAACCAAACTATAGCCAGCTACAATGAGTTCTTTTGTTTTCACTTTCACCCCTTCATCTGAGGTTGGCATGATTTTGGCTAGCACGTTCAGTCTGGGATTACACTATTTTTGGTGACCGGACACATGGTGACTAGATGTAGCCCTGTAAAGTTACTACTGATAAGAAATTTCATATTTTGTACTTTCACATTCGCATTTAATTTGTTGATGATGATACATACAATACTGCACGAAACTCAAAACTTGAGTTCTGTAATCTGCTTCTGTTAAGACTAACTTCTGACAAGACGGATCAGATTTTCACGGCCCTTCAAGTTGTCTTTACGGCTGTCTACTGTACTTACATTGTACAAGTTATACACAGCACATAACATGTGTAGAGCTATACAGCTCAACTTAATACATTAAACAGCAGTAAGAAAATTTGGCTTTCAGCTCTCTGACTGTATTTTGCTTTGCAGAAACAGTGACGTTCAGAACCCTACCAGACAAGTGAGGCCTAGTTGGAGGCATTTCACGACCTCTGCAAGTCATGCGAGAGTTGGGGTAGGCTAGCCTAATTGAACATAAAATAAATTTCCAGTGTGCAGAAAAAAACTCTGCAAATGCAAAGGCGATGCAATGCCATTAGTGCTGCCACCTCTAATACAATATCAGAAATTCAATACGTTTTGTTTTGCATATAGCTACCTTTGGACTGCACGAATTTCTTGTCGTTTCCAATAGCGTTTGTCTTCAAAGACCCGCCTGGTAGAACAAGGGAACAAAAAAAGAATCATGATATATATATATATATATATATATATATATATACAGAGAGAGAGAGAGAGACAGGCTGCACAGCACGGTGTAATGAAGATGACAGCAATTAACTACTGGGTGTTCTTTTTTTTTTTAGGCCATAACGGAATTTTTTGTAATTGTCTGTGGCAGATAGCACAATTCTAGTCATTGTGCTGAATTACTCAGAGGCAGACATTACTTACACAAGAAATCTAAAAGAATAATTGACTATGAAAAATTCACAAATCAACATTTTCATTAATTACTTTACAGTATATATTGCAATTTACTAATTGCAACCGGTGAGTTCACAAGGCAATATCACTTTGAACGACCACTGGGACGACCAGTTTCGACATATTCATTTCCAAGGTGTGCAACAAAATACATAAGTGTTCCATTTCTTTGTGCTTCAATGCATAAAACTTCAGTTCGTTACAAAAATAAGTGGAATACGTGTTGCCCGCATTTTTATCGTGAATTTCATGGCGATAAATTTCGTTCCATCTTGAAACCCGTGCCTTGCAAAACTCACCGGCTACAATTAGTAAATTGCAATATGTGCCATAAAGTAACTAAAAAGTTAATTCGTGAATTTAAGTGTTTTAGTTTATTATGACTTCAATTTCTCATCACCAGGTGGGACAGCATAGCATTGGCTCCCACTTGCACCATCAACTATAATAATGCGATGCTACTGCACGCACCTGATGGCATCAGTCCAGTACGAGGTGTCGTAGTAGGCATGACTCCAGACCAGGCGCCCCGTGCCCCACCAAGCGTTCTGGGTGAACACCTCGAGGCTCCTGTTGCGGTACAGGGACTCGCACCGGTCCAGGGAAGTGTGCAGGCCGCCAAGCAGGTAGCCCAAGATGGCGCCCGTGCTCACGCCAGCCACGTAGTCGAACAGCTCGAACACCCGTCGTCCCGTGCAGAGCTCCAGCGTCGTAGGAACTCGAATGGCCAGAATGCCCCGCAATGGAACGGGGATGACAACCAAATACGATCATTTCCACTCGGCAATCCACAAGAAGTTCGGAGAAGACGAATCTTCTCACACGTGTAGTGCATCGAGAGTTTCTGACAGAAAATATGCAGAAACCAGTTGCAGATTGTTGTCGAAGCAAGGAAAGCGTCAAGTTAACAAAACTTGTTTATTGAGCAGTGCCAGCACACTGACCGCACCGACCACGCCGATTGCACAGCACTGTGCGAGACGGCTACTGGTGGTGGCACCTGCCGTGGCGCTCCGGAACTGATGGCGCTTCTGATGATCGCCAGCAGATGACTGATACGGCAATGGAATTAAGTTGCTGTGTCACGACATGACGCATCACTCTGCACTGATTTGACATGAGCCATCTCTGAAGAGTTCAGACCGCGACCGATTGCAGCTGTGCATTCGCAACGGCGGGGACGACGTCATCACTGACGCAGCTGATCAATTGGCACCCACCCTACACATTACTTCTTCCTCTCCACATACCCTCCTCTGCACTGTCCAATCACTGCAGCGTCAAAACCCGTCCAGGTCCGCAAAGGAAGCTTTACATTTAACAATGTGCATGCCTGTGGTTCCACGACCCCTTCTGCTATGTTGGCCCAGCTGCATGCGAAGGAGAATGTCAAGTAATTCAATGAATGTCCCGCGAGCACGCAGGCTTCTCCTTCTCCTCTTTAGCGTATGCAAAAGTGACTGTAAACTTTTTGTGTTTCTGTGGAAAAATTCATTACCTACGCTTCTAAGCTATCAGATGCCAGTTTTTTTAGAAAAATTATATTCTCAAATGAAATGTGCCACCAGGGGGACAGAGATGGATAATATGTTGTTCACTGCCGGTCCTATAGCTCCACTTTCCACGTGTTCATTTGATGGTGCTCACTGTTGCACACATTTCCCGAGCTTGCGTACGAGTACATGCTTGTGTGTGTAAGTATATTTCTTCCTTCTCTCTCCCTCCTTATTTCATCCCTTGTCACACATTAAACCTGCAGTAGCATACTTACCCTCCTGTTATCATTAAACTTACTCTGACTAGTGTGTGCATATTTCAGACACACTGGCTGATGTAAACTGTTTCCTTGTGATACGTTTTAGGATTACACAAGCAGTACGTCCGATGGGTAGGCTACATGGTGTGAACAATGTGGAAGTGAATATTCAAGAGTGAGCATTCAAGTGAGCATTCGAATCCGGGACTAACGGTCTGGCATGCCGCCGCATTAGCTCGCTGAACAGTTCAGCTCAGAAGAACCAAAATCGAAGATATCGCACCTTGTTTACTATGGTACATGTGGTACTAGCAGCATAACACCACTAGCCTAGCTCAGCTTTGCATTTTCCTCCAGTGTACCTTCGACCAAAATTTCTAGACCACAGGAGAAAGGCTTACCTCGTTCCTCCGCCGTCGATGGAGAGGATACGCAGGCCCCTTCCCCTCGGCGGATCAACATAGCCCAGTAGGGCCAGAGTCTCCCGTGCCGTGGACACGACGGAACTGTTGTTGGAGTACTCCCGCATTCGGAGAATGTGAGCGATGGCCCGTTCCTGGGGAAACGTCGAGCATAGATTAGCGCGATGAAAGGAAAGTGAGGCGCAGGTTTGGGCTAGTTGGCTGGGTGTAAAAGTAAATTAAATTAAATTCTGTGGTTTGACGTGCCAAAAGCACAATCTGATTATGAGGCACGCCTTTAATTTTGACCCATCAGGGTATCTTTAACGTGCACCTAAATCTAAGTACGCGACAAATGTTTTCATTTCAACCTCCATCGAAATGTGGCTGCCGCGACTGAGATCAAACCTGCAAACTCGAGCTCAGCAGTGCAACACTACAGGGCTACCGCTACAGGTAAGTGTGGAAGTAGAACACGGAGACGAGAAGAGAAGGGCCTTGTTTTGTCGTTTGTGTCCAAGTTCTGCTTTCGTGCTGTTAGTTCAATAATGAAAGGAAGTCACAAACGCACAGTGCACAAATTGGCCTGGTCCAAGTAGTCTTCGTGGTATATAAGAGGACATTTACGGGGTTAGCGAAGTCACTGCTTCATGCTAGTCATCATTCATGCCGCGTAAAATCAGTGAATGAATTCAAGCTTAGTGCTAATTTAGTGATTGCCACAAGGTTCGATGTAACAAAATTTGAAGAACTGCTATGTGCTGTCAGCAATGGGTGACTTGATCTGCAGTCTAGTTTCTTTCTGCACTCACTATATTGCTTTGTGTAATCTTTCTTTACAACGTTTTGTGAATGCATATGAATAAAGACTCTGCTCCGAATGGTCACTAAGATTTAAACTTTTTTTTTTTTAACAGTGGTCACCGGGATTTAACAAGTTTAATATAAATCAGTTTGGTGGTTGCTAAGTGACAATTCCAGCAGTAAGGTATACAAGTGAGCACATGTAAGAATGAAACGCTCCTGCATTTTAGATTTTCATAGGACGCTTTCTTTTTCTTTTAATGTGCAGCTACCAAGTTCAGAATTGGAGCTCACGCATGAAATTGGAGACCAGAAACAGACGAAAGGTTGCAATATGGACCTGTTGTTTCGTCTTGTCGAAAGCAAGTTATAGCGCAAGAAAACCACGAGGACACTAGAAAACACACTGTGAATAAGGCTCACAAAGCGCAGTGCGTTCAATTTATCTACTATCTAGTGTCCTTGCCGGTTTTTGTTCTGTAACTCACTTTTGATCAAAGATTTGGCTCACCTTAACAAGTATGCACAGACTGCTGGGATAGCTCAGAATGTGGTTGTTGAGTTCCTCCAGTCGTGCCACTTGGGACGGGTGATGAGGCTGCCACAACTGTTTTCAGAAGGGCGCGTGACGTTCGATCTATTTCCACCTAACAGAGAGCAACGCGTATGATTGAAATTTTTTGTTTATACGTGAATCACAAACAAAACAAAAGCAAACAACAGAAGCCACTGATCAAGGTGAAGTAGGTGACAGGCTCTGGGAAATAACTAATTAAATTGAGTGAATCAACACACTTGGCTCTGACTCTCTCAGTAGTTGCTTGGCCTACACTAACCGCTGCTGTAGCCTAAATGCCTAACCTCAGCAGACCTCGTGTCTGTTAACCCAGCACACATCTTCACTCTCATTAACAGCTTTGAACAATTACATTGCTTGCTACTAATATTCCAGGTGGGATGGAGTAAAAACATTTGTTAATGATAAAGCATCAACATTTTGCGAACAATTCTGTGGTTTGTACAATATAGTGGCTTGAAACAAGCAGCGACAATTAGTGTGAAACAGCAAGCACACTCTTTTGAGTTTAAGTTCACTCATGAAAGCAAATTTTATTACTCAGCCCAAAATGAGTGCTCATCTATAATGCCACATTCAGCAATAGTTTACATATCAATACCAAATTGCAAACTCAAGTAGTAACATTGCACTTCATTCCGTTATGTTTCAAGTTGATTTCACAGTGTATAAAATGCTGCAGACTGTACCTGTACATCTCCAAAACAACAATGTGCACTGCGAAACTAAGCAATGATGTCATGCATGAACCTTATGATATACAAACATTGCGTGTACTTATGAGCAAATGGCAAACATGGTTGGCAATGCCACAATTTTATTCCAATTCTTCTACTTTGCTTTGTCAGTGAACTGAGCGGCGCTCCGTCTATGCTATCAACAGTATTGGCTGCTGTTAAAGCCAAGAGTCGATTACAGTTACAGATAAAGAGATGCACATACTTGTGACAGAGCAGGAACCTTGCTTTTAGCGTCTGCAGCAGCTACATCCTCCTTCTGCGGCTTGGGCTTCTGGTCTTCCCCCAGCTCCAATTCGGACAGAATCTTGTTCACCTCGGACTCCTGTGCCTTCGCAAACTCCTGCCAGGAGCTGTCATCCTTCGGGGTCTCTAACTATTATCTCTCCTTTCACCACGCTGTCGCCAGATGACAGGTCCTTGTTCGTCATCTGCTGCACACCCAGCCGTACTGTTCGGTGGTCTTCAGCTACTGGCGCCGGTGTGATGGCCTTGCGAAGAAGCTCTCGCCACGAACCAAGAGTCTCAGAGGGCGTCTGCTTCAGATCCTCAATGTCTGTTCTTTGGTTGTCTGCAGAGCTCTGCAATGCCTCTTGCGTTTCGAGACCGGTACTTGCCCTGTTTTGCAACCTAGGTTGTATCGACGCACTGCTGCGCAACAGTAAAACCATCCTTTGAAAGTGAGTATCCCTGAATGCAGCTATGCTGTCGAACACGCGGGCGTTCAACTTGAGGCGCGTCTTACTCTGAAGACGCTCCAGCGAGTTGGTGAGCTTGGACATCCAGTATGGGTTTGGCATGGACTTGGAAGTGCTGTTCTGGCGGGCCAGCGTTAAGCCAGGCTTTCTTTTCAACCTGAAATGCGCGAAATTTGAAAATAAGCAGGGTGATATAACTCACAGTGATCGAGGCGGTTGTAACGCTTTCGTACTGCAACAGTTGGAACTTGACGGTATCATAGCGTAATTTCGCAACACTGAACGCAGCTCGACAACTCTGACGCTATACCTGCGGACACGTACGATATATGCACAGCTGCGATTGCAGCTGTTTTGCTTACATAGACGAGCGCCAGATTTGATCGCGAGGATCGCGGCTTAACGTCGAGCAAGAAACTGGACTTCCTCGAAACACCGTAGCCGTCAGGGCAGGCTGACTTTCCGTCACGTACGCCAAGCGCCATCGTGAAGCATTCCTCTAGATCAGATCCTCGAAGTTACGCACCTTCAGCTCTTGTGTTTGACACAGAACGTGCGCGGCAGCCGCGCGATAGCTCAAGATAAGGTAACAGCTACGTGACGAACGCACGCAACACATATGCCCTTCCTTTCCTCACTAAAACTATCCGAAACCAACGGCAATTTGCAGCCACTCGTCGCGTCAGCTGTGCGCGAATTGCAGCTCACGACTACGGACGCTCGCCTGCGCAACAACTACCGCTGGTTTCCTGCGTCTTAGTGTACGAAGAAATCAAATACGTAGGACAAACGTTGCTCACCTGCTTGACGGCCTACGCCAGCAGTAACCGTTGGGTCGGGCGATCCAATGTGTCCTTCGGGCCAACATAATCGCGAATCTCACCGTTCGCGCAGGCGAACGACGTCTCCGAATCCACACCGCGTTGAGTTCGTCAGCTCGGTCGAGTCGGGCGGGATATTTTATTCCCCATGATTAGCTAATAATTGCGTACGCACCTCAGGGAGCTAGCAGCTCCCCATATCAACAACGCATCCTACACATGACGAGCGAGAGGGTGGGGGGGCTCGTCTCTGGTACGAGCGGATGACGTCACGGCTATCGCCTGATCCTTTAGCACGTGACCACAACAACAACAAAAAAAAAAAGAATGATGCAGACGGCGGCGGTATTGTCGTTGGGCGGCAGTTGACGGTCGTAAAGCGCGATTACGCTCTTCTAGGACCTCTCGCGCAAAGCATGACTCGTTTGTAAGCAGTCGTGTGAGAAATGTTTAGCAACGCATTGGCGCAGCGGAAGCGTTCAGCCGCGATCCAGCGGCGATATGATGCGAGAAAAGTTTCGCAAGTTAGAAACAGCCAGAAATATGCAAATATTTCATCACAAATATTCCTGCAGTGACAGTCCTCACGTATTCTATGCTTTTTAAAACACAATAGAAAAATAACATCATGATTTAGTTCATTAAAAACTCCTTTATTTGAATTTTTTCGCAAATTGTCGCGTCACCTGGTGTCACGAAATCAACTATACAACTCGTTTAAAGTGCAGTTTCTGTCACGGCTTAAGAAGTAGGGTTTCTGTGAAACTTAATAATTTTGTTTTACATAGCAAGCGTCGCCTAAGTCAGCTAAGCATAAAAGTTTTTTTTTTTTTTTTGTTTCAGTGAATGAGTGCATTTTGATGTGGAGAAAGTGTGTACGTCCAGCCAGCCGCAGCCGCGCAACCTTTCGGCTTTGTGACGTCAACGAGAGTTCCCTTGAATTTCATCACGTCGAAGAAGCTTCCGGAGTAACGCGCACCAATATAGCGGTGCCAAAAATGCGAAGTAAGGAATAAGACAGATTGCTTGCAAGGTTCCGGCATGTCACAAGATCGGAAATTTGGAAACCTGCAAGCTTTAATAAGGCTGAGAATCTCTTCCGTTGTAGACGACCGAACGTTCATGCGGAGTCAACGCTATTTATATTTGAGATAGTCACCTGAACTCCTACATTGTAGTGTAGTACTACCTATACAACTATGTCAACTACGTTTGTTCGATAAAGCCCAGCGTTTGTCTAAAATACGCACTAAATTTCGTAAAACTGTTGTGTGTAAAGTGGGCTTCGCCACTAGGCTTTCAAGCACTGCAAGAAAATCGACTGAGGTCTGTCGTGATAGGAATGACCTATTCGTTAAGCTCGTCAGACTATGCTCTTTCTCAGCATCCCTTCGATAAAAAGCGACCGACACTTAGTTTATTCGTAGATATAACAAAGTGAATTTTAAAAACGAAACCGAAACTGTTTATCCACTTTTTGCTGTTTCAGTTGTTCTCGGGCATAAGAAAAAGTGGGAGCCCTATGTGAACAAGCGCGGTATAGACACGCGTCCTTGCTCACTGCGTCGAAACTCTAATCACGTGAGAAACTTAGCAAGTGACAGCTGCCGCGCGGTCTGAGCGAAGCAAGAAAAAATAGCTACGAAAAACTCCAAGACCCCCCCCCCCCCCCACCCTGCAATCGCCATCTTGTGTCACGTGATGCATGACGTCTTTATGCGGCGGACAGCAGCCATCAAGCAAAAAAAGATGGCGCGAGTGAAAGCCATCCGTAGCGAGCAAAGAGCGAGCGATGTTACGCGAAGCTCTTCGCTGATCCGTATCACCTGGCCCGCTTGGATGCCGCTCCTGGGCAGCGACTGTCGGCAATTCCGTGGTGCCACATCGGCCGGCGCAGTCGGTCGGCGAGTCGTCTCCGGATTCGCGGAAACAGCGGCCGTCGCCAGCAGCGTCGGCGAGTAATAAAAATAACAAGCCGAGGCGCTTTGTATCCCCCTTCCGCGACGACATGGCGGGTCGCGGAGCGCTCAAGTCCCAGCCCGGCTCGGCCGCCTGCTCCTACGAGGGATTTGACAAGCTGACCAGCAGCACGCTCAAGGTAAATCGGTTCAACGATCGCCCCCCTTTTCATCCGTTCCTATCCCGAGCGCATCCTTCTCCGCTCTACGCTTCGCGCGGACCCATGAGTAGTATGCAGTGTCATGCGCTATAGCAGCACAGAGACTTTGTATGCATTGCCTCGCTATGAATAAGAAATCGCGCCTCCCTAGGAGAAGATTAAAAAAAAAAAAAATGGGGGGGGGGGGGGGGGGCAGGGGGCGAAGCGCTAGAAAACGGCACCCACGTTTTTTTGGCGACCCTGCGTGACAGCGCGGTTCGCATCGTGAGCGTTCGAGCAACGCCAGTAGCCTTGGGCCGCCTCGTTTCGGTGATTCCACCCGTGGTCGAATCGAAACGCGCGTGCATATTCTTTCTTCTCAGTCGGCACGCGCGATGGAATGGAGACCGTCGCGTGTTGATGTCTCCGTGTTTGCGCGTGCCTTGGAAAAACAAGAAAACAAAATGCGTTCGAAACCGCGCGTTCGGTCGCGGGGGCAAGCGGTTTTTTTTTTTCGGGGGGGGGGCCTTGCTTCGTCGGCGCATGTGGAAAATAGTGTCACGGCTAGCCGCGGCAGGCAACGCCAATTTGCCCGTAAATGAACGCACCCGCGCGTGCGGGCGTGAGTGAGCGCTCTTTTGTGAGCGTGTTTGGGTTGACCGAATTTTTCTTCTTTTGTTTTTTTCTTCTCGAGTTCCCGGAGCTATATCGACGACACGACCCGGAACGGTCTATTTCTTTTTCTATCGAGTCCCTTCGACTCTCGCGCCATCGGAGCTCTCCGTCTATCTATCGCAGCAGGGCATATCGCCTTCGCTTTTATGAGCGGCGGCCACGGTACCGGAGTTGCGTTCATCTCTGTGTGTGTGTCCGTTTTCGGATGCCAGCGAATCGCACACCATTGGGAAATGTCTCGTCCGGTGCCGGTGAATATGCATTGACTCTCTTTGATGCGAGTTTAACCGAGACGTAAAGCTCTGTGACAGTCGTTGTTTCGAATATGCTATTGCTTCATCTATCAATCTAAGTTTATCTCGCTCCTTGATTCCTACAAACGCCTAAAAAAGTAGCTGCTGTCACTATAAGGACTTGCCAGCGCTCGTGGTCATGTTCTCTCTCCGTGTACACCGTGTTCATTATTTCTGTTCACCGCGGGAGATGTGAGGCTGTTTTGATATGCGGATTGATTTGTTCAAGCTACTGATTCTGTTTCTTTCTTCAGGGAATGATATTAGGTGGTTTGGTCCATACATTAGCATGTAGACTTGATTATTACTTCTTGTGTGTATTCAGGAAATAATTCTTTTCATTCTTTGTTTTTCCAGAGGCACCCCAAGATGGAACTAAGTAAAACCGACCTCCTCAAGCTACTCAGCGTGCTTGAGGGTGAACTTCAGGCTCGAGAAATTGTGATCGCTGTACTGAAGGCAAGTTCTGTTTCGTATTATTGGCAGTTGAAACTGCTATGAGCAAAGAAGTGCGCGAGAAATCCTGACAGTTATCACTTTCAGTGTTTCTGCTGCACTCTCTTTTGTTTACTTAAACGTCAAGAGTTAATAATTGATATCAGTGACTTATTCTTCTAACCCAGTCACACTGTCACTTCCGATCCTTATTGAGCCCGATCGGGATTCAATTTCCGTGATTCATTCCCTTCCAGAGCTTGGCAAATGAGCCAATCGCAGTCGAGAAATTCAATCCCGATTATGCTCGATCGTGATCGAAAGTGCCCGTGCGACACTGGTATTAATGGTGCAGTTGAAATTTTCCAACCACGTGTGTCTCTGTAAACAGTTGAAGTGGAAACGCAACACTGTCCTTTTGCATGTGTAACAGATGATACAACAGTTACATGTAGATTACATGCAATGCTGTCCTTTTTACATACGTAACATGTGACGTAGCAGTCACGCACAGATTGCTGGCATATATCCTTTTGATCAGCTCGTGCTAGGCATGCTATGTTTATATGAATGGATACCAGATTCTTTTCCTCTGCTTTTATAACCGGATTGTCTTAGTCAGTAGTGTGATCATGCTTTTGAACAGTCCTCGGGCATAGTTTCAAGTGCCAGTTATGGGGCCCTTCTTGGCCACATGCTTTTGCTCTAGTCATGTTAAAGTTTCTTACTTTGCAAATATAACACGAGGCCAGTCAGCGCAATTTTGTTGCCCACACTAAGACCTTGTAATCTACATGAGTATGCCAACTCTTTAAATTTTTTTCATTGTGTATGAAAAAAAAAAAAAAATTATTTGTTTGTTCAACACCATCATCATCCTAAACCAAATCCAAGCAGCTGTAGGATAAAGACCTTTTCATATACTTTGCTGTTATCATTGCCTTGTTCTAATCTTGCCTACCAATTATGCTTACCCAGATTTCATAATATAATATTCACTCCATTTGATTCTAGGCCACTTGTTTCCCACCAATTTATTCAGTTACTCTGGTAGACTGCATATCAGCTTAATGTGCTTGTCGTATGTCATGGCCACGTCCTCTTGTTACTTCCTATCATCAATGTGGATGCCATCAATATACGTTTAGTTTCCAATACATGTTCTCCTCTAATCACTCATCATTCCATTGTCATCTTCTGTTTCACTTGTTGCCACTATGATTTACATGCGTAGTGTTCATTCCTGAGGAAAAAAAGTATTGGGTGGTATTTTAGCCTAAGGACTATGCAAATAGCTTGAGGATGCCCGACGTATGACGTGGCTGTAGCATACATACACTACGAGGTTAGGAGGAATCGACCACAGAGTATCGAAAACACAGGGAGAGTGTTCTGGCTGTTGGTTGTTGGGTTATGCTGTGGTGTGGTCCCTTGGGCTGGTTGAGATGTGTTGGTTTGGCCTTGGAGCCACAAGTTTCCTCATATTTAGCTGATATTTCTTTCCTGTTTAACTTATTTTATTTCGGGTAGCTGCGCAATGTATGTGTGTGTCCACTTGAAGGCTTTTGTAGCAAATGGATATCTGAGAGAGAGAGAGAGTGGTTCTTCTGGTACATCTACTTGGCCATCCATTAGGGATACTTAGCAGTAGGGCAATTTTTTTTACCTTCACTTCGTGCAGGCTCGTGCAGATGAGTATAGTGTCGGGCAGAGGCTATGATGTCGTGTGCTACACTGGGCTGTAGCCAAGTGGAGTAGACTGCGCATTGTCTTCTCCATAAGCAGATGAAACGCACCTGACTTTGCACTTAATGGCTGCGTATATGTCCTTCCCTGAAACTAAAAGCCAATGTGCGAGTTTCCTTTCAGCAACAAATCTAGACAAGCTGTAGCTAAATACACCGTGAATGTGCAGCACACGAAGACAACTTATAATAGAGCGTGGAGTCTGAAACAGCCTGCACCATCCGTGAGTAAGAGTATTTTGTCTTCTTGGAGGATTAGCTCACCTTCCTCTGTGACCGTCTGCGACACGTGGTCACGCCAGCACTTCACTGCCCATCCTTGTGGTGAACCTTCACTATCGTCGCCATATCAGCGCCGACAGTCACAGACAAAAATGACACCACGCGATTGCAATGCCATCCTGTTTGTCATCTGTTACCTACACTCATCGAAACTGCAGTGTAGAAAGTGTAGTTTTCATGCTACACTACTGCTATAAAAAATGACTTCGCGTTGGTGGGCAGAGCTACACTTTTTCTACACCAGCTTAAAAAAATGGCGACTTCCTACGCTACCTACACTTGTGTAGCCAGTGTAGGTAAAAAATATAGCCCTGCTAAGTCACACATATTAATGTTATAGATGTAGTAACAGGTGAAAACGGAAATGCGTGGGGCGACATCTTGTGGCAGTGAGTGCAACTACAATGTGTGGGAAAATTCTTCTATTGCATCATGGCTTCTTGATGGGGAAAAGCACAGGAACATCAAGGAGTTTACATTTCTGCAGAAACATTTATATGTCAGCTGACAAGGTTGGTTATTTGCTCTTACAATGTCAGAAGGAAAGAAAGCAAAGAAAAACAGAAGGATTGCAGAAGAGAAAGGGGTATGAAGAAAAAGCAGGTGCACAATGCGAAAAAAAAAAGTCCACACACTTCAGTTCAACACATTGGCACAAGGTGGTACCACCAGCGTTGCTGTTTGCAGCTGTACCCCTGAAATCCAGTTGAACAGGTTAATGCTAATACATGTATGTTCACACTAAATCTGTTTTCTCAGCTTCAAGGTGTTTAGAGAGCTGCTTCAGTGTCTTGACCCCACTTTTCTTTAGCAGACAATGTTTTCTCTTTTACCACTAACATTTAGCCTTTGTGGTCATCTTGCTGGCACAGTTATTGGCTTTACTCATTGCTTCGACAAGCTACCTCACACTATTGAAGTTCACCTTAGCCATTCTATTTGCACCTTTGGCATAAATTGAATGTGGTTCTTCCAAACTCACCCTCTCGTGCTATGCATTATCTCTGCACCCTTGCTTCAGCTCTGTATAACTTACGAATACTAGAATTTGTTGTTGCTCCAAGTGTTTCGGTTCATTACATCATTATTTGTACCATAGTCTTGTACACTGAGTCCTTCAGTTAGACTGGTTAACTTCTTTTGTTCTTTTTGGAGGCAATGCTTTCTCGTCTGGGGACGAACTCAAAAAAAGGTGGAAATATGGGCATGTTGGTAGTACATGACGTTTGATGCTTGTGCAGGGTTAACACGTCAATAGAAGGATGAAACAGAAGGTGCAACTGCTGCCAGCAAGGCTTTATTGCCACAAGCGCACATTTACACATTCACTAAACAACCACGTGACATGCGGAATACCATCACCACAGTTCCTTCTCTGTGAGATGGACAGAGGGGTTGCTAACACCATCTGCGCCTAGTCACAATATCGTTTCAGCTTCAATTAACTCTTTCTTGTACTGATGACAAGTATTTTCATGGGAATTTGTACTAATATAGCTTTAATTACTAGTATAGTCATCAAGATGAAAAATACCTCACAGTGTGAACCGATGACAACCACATCCACTGCTTGTTTCTAGTTGTTTTCGGTACTAGATGGTGGCAGTTATCAATGTTAGTGGTATTCTGTATACGCATTATCATACGTTGCTAGAATGCTTGCATTGGAAGCATTCCTGCATGCACGACACATTTTGGAAAATTTGGAACAATTTGTGTCATTTCTTGCAGTATGGAAATGGTTAAGAACCGTTGCACTGTTCTAAACATGCAGGCCGAGCAGGTGAAGCAGCTACTGTACCCGCGAAAGGCGGGGGCCAACGGGGCATCGGGCAGCGACCCCTGGGCAGCCCTGCAGCGGGACGTGCTCAATGCCTACGATGGGCGATTCGACATGACCTCGGTGCGAGCTCTACACGGTCTTCAACTGCACCACTTGGAGCAACTCATCGCGTTGCACCGTCGGGTCCAGGCGCGCAACAGAGACGAGCTCCGAGCATTGGAGCAGCGCTGTGCAAAGGTTGGTACCCAAGAGTGGCGCATGGTGCGCTTCTGTCACTGCTAAAGCGGGGGACAAGTCTCTTCAAGTGATACTGTAGTTTCACTTTTGCGCGATATAAATCCAGCGTGGCACCCTGCGGCAGTGGTCGTTGTTCAGTGATGTCGCTGCACCACCTTTCTTTTAGCTCATAACAAAATGGCAGATGTAATGGTGTGACATCACATGTCCTAGAAAAAGGGGTTGAGGATATGCAGCTATTATGAAAAAATAAAAAAGGTCTCTTCGAATTGGCTGCACTTCCTGAACTAGTTCTTGAGAGGGCTGTGTGTGGTGCCGCGCAAATTTACGTTGTGCAAGAGCAGCATGGCACCATGTGACTCTTGCAAATTGAACGGGAAAGTGCAGCAACAAACTAGCCCTTTTGCCTGCTGCAGGCAGTTAAAGCCTTTTCGACAAATGCGCACTTAACAAAAGGAGGGTGCTTTTTTTTTTTCGTTATTGCAGTAATCGCTGTCGTGAGAGTACTACATCGTGCGAACGGAACGCTGGCTGTGTAGGCCGTTTCTTTTGTCAGAAAACGCGTGCCAAGAGGAAAGCTCACACAATCGATAGCATTTAACACATCACAAATCTTTACTAACGTGCCCTGACATCTACTCGGGCCTCGAACTTGCATGTCACATTCTTGTGCCAGCTAGAGTAACTGTTGTAACCAAAGTGGGAGATATTGATGTCTGCACATCATGAATCAACTGGTGCTGCGCCACATATTTTGCCACAGAGAGCGTGCGCGACACCTGAACTTCCAATGTAGCGAGCGGAGGAGAGCCGTGAAACCCTGCTGAATTCGCCTTGCACGAAGTCAAATCGAAGAGGGTGGTGCAGGTGGTGCGCGCTGAATTCTTAAATCGAGGACATCAGTGCTGCACTCCGTGAACTAGCACAGAAATTGCAGCCAAATCGAAGAGACCTTATAACAAGTGCCTGTCATTTTCTTTTGCAGTGGTCAGCTGGTACTAGCTTTTTCTTTTTTTCCCACTCTTGACGTGTTTGCTTCCATGTTGTGCAAAAAAAAAAAACACTCGTTTTGTCAACATATTTTGTCATATTTGTCAAGTCTCTTTACTTGTGAAAGATTTCTTCCTTCTTTGCAATTTTCCTGGAACTTCGCCGCATTGTGTGTCGCACTTCTCAGGCAACGGTCCATTAGACAGGTGAGCATGATATCATTAGTTGGCAATGAGATTGTTTTTGTGTTTTGTGTGGCCCTGCCCCCTTCCATTGCACTGCTGTGTTCTGTTGAGAATGCAAGAATGCTGGAAGTTTTGACTTGGGTGTCTAAAGCGGCAATGGGATGTTCGTGTAGTTGTTTCAAACTGCCTACAGCAGCAGCAAACATGTTGTGTGCATGGAAGGATCGGGTATTTGGAGAAAGGCCATCAATTTGTCTATTCACATGGCAACTCATCTGGTGCTGCATTTTACTAGAGAGCTGACATCAAATTTTTGTGCTTTAGATGAAGGTCCTGGACCTCGAAAGACTAGAAAAAAAAAAAATACTGGCAATCCTAAGTAATCTACTATATAACTGCTTTTCAATGACCGTTTTCATTTTCCAGGAGGTTTATGTGTAGTGGCATCACATTTTAGCAACTCGCTCGGTCGTCTGCAACGCTGCTATTGTTTTGTGCACCTCCTTCTCCTACGTGACCACTTTCTGTCTCGTGACGTCACAACCCGTACTCCTCCTAGAAAATTAGACCTAAAGTGGCCATAGAAAAGCAGTTATAGTAAGTCATTTAGGTTGCTTTGAGGCTTACCAGGGTGTTTCTAGGGTTTTCGAGGTCCTAGAACCTTCACTTAAAGCAAAAACAAGAAGTCCAAAATGTCCTGTTAATATATCCTTTGACGGGTGTCCTGTGTGCTCTTCATTGTGCAGCTGTGCCGAGAGCTGGAAGAGGAGAAAGGGAAGCGGGCGCAAGACACGGCCAGGGCGACAACGTGACCTTTCTGCTAGGAAAAGGAACGGGAGCACCTTCGCCACGAGGTGGACCTCGTAGAGGCAGGAGAACCGGAGGCTCGAGAAGGACCTCCAGCAGGTGAGACAGATTGTTGTTATCATTGTAGTAGCAGTAGTAGTAGCAATGGTAGCAGTACTGATTGTTATTATCTTCGTTGTTTGTAAATGCAAACGAACGATTTGGAGGTAGGCCTGAAACTGTCTCCCGGATGGGCTGTCTCCCGAATCAGCACAACGCCACCAATTTGAAAGAAGAGGGAACTGAGCAGGCATAGGGAAGTATGACAGGGGAAAGGAGGATGACTAGGAGCGAAGGAAAGTTGGTCCGAGTGGAGCAGAGTGCAGCTGCAGAGCACCGTATTTTTAAAGCTAGGTTGAAAGGCGGCCTAGCTGGCTGGCTGATATGATAAATTGCAGATAGTGTGACGACACACTTAAGAGCATAATTCATCATAGCCTACACGAGTGCAAAAGGTGTAGTTCAATCAATGAAGAAAACACAGGTTAACTTTCGTGTAAACATATTTAGCTAGAAATGCTTAAATGAAACTGACAGCAATTTTTATGGTGCCCGTTTTTTTAGTGCAATGAAAAGCTTACCGGTCAGAATGTTGAATCATGCAGGGGTAACGTGGAAAACATCGTGGAACAATTTTTTATCAATTTTTCGATCTGCAGTGAAGATGTAGTCGTTCATTGGAAGCATGCTGGAAACAGTGATAGGTGAGTGTGATAGGGATTATACGCTGGCATTGGTGGGAGGTAGATGACAAGCGCGGTCGTAGCTGTGAGAAAGTATTCAAGTCGGTGTTCCAGCTATCCATGCTTTCCAAAGTTTTAAATTATTTCTACGACAATAGCTACATGTTCTTGTGGTTTCCTGTCCAACAAATGTGGTCATTAACAAGTTAAGGGTGTTTTTTTTAGCCAAGCCAACTTAAGTTCTCTAAAGGGAAAGGCCGCTTTACATGTGATACATAGTTCAGTGTGTTGCTGCCGCCATGTATGCACTTTTGATTTCTGAAGCACGTAGTCTTCGAAGACTTGAGTTAGCTGGAACAAAGGATTTTAGCTTGCATGCATGCTCAGAATCTCGCCAGCATAGAACAGCAATCAAGTGCGCCGCCATGCATTGAGGGACGTGAGCGCCGCTCGTTAGCATGGACGTTTCTTTACTTTGTAATACGCGTAGAATAAAGCGCTGAAGTCTAATAATATATGAACAGCAATTTTAAGCAGTAAGTATGCTGTACTTATAATAGCCGACTTACGTACAGTAATCTCGTACACTACATTCGAAGTGCCAAGGCTTTACCGCCAGTTTGCGCCACTTACTGGGTTTTGAGCCTTTCCGTGCCAATTTAAAGTATAAGTCCTACTTAAATCGTGAACAGTGTGCTAGATTCTATCACTATAAATCTTGGTCATTATCTCATTTCCACCAACGTCTCGCAACACATTCTGACCAGTTGTAGTCCATTTAATGTTTTCATTCGTGCACCAACCATAGCTGGACTTCTTCCTGTAAGTCTTGATTAAGAAACAAAAAGAAACACTCTCATGTTACCTCAGCTTGGACAATGTTTGCCAAGTCTCTCTGCTCAATTTGTTGCTAAGCTCTCCGGAATCCACGATGCAGGCAACGAGGCGCTCGAAATGGAGCGAAATCGACAGAAACAGATGGTCTTGCTTCTCCTGGCCGAACGAAAGCGGTTAATCGTGCGGCTAATCCAGGAACGGCAACGGGGAGACCAACTTCTTCAGGTGAGCGCATATTTTTTGAGCACTCATAGTCTTGTCACACTTCCACTCCCTGTACACACTCCCACTTGTTACATTGTCTTCCTCATAATTAGGATCTTCTTCTGTCAGAAATGTCTTATGCTGCATCAGTTTGTCGTTATTGCCAAGTCCCTGCGGCCCTTTTCATTAGTAGCCACTCCTTGCATTTTTACTGTTGAACCCAATTATATGACAATACAGTAGAACCCCGCTGTTACGTTCCCGGGTGCTGCGTTTTCCCGGCTCTTACGTCGTTTCGGCCGGTCCCGGCACAGCTCCCATAGAACACAATGCACTGGTAACCCCGCTGTTACGTCGCAACTGTGGGACCGTTCCCGCATCATACGTTGCGAACTGCCACACCGCGCCGGCCCGAGCGGCCATTTTGACTTTTCATGTTGCTTGGCTTGGTTGCTTGACGATGGCATTGGCCGCCCAAAGTGTGGGGGGCAACAGTTATTACGTATTTTCGGTTTCCGCCAGCAAAAGTATGGCCTTTGAGATCCGCATTTGCTATCTAAAGATGGTGTCTATGACACGTTGCGGCCCTAAAGTTGGTTTTGGCTCATAGATGTTCCGTATAAAGTCCAAGGGCGATAACGCCGTCGACGCGCGCCGCATGCTTTCTTTCGTGCGCGAGACGCGGTCATCAGCTCCCCTCGCACGCTTTCACTCGCCCATGCAGCATACGGTGCGCGCCGTATGCTGTATGTGCGAGTGAAAGCGTGCGAGGGGAGCCAACGACCGCGTCTCGCGCACGAAAGAAAGAAAAGCAGGGAGGAAGCGCGGCTTTATCCTACTTTATCCGTTGCGCTCGAGGCACCGGCGAGGGAGCGAGGGGGGCGGGATAGCGGGCAGCGTTTGTGCTCTGGCATCGTACTGCGCGGCGGCGCACGGTCTTTATTCTATGGCACGGTCGCGCGGGCCGTATCTTAGAAGCGATCTGCGTGGGGGCAGAGTCTACGCAGTGCAGGTGCGTCGCGGCTCGTAGCTTTTGTGCGTGCTGCGTGTTCTCGGGCGCTCAGCTTGCATTGAAGCAATAAACAGCACGAAGGTCACTTCGCTCGCTTCTGCAGCGGCGCTTAACTGCGTGTGTCCGCGCTCATCGAGTGAGATGTGTTCATGTTTGCCTGTGGGCGCTGACACCATGTTTGCTAATTAGTTAACAAGCGAATGTTTACAAGTTTATACGGACGATAAAACTACTATTCTTACTTTGTATAGCTCATCGCAATCGATACTTCGGCTGTCGGGCGAAACTACTTTTTCTCACACGTAAGAATTAAAATAATATTCTGTGTAGTTCAACACTACTCCCATTTCTCAATTTTTCCTGTTTCCCGGCGCTTGCGTTTCCCGGCTCATACGTTCTTTTTTTACGGTCCCGTGAAACGTAACAGCGGGGTTCTACTGTACTAGTTTTATGAGTATATCAGATACAGTCGAAACCCGCGATAACGAAATCCCGAGGGAACGAAATTCTCACCGCAACGAAATATTTTCGGAGCACCGGCGAACGCCCATAGGAGTCAATGCATTTCGTAACTCGCGACTACGAAAGATATTCGTACCGCAGTCCCTCATAACGAAATTTTTGAAACACGAGTGCGCAAATAATTTACTCTCGCAACATTAACTACATTCGAAAACTGCTGAAATGCATTCATGCTACACTTAAACTGTGCAAAACTATCGCTACAGCGCACTTGAGAAGCAGCCGCCATCATTGTTTACAAAAAAAAAACAAAGCTGGCGACAATGATGATGATGATAGCTTGCCGAAACACCTGCTCGTTATCGTGGACTACGTAGCCAAATCGAGGGGAAAATCCACATTCCTTGGCTTGGCTCTGTGCTTGGCTTTGTCGGCTTTGCGCGCACATGGTCGCGTGTGTGGAGCCATTTGTCGAGCGTTTGCTTGGTCGCTTGGTGGCTTGGTGCAACGTGAACTGTGTGTTGCGATTGCTTTGTCCGATTTCGCTGCCTGCGAAGATGGCCGCCTCCAACGAAAAAGCGGAAGTTCATCACGCTGGAAGATAAGGCTGCAATCATCGGTGAGGTGGAAAAGGGCAGGAAAAAAAATGGACATCGCCGAAGAATTCGGCATTGCTTGCAGCTCGCTGTCCACGATTCTCAAGAACAAGGCCTCCATTCTTGGTGCGCTTGAAAACGGCGCGAGTGCAAGAAACAAAACCGTGGCGGCTGCAGCGTTCCCGGACGTGGACAAGGCGGTGTTCGCGTGGTTTTGTGAACAGCGTGCCAACAAGGTGCCTTTATCTGGCAGGATCCTGCAACAGAAGGCGCTGGACTTCGCTTGTATGCTCAGCCACGACAACTTTAAGGCGAGTCCCCGGCTGGCTGAGCCGTTTCAAAGCTCGCCACGACATCGTAGCCAAAGTCATCTCCGGGGATGGCAGCAGCCGTCGACTCGGTGACAACGTCGTCGTGGCTGCTGAGCAACAAGGAACTGCTCAGCCAGTACAAGCCCTCAGGACATCTATAATGCCGATGAAACGGCACTATTTTATGAAATGCTACCATCCAAGACCTTGGACTTCAAAGGCCAGAAGTGCCATGGTGGCAAACACAGCAAGCGGCGCGTGACGATTTTATTGTGCGCCAATATGGATGGCACAGATAAACGGCCGCTGCTCGGTTATTGGCAGAAGCAAGAAGCCCCGCTGTTTCAAGGGGAATCGCAGGCTGCCAGTAAGCTACACCGCGAACTTGAAGTCATGGATGACGCGGGCCATTTTTAGCAGCTGGCTCCAGTCCTTCGATGCCGACATGCGGAAGGCAAACAGGTCGGTCCTGCCTTCTTCTCGACAACTGTAGCGCCCATCACGTCGACGTGCAGCTCGGAAACGTGCGCCTCGTTTTCTTTCCACCAAACTGCACTTCGGTGTTGCAGCCCCTCGATCAGGGTGTTATTCGCAGCGTGAAGTGCGCTTACAGAGAGAGGCTGATTCAGCGTTTGCTGCTAAATCTACAGATGAAGCGCCCCACTGACGTGGACATGTTCATGGCGCTAGAGCTGATCGCCGCCGCATGGATTGCGACGAGTCCAGCCGTGATAACAATTGCTTCACACACGCGGCCTTGTCACACCGCAGGCATCGTGCGCTGATCCAGCGGAGCCGGAAGAAGGTTCGCCTGTAGGCGCACTTGATGACGGTGACAGCGCAGTGCCGCCGTCACTGACCAGTGCATGGGGCGAACTTTGTGCCGTGGCAAACGAGATTCCCGATGGCCTCAGCGTCCATGAGTTCGTTTTACGCGGACGAAGGCGTCGTCGTGCCCGAGGAAGTGACTGATGAAGCCATCGTCAGTAGCGTGTGCGAGGCGGGCGATTCCCGATGAGCAACGACCGGAGCAGCCAGAGCAAACAACAAGCCCGCAGGATGTGCTGAATGCCTTCGACACAATTCGCTCGTTTTTCGTTATTTCGTTTTTCGTTATTTCGATTTCGTTATTGCGGGTTTCAACTGTATAACATTGAGCAGCCACCCGGTGAACTTTTGTATGGGTTTTATGGTAAATAAACCGCTTACTACACTGTTCCCATGCTGCGTTATTGGTTTTACTAACAAGGAAATCTGGCTTGTAGGTGTCTGCGCCGAAAGGAAAAGAAATGTGAAATCATGGGGGGGTGAGAAAGGAACACCGAGCCGCCCCTCCATCGCATTGCCAACATTGTGTGCCCCGCTTGTCATCCCTCCGAAACAATAGTTGAGAGCGCTGACGAAGGGCGCCAGTGCTTTCAATTTGTGTTTCAGAGCGGTGGAAGGAAGACGGGAGAGGACGTGTTAGGCTGGCAGTGCAATGGGAGTGGCGGCTTGCATTTTTTTTCCCCCTTGATTCCGTGTTTTTCGTTTCGGCGATTGAATTGTTATGGCCAATACGCATTATGGGAACATTGTACAGTATAGACCACTTATAACGCAACCACTTATAGTGCAGGACCAGATATAGTACGGTCTTTTCAGACTCCCGTTAATTTTCCCATAGCACTCCATGTATACGCATTCCGCTTACAGTGCAGCCGCGTGAGACGAAATACCGGTTATAATGCAGCTTCCGCTGGAAAATCTCGCCGACAAGGGCGTGGGTAGCGAGCACGCTTGACAAGGGCGGTAGCGAGCACGCCTCTCAATGAGGTGCATCCACCGATGGGAGAGGAGATCAACGAGGGTGATGCGGAGGAGGAGCATGAGACGTGGAGCATGAGTCCAAGGGCGATAAAATAGTCGCCGCACGCTATCACAGAGAGCGAACGCACGGCGGAAAGCAAAACGCGACCGTCGCGCAAGAGGCCGTGGGAGGGGGGGGGGGGACGACGCTGTGCTGCTGCACCAGATGCATCTTGCAACCGGGCACAAGGGAAACTGGCGACGCAAACTCCCACGCGACAGGAGCAAATCGGGAAGGCAGCATGGGAGGGAGGGGGGGGGGGGCTTTTACTCTGCCAACAAATGCGTTAGCGCCTGTTCCAGCTGTCGGTGTTGTCACGCGCACCGTATCTTGAAAGCCATCTCCACACGGCTCGACCTTTGTATGCGCTGTGCTTACGCCGATCAGTTTTCCGTTGAAGCGATAGACCGCAGGAAGCTTCGCTCGCTGCGGTGACCGCGTTTCCCCACGCCCGCGTTTTGACTGTGGTTGTCTGCGATCATCGAGTCTATTCATGTTTGCTTGTGCGCGTTGACACCACGCTTGTTAATTCAGTTAGTAAGTGAATGTGTCAAGTTCATGCAGCCGATAGAACTACTATCCTACTCCTTATAGCTCTCTACTAATTTGCTATAGCAATTGATGCTTCACCTTTCGGGCGAAACTGAGACATTTTTTTTTTAATTATTACTTTATCCACTTCATGCGAAGATTGTGGGTACTTGGACATTAACCTTTCAACGTTCGTAAATTTTAACTGATGCAAAACTCCCAGTCGCACACTTCCATTCTCGGATACGCGTGGCTGCTTGGTCTACATGTTTTGCATACGTGCAGGACTTGAAAATTGTTGTTTTGGTTATAGTGTGGTACCGTTTATAGTGCAGATATTCACGACTCCGGCGACTTACGTTATAAGCGGTCTACACTGTAGTAAGTGCTTTTTTTTCCGTAAAACAAATGCCAAAGTTCGACACCGTGAACCTTGTGTGTTGCTGAACACAAGGTTGCGGGCTCATGTTCGGCCGTGACTGCCGCATTGCAATAAAGTGGAAATGCAAAAACACTTCTGTACTGTGCTTTGGGAGCACGTTAAAGAACCCAGGGGCTAAAATAATATGGACTCTTCGACACATCATAGCCCACTGCGCACCTTTGAGACGTTAAACCCCGCAATTTAACTTAATTCTTTGGGTTCACATCTTGCTCCTGTATATCATTACAGTGGAATCTCGATGATACGATCACGGCTAATACGAATTTCCAGATGATACGAATTTTTCTGTGGTCCCGGCTGAGCCCCATTACTTTGCAACGTGCTAGAGAACGGTTGTTACGAATCGATTTTCGACCCGCGTCGGTTGATACGAATAAATGGCGCCCCACCGACGGCCGCGAAAAAGAACAGCGCGCAGTCACGCGCTTTCTCCCTTTCTCTTTTGGTGCGGAGGCACGGATGCGGCGCCGGACAGCGCGGAGGCCGCGACTGGGCCTGAAGAGTTTGACGCGGTGGCGCTTTTCTTGCTTTTGCGCGCGGCCGCCGCAGCGATCGAAGGTTCGTGCGGTCTATCGCTTCAACGGAAACTGAGCGGCGTAAGCACAGCGCATACAAAGGTCAGAGCCGTGTGGAGATCGCTTTCAAGATACGTGCGTGCGTGCTACAACCCCGACAGCCGGCACAGGCGCAAAGTACACGAACACATTTGTTGGCAGAGTAGAAGCCCCAGTCCCGCTTTGCTCCTTTCGGTGGGAGATTGCGTCGCCAGTTACGCTTGCACCCGGTTGCAAGATACGCATTTGGTGCCCGCAGCACAGCGTCGCCACCCCCCCCTCCCTCCCTCCCATACCCCTGGCCTTTCGCACGATAGAAGCAGGGCCGGGCTAGGCCGAGCTCGACTGGCTGCGCCTGGCCGTGACGGAAGTCGCGTTTGCTCTCCGCTGTGCTTTCGCTGTCAGTGCGTGAAGGCACGCGTCCCCCGCGCGAAAGGCGCGCTTTCACTCGCACATACGGCGCGCGGTGACGATTTTATCGCCCTTGGACTCATGCTCCACGTCTCATGCTCCTCCTCCGCATCGCCTTCGTTGATCTCCTTTCCTGTCGGTGGGCGCACCTCGTTGAGAAGCGTGCTCGCTACCGCCCTTGTCGGCGAGATTTTCCAGCGGAAGCGCGTTATAACCGGTATTTCGTCTCATGCGGCTGCACTGTAAGCGGTATGCGTATGCATGGAGTTCTATGGGAGGGTAAACGGGAGTCGGAAAAGGCCGCGTTGTGGCCACTTCTGCACTATAAACAGTTGCGTTATAAGTTATCTATACTGTAAATGCTTTTACGTGCGCGTGCCTGAGTGAGTTCACCTCCGACTCTTTAATTTAGCTAGTTTTCATTGTGTTTTGATGATACGAATTTCGGCTAATACGAATATTTTTCGTGACCCCGTGAGATTCGTATCATCGAGATTTCACTGTATATTGTAAATTACATACCTTTTGCCTTAATAGCCTGATTCATTCAGTACTAACTGCGCCCCATCCTAGACTGACCTCATCTGCCCTTCACTTGAAACTATGAAAGGCAGTGAAAGAAGATGCAAAAAGCACTGCATCTTTTCTCATTGTACTGCTTCTTTTTATTAATTTTTTTATTCTAGCACTTCGGAGCACCTAATGAAGCCTTTGTGAACCTCTTTGCAGGGCTTAAAGGACGAAAAGGCGCGGTCGTCTGAGATGGTGGAAGGCCTGGAAGAGGAGAGTAAACGGTCGCTCCAGATGGAGGAAGAATTGGAGCGGCAAGCAGCGGAGTTCGAGCTGGAGCGAGAACGCTTCCAGACGCAGGTGAGCAAAGAAATCTCACTCGTCTTCCGTTTGTGTTTTTTTGTTGTACACTGCTCCTGTTGAGGCAGAGAGGAAAGGAAAGGCATGGAGGTTGAGCGAAGCTTGTGCCCGATTGGCTGCCCTGCACTCGGGGAAAGGGAAAGAAAGGGAGAAAATAGCAAAGAAAAAAGAGTCGGCGTTCCCATTCTTGCAGTGGGATTGTTCACTCCCATAGTCACATGCAGTTGCCCACTGATAATTTGGACTCGGAGGAGACCGCCTGAAAGTCTTAACAATCGGTAAACAGAAGTAAGGGATCCGCCTAAAGATGAGTGTCTTTATTCCGCAAGTAACCAAAAAAGGCTGCCATTGTGTTGCTGCGTGCCTATGCAAGGGTTCACCAGAAAATAAGCATCTTTATTCCACAAGTGGCCAAAAAAAAGTTTGTGAATGCAGCGCTGCATGTACAGTGCTCAGATGATTGAAACGTGATATTCGGATGGCATGGCGGCTGGTGCTTTTTGTGTCACCAGAGAGCTCTGGGTGAACATGTCAGGTCAGTGTCTACAGTGCTTACTGGTGGCGCAAAAAAACGCCTGCAACCATGTGTTCCGAGTATGGCATTTGAATCGCTGAGCACTGTAGCACTGAGTATGACCTGTTCAGTCTGTATTTCAACTTGTGTCATTTCGTTGTCACATTTGGTTGAAAGTACAGTTGTGAATGCACACTGCACCAAATGTCCATCCTCTGTCCACCTGAACAGAGGTCAACAGCACTTTGAAGCAAGCGGAGTGCTGGACAGTGACTGTTTCTTCACAACAGCCACTGCCTGCTATTTCACCTTGCTTCGTTGCTGCCCTCATAGGTGCAAATATCAAGGTTGTAGTTGGCACCATTTCAACCTTGTTAACTGCCTCAGTGGCTGAATGGCTATGACGTTGCACTGCTGAGCACCACATTGCAGGCTCAATTCCCAGCCGTATAGACATATTTCGATGGGGAAGCGGAATGTAAAAACGTTCGTGCACCATGTTGTGGGTGCACATTAAACAACTCCAGATGGTCAGAAATAATTCGTAGCCCTCTACTACGGTGTCCCTCATGACCTATTGGGCAGTTTCGGTACGTCAACCTTTCAGTGTCACTGACGTGCCGGTACGTTTTCTGCCATTTCGGTCCCACCATGTCTGTGACGTACGTTCTCCACTCTCCAGTGAGAAGCATGCTAAGAGTGCATTTGTTTTTTCTTCTTCCTTCTCGGGTTCTACGTGCCAAAACCAGTTCTTATTATGAGGCACGCCGTAGTGGAGGGCTCCGGATTAATTTAGACCACCTGAGGTTCTTTAATACCCTGTCAAGCGGGCAAGTTAAGTGCACTTACGGGGAGTGCACTTCGGGACCTTGAGTGAACTTTAGGCTACGCGGTGCTAAACGGGAAAACGGAGTGCACTCGCCGTAAAGAAACATGGCGACAGACACGAGCGCGTTTTTTTGAATATGTAGATAAAAAAGAAGAAAACTTCTAAAAAGTGATTGTTTACGTGGTATTATAAATAAAAACAAACTTAATCTATTTTTTGTCAACAAAAACGTCATTTCTTTTACTATGAGGTGTTGCAAAGTCAATGCCGGCCAAGACGAATACCTAGCCAATACAGAACAACATGGCGGCGTGCGACGATGCTGCGTATACGATAATTTGTTCATTAGTGTGCTGTTTCGCTTCTCGCTAAACACAAATTATTTTGTGTTAGCTGTTCAACAACTAAAACGAACTTCTGTGTCCTTTTTTTATGCATTGCATTCTGTACCATTCAAACCGCTGGCGGCGAGGCTACGCACTCGACCAGCAAAGTGCGTTTCGTGAACGCCCTCCGACCGGAGTGCACTCTTCTGCGAGTGACACTCCGCTTGCGCCGTTTAGATTTGGCAAAGTGCACTTAAACCGAGTGACACTCTCCGTAAGTGCACTTAACTTTCCCGCTTGACAGGGGTATAAACGTGCACTACAACGCAAGCACACGGGCGTTTTTACATTTCGCCTCCATTGAAAATACGGCCGCCGTGGCCGCCGAGATTCGATCCCGCGACCTTGTGCACAGCAGCACAACGCCTTGCTCAGGGGTTCTAAAACATGTTGGTCCGAGGGAACCCTGCTAAGCTCCATGAAAGGCCAAGAAACCCCCTCCCCCCCCCCCCCCCCCTTCATAATACAGAGAGGCTAGGCTTAGCGCGCACCATGTTTGGGGCCAACGGTAGCATTTGGCAGGCTACTTTGACGGACGACGTGCAACGCACATGGTCCAAACTGGGTGCAATAGTTATGAGCCAAGACAAGACAGCATTGCAATCAAGATATATGCCAAGAAAGAATGACAGTTTTCAGTGCTTATCGCATGGGGTCACTTAATTATAGTAGTTCAGCACGAGAGGTCTTAGAATTAGTGCCGACTCTGCTTTGAGTAGTAAAACCTCGTTAATTCGGATTGCACAGGACCGAAAAGAAGTGCCCAAATTAACCGAATGTCGAATTATCGGGGGTATCAAGGAAACAATAAACAAATGCTTACGACGTCAACATGCTTTTATTCACTGAATGAATCAGGACATCATGTTTCTATTTTGCACAAAAGCAGTGCGGAAGCTGAAATTCTCGTCATCTCGTGACTGGTTATATAGCGCTCGCAGTGAGGCCACGCCACGCGTTAGTTATCATGTCAGTAGTTAACGATAGTTATCATGACAGCAATGCCGAAGCATTCCGGCATTGCTGTCAGACACGTTTCACGTACAATTTCCGCTGACGACAAATGGCGATGCGGATTCCGCCGCCTTCATTTCGGTTGGACGCTAGCGCCGTTCTTGCTCTTTTGCGTTGTGCATTTGTAGTGCTGTACGCATTAATTTTTGTAATCTTCCGACGTATACATCAACGCGCACGCTATCGGCCCTGATCTACAAACGCGAGAAATGAGCATGGTGGTAAGTTACGGCCTCCGAGATTCAAGGGCAAAAACTTAGGCGCGCTGCCCGTTTTCGGAGGCTGGGTGGCTACAAGCTGCTGCGGATTATTGCGCAGTTCGTGCGTTCCTGTTACGCAATGCGATGGTGCTTTTTGACACTCGGGAATGGGCAATGGAGGTTCTTTGGATCGAGCACACCTTGCGTTCGCCGTCTTATATCCACTTGGCAGTGGCTCAGTAGCCACTAAAATTTATCAGTGGCTCGCGGAACCCGCTTTGAGAACCCATGCCTTAGCTAACTGAACCACCGTGGTAGGTCTCTATTATCCGTGTCACCTTTTCCTCCTGAATAACAGAAAGTAAGCCATTGTGTTCATTTTATAGTATCGGAGAAAAATACCCGACACTGAAAGGGTTAAGCCCTATAACTTAATTTTTACAGCTGCTTGGTGATTCTGAGAAAGTATATAAATTAGTAACAGCAACCAAAGAAGTAGCCTGAGACAGCGCCTCTGTTTAACAGTAAACCTTTTAGTAATTCAGACTATGCTTACATGACCATGTGCTAATTGAGTCACCAAGTTGATCAGAACCGGCAATACTTTTGTTTTGACTCTTCACTTTCATGGTCACCGGTCATATCGCTGATACTAGAACCTCTAAAACCTCTACTAGAACGTGTACTAGAACCTCTTTTGAGTGGCGTGACTGCGCATCTCTACCAGATGCATTTGTGTTGCCTGTAGTGGCGGCGCTGAAGTCGCTATCTATTAAAGGTGCATTGCAGTGAAGCGCGTCGTGCACTGGAACATGGCCATTCTGAACCACGCACTCCAGAATGGTTGAGGTAGAGCTGCGGTTCACTAGACGCATTCAGTAGTTAGCAACAACACCGTCCCTATGAGCACCATCTTTGTACGACAAGGCGCAGCGTGCTTGGTCGGCATGCTGCCCGTAAATTCTAGTTCTATCGCTGGTGCCTCCTTGCAACTGATCAACTAGGCTTTGCGTAGTTGTACTAATAGTCATTAGCTGCGCGTCAATTGCTGCACAAGCCAAGCCACTAACCACTGTAACGACTGCACTTGCGGTTTATCATGTGAGCAATGTAAGTTCTGCGCTTCGAGCCTTTTGTTCCTCATCTTAACAAGTGACATTGTCCTGGCAACTGATTTTGTTGCTCAGAATCAACTTCAAGTGGCACCAACGCTATGCCTGGTGACTGCGTTGATGACGATAAGGGTGGGGAGTGCTATATGACTAATGACTGTTGTACCTTATTAAACAATGACTGTTGCAAAGAACCCACAGTTTTTAAGCTATCACACTGCAGTCAACCTCTGTTTGCCAGGGGATGTAGATGTAGATGTAGCAACAGCATGAAAATGGTCCAAATATATATCGATCATGTCACAGGCAAGCATATGTGCGTGCAGGAACGCATTGACAAGCATATTTGGCTTCTTGTGGAATAAAGGCACTTATTTTCTGGTGAATCCAACATTTAGGACTTCCAACTATTCGGACATTTAGGCGGTCCTCGTCATGTCCAAATTATTGGTCGGTGACTGTATTAGGGCCTTGCTGCCAGTTCCATCCTAGTTGGCCATTCTCAACTTCACTTTACCCTACATAAAACTCTATGAGATTAATGTCGCCATGGGAAATTAAGCCCCGTGAATCGAACAAACAAACAATGCTTTATGAGCTTGATTGTGCTGGAATGGGTTGCACACATGGGACAATAAAGGGCCCTGAAACACTTTTTGAACATAGTAAGAAAAAGTTGCCGATCTGTAGACGAGGCTCCTGTCAACATGTGAGCCAAGTATTATTGCACTGAATGCAGCAGGGAATGTACAAATTTGGCTCCAATCCACGCTGTGAAGGTGGTTGGCCAACGAAGCTGTGGTATCACCTGATCCGATAGACCAATGTGACGTAGCCTTGAACTGGGTCCTGCTGAGCCTGAGCGCGACGCCGTTGTGCACATTGCCGTTGCTGTTCCTTTTGTCACTTATCATATTCACACTGCTCTTCGGGCATCCTAACTGTGCCTGACTTACTTTGGGCAGGAACTGCTGCGTCCTGCCTAGTCTGAGCATGACGTCATTGTGCATATTGACATTGCTGTTCCTGTCACCGCTCATCGTGTTCACGCGGTTCTTTGGGAACCCTAACTATGCGTGGCCTTTCCATAGCACTATCAGAACACAAATGAAATCGGTTGCTAGGCGGTTTCTTCTTTTACATATGAAAGTGTAGTGACGTCACTCCCTGCTTCGGGTGCTACAGTTGCCTCTTCCCGGCAACTGCAACTTATGCAACCGTAATATTTGCCGGGAAATGCTTGTGGCGAACGCTATGCTCAAAGGCCAGCTTTCTGGTTCTTTTTCTTGCTTTCCTCCGTCGCACAGCTGGCGCCACACAGAGATGTGTGGAGGTGAGCGCCATCTGGTGGTGCTGCAAGGAACCCAGCGGCACGCGCCTTCTGCTGTGATTGGTGGAGTTTTAGGCTGCGGAGACCAAGAAATCCCGGGATCCTAGTCACATACAGCTTCGTAATACACATGTCTGTGATCTCAAAAAGACCAAAAAAGTTCACTCCTGGCTAGACGCCTTGGTAGACATTGCTTCGTATTACGCTGTTGATAGCACTTCTAAATGTGCAATCTGAATTTGGCAACTATCCATTGTTCAAGCTGGTACAGGACAAAGTCGGTCCACACCACGTAGTACAGCCAGACTAGAGCATGCACTCCAGCTCTGTCGTGCACATAGCAAACATTCTGCGGTCTGCTATAGTATGCACATGGTTTGTGCGTAACTGCCTCTGCTGCATAGCGCAAATACTGCGGCCGCCATGGGGTGCCCCGACAAGACCTCTCGCCGGGGAAACGCTCTGACAATCACGTGCTCTCATTTGGTCTGGCAACGCATACTCTGATTTGATTTGGCAATGGAGATGAGTGGCCTCAAGCGCCCATATCACGTCAAGAGAGTGCCGTGCACACCTGGACTGGAAGTAATGTTGTAACAGAAAAAAAAAAAAAATGCCCACCATCTAGGCGGGGTCTTGACTCCTTGCCGTGCACCCTGTGTGTCTTCCAGCGGGCTGGTGGAGAGGAAAGGAGAGAGAAAGCCACACGTCAAGTGTGATAACTACCCCTAACTCTGCTGATAATTGAAGGATTTGAAAAAAAATTTCTGCCAGGAGATTCGTGAAGTGATGCCCTTTAATAGTGAGGCCATTCTATGATTAGTCAGAAAAGTGTCTCAGGGCCCCTTTAAGGCCCCATGAACCAATAAAACATGCAACACTTGGGAGTTTCAATGAGCTTAGAGTGGGTTGCACACACGTCTACAGGTGGCTGAGCTGAAGGCACAGAATGCCCAGCAGCAGGTGGAGCTGGAGCGGCTACGGCAGGAGGCGGAGCGCTTGGTTCCACCCCCCGCACCCGCACCTCCGCCCCTCGGAGAGGGGGTCCGCAGTGCCACCATCATTACCCCTGCCAGCGCACCTGCACCCACTGTCAGGGCGGCTGTTCCCACTCCGACCCCACCCCGGGGCGTGGCAGTCGGCCCCAAGCTCCCACCCTCCGCAACCAAGGCTCCACCCCCGACCGTGCCACAGGTATGTAGGCTTGGCATTTCAGAGTTTTTGTCTACTTCCTTTGCATGTGTTCCTGAAGCAATTTGTGCCTCCGTTCATGTTTTGTGCACGACTCTAAGCTTAGGCTCCTTTGATTGGCGAAGGAGAAAAGTCCTCTTATCGAAACATCAAACCAGCGAGGCCTCTCTAACTCCCCAATGTTTTTATCAAGGGGAGTTGTCTTTGTCAGGGCCCAGCAAGGTCAAGTCCCCTTGTCGAGACGTTGGCTACAGGCTTTGGCTTCCCTTGGTCATTCAACCATTGTTGATAGATGCAATCACTTGGGTGTCTTATCGTATGGAAGTTACAATTTGAAATGGAAGAGCTTAAGAAGCTAGCACAGACAGGTCCTTTTATTAGGACCTTGGCAGAGCTCTTATATTGTTCCCCCTCCCCGCTCTTATTGTAAGAATTTTGCAACCAAGTTGTCACTTCAATCCTTGCTGGCAGCTTTCAACTCCACGTTACCTTTCTCGGCTCATTGCTCCTAGAGATGAGTTGTGTTTATTGTGAATACGTGTATACTTTCAATCTCTAGACATTACAATGCTGAAAATGCTACGTGCCATTTCCTCACGACAGGTGCCGCCAAAGCCGACTCCCGACCGAACTCTGGTCAAAAAGCCAGTAGGCCCGACGACGCCAGGCACTGCCGGCATAGCGTCGGCGACCGGGACCATTCTGAGGCCCACCCCGCCCCCTGTGCCACCAAACAAGCCTGTACTACAGCGCAAGGACCTGGGACCGAAACCTCCCGTGCCACCTCGTACGGTGCCAGACACAGCACAGGTGGGTGGTGGCTTCACTTCGAGCCCCGCCCGTTACATTCGCTGCATGATGACGTCGGCAACAGAGAGGGTGGGGCCTGCAACAGCTTCTGCATCGGGCCTGGATCTGATTGGACCCGAACTAGCCGACTTTCAGAGCCTTCTGGTCTCCATGGCAATGGATAAGCCGAACAGTCCACTGCGCGGTGGTTCCTAGAGGGCTGTAGATGTCCCTCAGTTTCTTTCCTATTCAATCATCAGCCCTCGATAGGGTGGAGAGCAGAACCATCAACATTAATAGCTGTGGATTGTGAGGAAGCATTAGGATAACAGCTAGCTGCTGACTGGGCATCCTAACTTTCAGAATATGATGAAGTCGGTAAGTTTTAGGGGCATTTTTTCGTGTCTGTTTTCGAAAGGCGGGGAGGGGGGGGGGGGGTGCTGTTAGATCTTCTGTGTTGGGCAGTTCATAGAGAATCGCGGATGTCTTGCATCTTGCTTTGGCCCTACAAATTGTCATCCTCAGCGTGTAGAAACATTTGCTGTAGTCTCTTCTAATTAACTTTGGCTGACATTGGAAGAGAATTCGTCATTGATCACGTTAGTTACAGGGTATGTTAAGAGTCAGTACCTTTTTTACCTTTCATATTAGTCATGAAAAATGAGCAGAGGTAGCATGACCCCTCACTAGGAATTCTGTCTTCCGGCTCTTGTTCCCACTGTGCTGAGGGCCTGTTGTTCCCGGCACACAAATCGTAGCCATCATCCCAGAGTCCTTCTTGTGCTGGATATTGACCTTTTTCGACCTGAGGTAGCTTCTTCAGTGGCTCGTGATTGTTGTGGCAGTGGACAAGCAAGATGGTTCGCTACGGGGCAACCAAATAAACTTGTAGATGTGTGGCATCTTAATTCCATTGTGACATCCGTCAAATTGTTGGCCTTGGTAGATGGGAAAGGCAACAATGGACCACAAACCTAACGAACATTTACTTTAGGAAAACAGTGATGCAACTCCACACTAAGTACCCTTACAGAGTACTTAGAAGTCTGCAGGCTGTTTCTGCCATTCGTTTTGCATTGGTCTTTGCAGAAAGTAAGGCTCCTGGAAGTGTATTGGTCCACATTTTCATCTTTATTCCTGCTTTGCTCAATCTTCCACGAAGTTTGGCAACTGCCTGAGATAGTAAACAGGGTAATTACCGTTTCATTACGACAAGGTGTGTCGAAACAACTACAAAAGGTTCTTGAATAGATGATGCAAAGTAGTTGCTGCCTTTGTTGGTAAGCTGCATTCAGAACCTCCGTAAAAGGTTCTTGTTTTGTCCTTTTTCTGTATCAACAGCCATGATTATATGATCTGCCAAGTGGGCAGCTAAATTTGATGCAGCTGCACTTATAACAGAATTGTAGTGAATGTTTCAATTAGTCTCTGCTGCAGGAAATCAAAACCAAGGATCATCAAATAACTTTTTATGTGCCTCAATTTTGCATGGACTGCCTTGGAATAATAACTTTGTGCCATACGTGAGCAAGCCAAATTTGTATGTGGGATGTCATGTCTGCAGCCACTGTCCTGACCAGGTGACCAGTGGTCTATTGTGTTCTGTTGACATACGGCAAGTGACACGTGTCAAACAAGCACATGGTCTAATCAGGCTTCTACTACTATACAAACCATGCTTGCAGCCATTAGGGTTAGTCCACTGCATTTCCTCAATTCTGCTGAGAGAGGCCCGACCTCACGTCTGGTCATCCCTGTTTGGGTCTCATCGAACTGCTTTTAGTGAACTGGCAATTCGCTCTCTGTTTTGACAGTCTGTAGAGCTTGTCAATGCGCACATTCATCTTCGTGTCGCTGGTTGGTCATAATCATGTAAGTGTCGCTGGCGTTAGTCATTGCCGGACGGCTTTTCGTGTACTGGCTGAAGGCGCTCGAAGTTTGAAAGCCAAACGCACAATGCCTTCTTTTTAGTTTCCCTATTAGGTTTCCAACCTTATTCTGTCTAACGATCTTTCGCACAGCTGTTTATCGTAGATGCGTCAGGCAGGGTGTTTGTAAGGTAGACTCTAAGGTGGTCACCTTGTCACGCAGAGCCAGCAAAAATAGGGACGAAACACAGTAAGGGAGAGCACGGAAAAAAAACACCCTTGTTAGGCAAGGTGTTCTTGTGACCCCTTGTGAACACCCTTGTGAACACCCTTGTGATAAGGGTGTTCTTTCTTTCTCTCCTTTTTTTAAAGTGTATTTTCTTGCTTTGTCCTTTTTATGCTGTTACTTCATGACAAGGGTGTTTGTTCTTTTGTCTCCTCCTTTTTGTGTGTAATTTTCTTGCCACACTGGTTCTGCTTTCGAGATGAGATGACTACTAGGCTTTCCTTGCTCTGTTAGAGTTGCATTCTACAGGGTAGTGAGGTGTAATTCTGACTGCCCTCGTTTGACATTCTTTTTAGGCCGGTTTTACGGCTTTTGTTAATGTGCCATATATATTCTGTGCTGACAACAGCTTTGTTTGGCGGCACAGGACTTACTCTTTTTCGCAGTAGAATTGCAGGAGAGAGGGAACTGCGGCTTTTGTTACTACTTTTACACGTTGAGCACAGGTCATGACCAGTAGAAGTGTGCCAAGTACAGTCGTGGGTTACATGTGTTTTCACAACCGTTCTTAACAGAAGAAGAAAAAAACGAACTTTTCAAAAAATAATTACTGTTATGTGTTCTTATGGCATATGCCCTTGTTTAGTTGCCACACCAACTTGTGTTCTTTTGTTAATGTATGCTTTTCTTTTTGTTACTGAGTGCCTTTAGTGTAGATATCTCATTTCTGATATGTGAGCTGAGTACTTAACAGATGCAAGTAACACAGGGATGTGCAACATCCTGTGTCTGTGAAGTATTACTGGCTCTAGTAGTGAGAAGCGGCTAACTAGCCCATTTCATTGCCTTGTTGAAATAGATACATCTTTTCGAAAAAGGCGGTTGCAAGGCTGTAGCGAGCAGGTTATGACTGTGTTAATGTTGTTGCGACATGTGGACTTTCTTGTCGAGTGACGGCAGCTTCGAAATGAACAAAGAAAGCCTGTACAGAATGAAAACCTTCCTTGTGTGTGTAACTTGTGTCTGTAATCATTTGATGAATGGCAGTGATGATCGTGAATTTGTTTGAGAACATAATGTGTTGTTTCTTAATAACGAATTGTTCTATTCACTCGCATGGAAGTGTGCATTTTGGATTGCTAGTGTTATGTGCACTCACAAGCATGATTCGACAGTGGTGCAGTCAACGACTGATTATTTGGACACCGATAATTCAGACATGCTTGATTATTCAAACAGCCCCACGGCACCGCCACTAGCCCCATAGGCCAAATGTATAAGCACGACCAAAATTTCAGATACCTTACAGTGTGTTGTGTGATAATCCGAACTCCGACTGCAGGACCGTGTGCTAATATGGCCACCTAGTCAAGCAGAAATATTGATATTTATGTTTCAAGGCGTCACTGGCATGGTTGTTGGTCATTTCGCCCATCGCTCTGCAAAACAAAATACTTACGCCTAGTTGAAAGTGCTCCTGTAAAACTGCCCACCTGATGCTTCCTGCCTTAATTGGTTTCCTTACGTCAATGGGTTGACCGTCTGTGGACACTTCTTATCTTATCTTGTGAAGGTCATCTCTCAGCTAGTAATCGCCGATGAGAATTCGGTGCATGCATTGAATATACTTTCGTCTATCTGTAGCGACAGCATGACAATGGTCGAAATACGAGTCGGGATTTTGTAGCGACACCATCCACTCGATTCTATGCCACTCTTATCGTCCACTCTTGATCCTGTTGATAACGAGTGCAGAGCATCGCTCTGACCACTGACGAAAAGCGTGAAAAGGAATAGCATAAAACACATTGTTAGGAAACCACGGCCACGGAATGTCTAGGGCAAGGGTAGGCGTATTCGTGTGCAGGAACGCACATTGACGTACTTGGGCCACATTCTTGAACGATCCTTTCGAAAGACACTTTCATTTTTTAAATATATTTTGCGTGACTAACACCAGATGTGTCATTGGGTGTGTCAGCGTTTCCACACAAGGATAAGATAGCATGCTTGGCACTGAGCCAAGAATGCCATCACTCCTAGACGCCAATGCATCCTGCGCTATTGTCAGACAAAATTGCAGGTATCTCCGAAACTGACGATCCGAGACTACAACACACCTTTTTTGGCCACTTGTGAAATAAAGTCACTGATTTTTGGGCGAACGCAGTATTGCGCACTCCCGATTATTCGGGCATTTTGGCGGTCCCCATCGAGTCAAAATTATCGGTCGGTGACTGTAGTGCCTTCTTTTGTTTATCCGATATGGGATACCTGTGCTGTGTGTGATGTTTGACAGCTGTTGTTAAATTTGTTGACAACCGGTGTTACACATTGTAACTTTTCTGTTGTGCTCGATATCTAATCGGCGGCAATGCGCACAGCTTTCGTTCAGGATGTGTATTGAACTTAGTAGATAGTCTCCTCTGTGCATGATTCTTGTTATACCCTGCATGCGTGTGAATGCTGGTGGCAAGTTCATCGCGGAGTGGCTCTCGAAACGGCCCCCTGGTCTCGCGTTTTCTTCGAGCGCTGCTGTCTTGTCTGCACATGACCTTCGAGGGCCCCTCACATTCTCCTCTGCACGGAAGCATGGATCGCCAGCCTGTCACTGGGCCTTTGCACATTCTCAAGGTGATGCTTTAGGGCACTGTGAAGAGATTCGTACCGTATTAACCCGATTCTAACACGCCTTCAATATCTACTGCGTACCAATTTTGGTATGCTTAAAGCGAAAAAAATGTGCATCAATATCTTTATAACATGGAAAAAGCTGCATGCCCACGATTTTTTCAGTGAGACATGAAATGTGCAAAATGTATCCTTCACAGAACGGTAATTTATGAGACTTTATGTCCATTACCATCGTTCGTCATACAGCTTTTCGTTGCTGTGAGTGAACTGCAGTAGGTCGTCCTCCTTGCCATCTGCTACGTTTGATAATCCTTATCAGTGGCTTCTCAGCTGTTGAGAACAGGATGTTGGCAAATGCCCAGAGCAACCACTTTGCTAGCTTGTGCAGCAGCATGCCATGCGCAAATCTCTGAAATGCCAAAAAGCACATCACTCTTCTCTGTTGCCATTAGCTTCGACTTGTAAAATAACTTGTCTTCACGCGGATGCTCAAAGTGCGTTTTTTTGCCGTCGTCGTCGCCGTGCTGTCACAGTATTGATGCGCATGTGCAGCCTGCACGTGGAGGGTTCGAAGCTCTCCAAAGACACGTAGTGCATCTGGCTGTGGCCAAGCGAAGCCAAGTGGGACGCACTGGTCAGGTCGTGCTCAGTCGGCTCTGATAGAGCCAGGCTGCGTTCTGGCACGCGTGGTTGGCATGAGCACTGTGCGCATGCACATTAATGTTCCTGCCAAGCAGCTGTGTGCAAACCGCACCACGGGGCATACACTGGTCTGAGCAGAAGGGGCAGTAAATGTGGAGGCAAATCTTCTCCTTGGGCACTGACGCGCGCCGACGGTTTTCCTTGGCTCTCATCTTGTGCGGCATTAAGATTTGACACCTGCAATGCCGTTGGCAGTGCTCCTCATCGCCCCAGCTTTCCGAGACACCTTCAGCGAAGCACTAAACCTTGCGATCTATCACTTTCAATGCGTTGCCTTCAGGTGAAACTGATAATTTGTATTGTCATCTTATGATGGCTATAGCATTGGCTCTGGCAGTGGGCTGATGCCAATGCTACGAGCACAGTTTTGATTTTTGTGTCTCACTGTAACGTGCAGGCAATTCTTGGGTCGATTTTTTTCTTCTTGGAAATGGGGCCTGCTTCAGAATTGGGGTAAATACGGTATTTTCCCGCAGTTATACTGGGTGTGGCAGTGCTAATGGAGGCAGGCGTAAATGTGTCTCCTGCTTAAAGTGCTGGCTTGTCTGCGCTCAGGTGTAGCATTGAGTGATACGTTTTGTCATGTCAAGCCTGAAAAAAAACAATACTCGCATGGTTTGTTAAAAATTAGCTTGAGATGGTGTAAAAATGCACGGTTCATTGCAGCAAATTAGAGTGACACCACCTTTCTCTACCAGTGCACTTTTCAGAAATAGGAAAGAACTGCGCGTCTTTCACTTTTCGCAGTTACACCTGGTAGACGCATTGTGGAACTGCAGAATTTAGCCTGTTGAGCTATGCCTTGCGGTAGAAAAAATCACCTTTTAATGTGTTTAGTAATGAGCGGACGACTGCCATCGGTGCACCTGATTTCTGACAAAACCCACCAATAAGAGCAATAAAATCCGAAGTGTTAACGGCTTGGGCAGGAGTAGCATTTAGACTTTCTCTTGATCAGCAATGCAGCACCCAGTGATTTTGTGTGGGTATTCACTCTTTCCTTTCTCTGTTATGTGTGTGTGCATCCGATAACAGCATGGCATCTTTAGATAACATGTTTGCTTCATAGTGATTCCGCGTGTCTGTTTTGTGACAACATTTTATGCACGTTCACAAGAGTACCATCAACTAAAAGTGAAAAGCGAGCAAGGTTACTTGTCACTGATTGTGTTGCCTGTGTGACTATTAAGTCGTTAGTGGAGTGACTGGCATGGTTTTGGTTGCATCACAAGCTACTTACTAGGAGTGTTCAGTTAATGTAGTCATCTAATAGAAGCTAATAGAATTAAATAGAATACAGTTGAACTTTGTTATAATGTAGTTGTGTCTGAGACGAAAATACCTTGGTTATATCCAATACTTGTTATAAGCATATCCGCTAATATCAGGGGGGGGGGGGGGGGGGGGGAATGTCGCGGTTGGGTCATTGCATAAGAACTGGAAGCGTGATGCCTCCGACAAGCCAGCAAAGGTCTCCTGTCAATTTTGATGTCTTGTCAGCAACTCACTGGGCCTATACATGGCACTGCAAACAACTTTAAATTGTAAACGTGCACTTTATTTGCCATTTTGTGCTGCCAGAATACATATTTTGAAAGAACAATTATTTGCTTCACTGCAACCGATGTTGTCTCACTGAAATCTTGCATTTTCAGTTTAGTTATGGCAGCAGAATGCTCATTGAAATGAAACATGGCTAACGAAATTTTAGATTTACTGTGAGCATTATATCAAGGTATGACTGTATTCAGAAAATTTTGGCTGTGAATATCGACTTGAATAGTGAATGTTTTCTTAAAAGAAAAGAACCCACTACCGACTCCTGAAGCATTAACTTGTTACAATCTGTTAAATGAAAAAGGTGTTAAACTACATTATGGTGAAACGGCGCAGACGACGGGACGTGTGAAAAACGGGACAGGACACGCGTCCTGTTTTTCACATGTACCGTTGTCTGTACTGTTTAGCCATAATGTATGTAAACTAACAAGCCCAGCTAAGAACCCTCTCGTTAACCTGTTCCTATCTCAGCAGGCGTAGTTCAAAATATGGTTGTACAGTGGAGCTTGTGGCATATTAGCATTTCTGAGAGTTTATTTCTAGGATCAGAAAATGTAGCAACAATGAAAGGCAAAGCCTGATGAAGATTCGCTGCCATTGCTTCGTGGTTTAAAATTCCAGTTGTGTACAACAGTGGTCTTGTATAGAAAGGAAAACCTAATTCCTGTGCAGTGTTACCGCGAGCGCAAGTTCGAGCCTCATTTGCCGAGCAATCACTGCGTACCGTGTTGAATATGCCTTTTCATGTTCATTCGATTTCAAAATATCAGGACGACAAGCTAGAGAGTATTGCATACAGTTGAGATACTAGCAGAGACATATGCTTCAATACTAGAGGACGTATCCAAGAGCCATAGTGTAGTGAAAGCATGCTTTCATTGCAAGTCTCTTTGATGAAGAAAAGGTACTGAAATATCTTTAACACGTTCACTGTGGCAGCATTTTTGATGTCTCGATTCCTGTGTGCCATGACCCATCGGTGGGTCACTTGTCGTATTCCTCTGGTGCTCCGTGATCCAACCGTGAGTCACCAGGGAGTTGTGTGCTCTTAGGAAACTTCCTCAAGGGGCAGAGAGATGGTGCCATGATGCATCAGACCAAAGGCAACAAGAATTTTTTTTTCTCTCTCTTCGTTGATTTCTAGCAATGACATCACTTGCGTATTGCAGGAAAGCCCTGCACAGCCGTACAGTGAAAATGAGTGCCATGACCCACCCGTGATCCACATTGCAGTGAACATGTTAATAGTTATATAGCTAGAACATGTTACAGCAGCAGAGGAGTAGAATACAAGCTATCATTCAAACAAGAGTTCTGTGCACTTCAAACATGGCACTGGTGCTGTTTGCTGGTCTACGTCTTCCGGTGTTTAGGTGTATGTCTCTTGGCTAATGCTAAAACTGTCTACTCTCTTGAATGCAAGTCAGGGCCCGCGCTCACGAATCTTCTCTTAGGCAAGGGCTGCCCTCAGTTGGCTGTCAACGCGGTTGATGGTATGATCATGCTGATTGCTTCCGTGGCTGATGGGTGCCCGAACACCGCCGACCAAGGCCATTAGGGGAAGTTAAGTGAATGTGGGCTACAATAATGTAATCTACAAATTCTTTTCCTTTTTGCACATTGTGAGGGTTGCACAAGCTGCCCACGTTATCACTGTGATTGGCTGGCCATGATCGGTGGATTATAAGTAAGGAATGGAATTGAATGAAAAGAATCGCCGTGTTGTACCAGTAATGGGCTTCCAGGTTTTTTGTTTACACTGTGCCGTGTAAGTGCTTGATTGAAAATCTCGCTTGCATTCGACTGCTTTTTACCTTTCTGACCCTTTATTTTTTTTTTTCCTCCCACCTCTCCCTGCCTCCTCCACTCTTTCTTTCCACGCTCTCTTCATCCTCGCAGGGTGGCGTGCAGAGGTGATAAATTGCTGGGACCGCTTGTCTTTTGCTACGTCCCCTTTCTTCCCACCTGTGCGGCAGCTCGGCGCATACAAAACCATGCAGAGTGAATGCCTTTGGAATGCCTCCGCCTCGCTTGCGGGTTGGACGCTTCTGGTGGATGCTTTGGCCCCCCCTCCTACCCCCTGCTGCTGCTGCTGCTGCTGCTGCTGCTGCTGCTGTCGCTGTTCCTTCCGTGCACCTTCGATCGCTTTGGTCTGGTCACATCGTCAACGACGACGCCTGAAGACGAGAGAAGGTAGTGCCATGAACAAGTCTGCCGTTAACAAGGACTCGCAGAGGCCTAGTTTTGTCCTGAATAGTGGGAAAGGAACACTAAAGCATCAGGCTGGGACTGCCATGTTTTACTGACTGCAGACATTGCAAACTGGTGACTATTTTCAGACTGTAGGGATTCAGTGATGCCAGGAAAGCGACGGGGAAATGATAGACAAGTTGGTAATGTGCATTCAAATCCTCGAAGCAACCCTTTGTGATGTCACAGGCTCTGGCAACATTCTGTATGGGCCAACAGTTACCATTTACCTTTACAAAAACACCATACCTTTATGGCTATAACACCACCATGAATATGATGTGAGAGTCGACTTTTCGCAACTCAGTGAAAAAAATTTTGCATAGCCATAGTTGTAGGTTTAAAACAAAATACATTTATCACAACCTTATGAGAAATATGGGCTGTGGGTAATGGCTAGTGCTATATGTAAAGACATGCTGCTTTGGAATGCATGTGCTTTGGGCCACTGCGTCCAAATAGTTAGGGCTTTGTAAATGCTGGACTGCTTTGAGCTCTTGCTTTCTTTCCACATCCTGTTGCATTCATCTGTAGTGTCGCTACGCCATTGAATTTGGCTTTTCTGCGAAACTCTGTGGTCTGATGCTGAAGCCTCCTGCTGCCGTTTGTCTAAATGCGAAATTTTGAAAACAATACTAGCTTCACTGTATTCAGAGCATGCTTGCAAATTTAATGTGACATGCTTTCTAAAGCCGCTAGTTATACTTTTAAAAATCTTGCGTTATATTGATGTGAATAGAGTATTAACTTGCTGCTCAGAAATAAAAGTAAGCTTAACCTGGCGTTCCTGGGGGGGGGGGGGGGGGGGGGGGGGGGGGCACTTTTATTACAGAAAAGCGAGCGAAATTTGTGAGGAGAGCACAGAAACTGTGACATCACACTGTGGCATCATCAATATAGGAATTTGAACCTTACATTAGTCTCCTATTTTCCTTAGCAGTCTTTTGTTTTTTACAGAACAAGCACCAAGTGAATTTCGAGCTGTAATTTGCAACTCAAACCCAATTTAGCATTCAACTTTAGGATTGTTTTTAAAAGCAGCATTGGCAGTGGTGGCATTCTTGCTCAGAGAAGGGGCAGAAGATGCAGCGCTTGCATTTGGGTAGCTGCAGCACCTCATAGAGTG